>NC_133661.1:268179276-268489145 GCF_037893015.1 Macrotis lagotis | reverse complement strand
GCCCCAGTTGGGAGTGTTGTGGGCCCAAACACCTGCTAAGGTGTTTGACACATCTCTTACTTAGAATATACCCTGTTAGTCACCCAGATTTGGAGTTTGAACTTGAGGGGCAGGAGTGCCCTAGTTTGAATTCTGCCTTGTTTTCCTTAACTCTGTGAACCTGGGTAAGTCATCTAACTTCTCAACCTCAGGTTTTTCATCTGTAAAATATAGATAATAATGGCATCAACCCCACAGGCTGTTGTAAGGATCAAATGAGTTAACATATAAACTATTTTGCCAACATTAATGTGTTATACAAATGCTAGCTATTACTATTTCTTTATCAAAATTGTATCTATTTTCTAAATTTCATCCTTTATAGCTTCTAAACTCTTTAGTTGAATTTTAGTTCCTTATCTTAATTACTTCTCTTGGAACCCTTTGAGAGCTATTCTTTGGGGGGGGGAAATGTCAAGAAATTCAGATACTTGTGTATTTGTATGGAGACATTTATTCCTGATTCTTTTCTTCTTTTCTGTGACTTACTGGGTTTTTCTACATCTTTTCTTCTCCTTGTATTGTAACTACTCCTCTCTGTGGTTTCTGGCATTCCCCTCCCATCTCACTTTATCTCACTTTTCAATTTGAAATATCTCTCAGATTATTAATGTATATCTTTGCCAGTCCTCATTAGGTGCAATCTATCCCTTGCCAAGGAAGAGTCAAATCTTTATATCATGGTCTAGAGGACTAAATTCTACTCAGATATATATCTTTAACTATCTACTTCTCAAACCAACCCTTTCCTTTAAAGCCCCTATTCTCAAAGTGCAATAGTGACACACACCAATGCACCCAGGGTCTTTGGTTTTCCCTCCAAGTTCTCTATATTTCTTTATAGTCACTTTTGACGGTATCACTTGGCTACATTTACTCCTATGTGACACTTGGGCAAGTTGCAAGCTCTCTAAGGTTATTTCCTCATCAGTAAACTGATGAGTCTGGACTAAAGGATCTCTGAGGTTCTTCTAGCTCTAAATCTATGATCTTTTTTTCCCTAAGGCACTGCTCTGCTATAACAGAGGCTGATGACTTTTTCTCATCCTAGTTCTTTTACCTTCTGTTATCGTTTGCTTAGGTTCAATTCAGAGAATCTGACCTTCAAATAGAAAAAGCAAGTACCCTCTTCTCACAGCAACTTTTCATACCATATTGAGTCAGCATGGAGGACAAGAAGTCAAGGGGTGGCCTGGCATGATCTGAAGGGGAGGAGGGAAGGGAAAGGAAGTGAGGGTCATTTCATCCTACTTACTAGGAAGCAGAATATCCCCAGTCTTTCATGAACTGTCCTGGAATGTCTAGGCATTTCCCCTAACCTTGTATAGGAATTGAGTGTATTTGATGGATTAATCTTATTGAAAAAATGAATTGGAGGTTTTGGACAACATTCAGGAGTCTTGAAAGTCTTTTTTTTATTAGGCTCATTTCTGGCAAAATTTGAATTGAGTTATAGAATTCACTGCTGAGAAAGTGTGAAATGCTTTGTTGCCTTGTGTGTGTGGAAACATTTCTCCAAATGCAACCTGTGACCTTCATTGTCACCACCAACTAATACCTGGTTTCTCCCTTAAAGTTGCACTTTGGTCATTTCAATCACTCCTATTGGATCATCATGCAATTAAGGGAAACAATACAATTTCTATGAACATTCTGTGAGATCCATCCCCCCCCCAGTAAAAGTTGTTTCCTGGAGGCATTTCCCCACTTTTACCCCTTTCTCAAACTGTTCAAGCTGAACTCAGCAGAGGAATTTTGTGTTCTAGCAGGATTGTGGGGTGCATTGTGAATTTAATGTAAAAGTGTCTGTGTGTGTGTGTGTGTGTGTGTGTGTGTGTGTGTGTGTGTGTGTGTGTGTGGACATGTGTGGGAGAGGGACATTGATTTTGATTTTAATCCATATATAACATCCTTTCTTTGATGAAAGCTGACAAAAGGCTTTCTTTTTAGCATTAAATTTTTTAATGCTCCTTTTTTGAGTGAAGTTGGCAATTTGTGAAAGTAATAGGTTTTATTTAGAACCCCCAAATATGCCTTCAATCAGGAAAGCCCAGAAGCTACATTACTGGTGAGGCAGTGGAACACTAGCTGTGCTCCTTTCTTAAATTTACTTATTTGACTTAATTTTGAGCTTAGTCTGATCTTGAGAGGGGACTATAAGTCATGCTCTATCATCTACATCATCAACAGAGAGCAATTTGTTAAATATATGGGTGCCAAACCTGGGGAAAATATTTCCTCAGTAAGGAAAAAAAGCATGATGATGTTTTCCCCTCTTCTTCATGATGGTTAGATAGTAAGAGAATAGTCTTGACCTAATCCAACCCTATTCTAGTCCTGACTATAAATGAGTCAAAATAAGCTAGCTTCTGAATAGAAAATTTATTCTATGTTCTTAGAGATTTGATCTCCTAAACACAAATAAAATACTTAGAATAGTAAGGGGGAAAAATCAAGAGATTCTTTGTCACTGAAGACATATAGGACAAACACAAGAAAGAAAATGGCATAGGGTATATAAAGTGCTATCAGGAAGACCTGGTTTCAAATTATTTAGTAGCAGAATAACCCTGGGTAGTTCAATTGATCCTGTATACCTCATTGTTTTTGAGTCATTTTTCATTTGTGTCTGACCCTTCATGACCCTTTTTTGGGTTTACTTGGCAAAAATACTGGAGTGGTTTGCCATTTCCTTTTCCAGATCATTTACAGATGAGGAAACTGAGACAAATGGGTTAAGTGCCTTTCCCAAGGTCACACAAATATCAAGTATCTGAGACCAAATTTGAACTCGGGTCTTCTGACTTCAGGTCTGAAGTTCTATCTATGGAGCCACCTAGCTGCTCTATCAATAGGATAATCCCTATAGCACTAATCTCACAAAATTGTGAGCATCAAATATATGCAAAGTTATTTTCCATCTTTAAAGTATGATATGAAATGTCCTTTGCTGTTGTTATAAAGAAAATATTAAGTACTAAGTAACTTACGTAGCCCTATAAGGAGCTAATAATGTCAGCACTCAGTCTCTATTAAAGTACTGAGAGGAGTAGGGATGATTCAAAATATGATCATTTTTGAAAAACCCTTTATATTTTCCCCAAAACCATCTAGTCCAATCCTGGTCCTCTCCAACCCCAAATATCCAACACTGACAAATGGCCATCCACCCTTTCTGCTTATAGAGCCCCAAGGAGACAGAAATTACACACTCAAAGGACAATCTGCCTTGCTTTGGAAGAGCTCTCATCATTAGGAAGCTTTTCCTTACAGCAAAGCCTTTGCTTCACTTTACCTAATTCCTAGTTCTGTTGTCCAAGGCTATATACTGCTGAACTTAGAGTTACGAGATATTGATTTGAATCCTAGCCTCTGCCACTTACTCTTTGTGTAAACTAAGACAAGTCACTTAACCTTTTTGGATCTCGGTTTTCTTTTTGGTTTTTAAAAAAAGTAGTTTAGATAAACATTCGTCCTTGCAATTATCTATAATCCTGTGAATTCTGATTACTCTTCTTAATTATATTAAATGTTAAGACATGCAAGTCTAGGGTTTCTCCCTCAAAAGAAAGAGAAACACTTTTACTCAGTTTACATTATGAATTACACATGGGATAGGTAGTCTATTCCTGCACAGAAATGCATATTAGACATAGAAGAATCACAGTTTGAATTAACAGGAATAACAAGATTCAATAACAACTTGCAACTATGGTTCCAATTACCTAGAAGCTAATATTTAACTCTCCCTAGTATGTAAAAACAGTTTTTAGGGCTTCTAATTAGGCACTTAGAATTTCTTCTTATCTGAGTGATGACCAATTAAACAGTCTGCATTTATCTCTTAAGCAGAAGCTTTCCTTGCCATCATCTCCTGCAACTGTCTCAACTATAGTCACACAATCCTGTTACCACCAGATATCACCATCACCTGGGAAGAATGCTGTGTCATTTGAATCCATAATGTTACCTATTTAGGAAGAAAACACAAAAGAGGCAAGGGCTATCAGTGACCTGGGCACAAGCTTGCTTGCTATTGTGGGATGCTGTCCCAGCTGTCATTGACATCATAATACTGGGGTAGAAAAGTACCTGCCCTTTTCTATCCTTCACTGGAGTCATCTGATGTCAGCTATAGAAATTCAGCTGAGAGGACTAGAGTTAGAAGCTTCTTCTTTTAACATATGCAGTATCTCCCTCCTGCTGCTATTTGGTCAAAGGGACCATTCATCCTAAAAGTCCATTTCTTTTTAGCACTGGGCAATCACATGGTTGGAAACATCTGGGAAGTTTACCATCCCCCAAAAGCCTAAAAATCCTTAGAATCTATGGAAATTTCCAGAAAAGCTGGGGGCACATGCTTCCTGGTAGGTTTATTCAACTGAACTATATAGGCAAGGGCAAGTGGAACACAATGGAAAGGCAGAGTTGAGAGGTGGGAGACAGAATATCAAACTAAGAATATCAAGAAACCAAGTTAGTTGGTATATGTCTAATTTGCCTGAGGAACACTATTAGATAATTAGCTTGAAAATACTGGCTAGAACCAGATTGTGAGAGGCTCTAAGAGCCAAATTTAGGGCTTTTTATCCTAGAGGAAACACGAAGCTTCTTGAACAATAGACTGATAGGCAGATAACTGGATGAATGTGGAGAGGGGGCACCTGGGGCACAATGGTTAGAGCACCAGGCTTGGAATTAAAACTCATCTTTGAGTTCAAATCTGACTTCAGACACTTAATATATGTGTGTGACCATATTTACTTCAGTTTTCTCATATATAAAATGAACCAGAGAAGGAAATGGTAAACCATTTTACCTAAAAAAACCCAAAATAGGGTCACAGAGAGTAGGGCATGACAAAAGAAAACCAGAGAGGGAAGAAAATGGCTATTAGAATATAGTCTAAGCAAGGGGGCTTGGACTACGTTGGTTGTTTGGTAAGGTAGGAGAAAGAAGTATATTCAAGAAATGTTGAAGAGGTAGACTTAATTAGCAAAAATATAAAAATAATGCCGAAAGAATGAAAGAAGTGCTCACATCCAATAACAATTTTTCAGAAAATGAATTTGTGATTTTGTACTAAATTGTTAACCTATAACTGTTGGCTTGTGTAGTGCCTCTAGTTGATCACTTTATCAAAAGCAAATAGGTCAAAACTGTTTTCCCTGAGGTTACCTACTGATTTTAGTTAAGATCATAAAGGTTCAAGAAAACGATATCTCACAGGTGGCTTTCAGTTCACCAAATGTCACTGAGGGAAAAGGGTAATGATTTGTTCAAAGAATTTGAGTATGGACCTCTGAAGGAAACAGCCTGGTGAGGTTACTTTGAATCCAGTGTTTAGCCAAAGTGCTAAAACAGATCTTTTCACAGATAGGGTGGGGGAGGGGGAACTAAGACAAGCATGCCTGCTATGTCTTTCAGAAATAAATCTATAAATATCACATATCATGTAGAAAGAACCTGAAAACTGCTTTGGAAGTGAGTTCATCACATCTTAAAACTGATTTACCACATAGCTCAATAAAAAGTTTCCAGATACAAGTAGGAGAAGAACGTACTGTGTTTCCAGACAGTTCTCAAATATGGAATCTTCCAAATGAATATTTCCTCTTCCAGAAGAGATGTGAGATGGCTTTCTCTAATGTTTAGGCCCCATTCTGTTATGCTCTCTCTCCATTGTTAACTGCCATCTCCCAATAGGAAGACAGAAGTCCAGGGTTTTCTTAATTCCAAAGAAATCTTAGCTCTAGTAAGGACTCACTTAAAACAGTCTGGCAGAAATTAAGGCCTTCCATTATTTGACCAGTTCATGTCTTTTAAATATACCCACATTCCTCTCAGCAGTCAATCACCAATTTACCTTGTCATCACATGCAAAGCAGATCATAATCAACTTCAGAATGTCTGCACATGGTCCAAATTGGCAGGACACAGCCATCATAATATGCCTTTTTGGAAGCCGGTTCTGCAGCATCCTACATATGGTGATTGCAGGAGGAGAGCCTCCCTGAACTTGCTCACTGGCCCCAATCTTAGACTACATTGTTACTTTGACACTAATGTATCCAATTAGCCCTCTCTTCACTGAGCAAGGTCTTGAGGGAATGGAGTACAGATGGCTATTTTGTGTGAATGGGAAAAAAAGGTCTGTAGTGTGAGGCACTGCCTAATACAGGTGCCATAAGGAGAGTCCTATTTCCACAGAATGACACTGCCCACCCACAGAGGCTGGCCTTACTTAACACGCTTAGGAAAGGGTCTCTTTACACAACCTCTTGAACTTTCTCTGAATGCAGAGTACTCTTATTTTTAATAGAATAAAATATTCAAAAGCTATACTTTAGGATAGCCACCAGGTGGTAGCATTGATATGCTTTTCATTCTTGTATGTGACAAGGAAAAGGCTCAATCAGAGCCCTATGAAGAGTCAGGGTTAGGATGATTTTTAGGAAAACCTGGAGTGTAGGGGGTTAATATGAAATACAAAAAAAAATCATCAGTGTAGTTCCAGTCTATCATACAAAAAAAAATCACCAGTGGAGTTCCAGTCTACCATACAAAAACAAAATCACCAGTGGAGTTCCAGTCTATCTAGATCAATTTTTACATTGTGGCTCTTAGAAATGCAAAGACAGTCTCTTATATTTTCCCCAAGTCTCCTCTTCTATCATCATTACTGTGGTTACAACTATCACCACGAAACACCATCACCATCTTCTTCATGGAACAGAACTCTAGCCCCTGGCTTCTAACTTCCTTAGCATTATCCCTTAGGTTCAGATATGAATTTTTGATTACTATGGGAAAGCATCCTCCACAGCTACCAAATAATTGATCAGTCAACGAGGATTTTATTCAGCACCTGCTATAACCCAAGCACTGTGCTGAAGATCTAGGAATACAGCTACAAAGTAAGATTCCTTCTCTAAACAAGCTTACATTTTTCCAGGTGATTATAATGTCTTCACAGATTATATGTCCTTTACATATAGAAGATATCTGTATTTGTATCCACATACACATGTGCATGCACAGACACACAAGACACATGGTGTCCCAAAAGTCTTTGTATGCTTTAGGAATATGAATTGGGGGCATGAGTTGAAAAAGGAAGAGCCTAGTTGAAGACAGAGCAATTAGGAGACAATTGCAATAGTACTAGCTTGGGGTTCTGAAATAGACTTCTACCTATGAAACAAATTTCAGAGCTTATTAGTTATGTCATCCTGGGTAGGTCACTTAACTTCTCTCTGACTCAATTTCTTAGCTGTGATGCTATTGTATTGAAATTATCTCTTTGTCTCTCTTTGTCCATTTGTCTCACACACGTGTATATGTTGTATAGATAGATAAGAGACATAGACCTATAGATAATATCATCAACTATAGATAGATGTAGTTGTATGCAACTAGGTTGCATAGTGAATAAAGCTCTTGGTATAGAGTCAGGAGATGCTAAGTTCAAATGTGATCTCAGATACTAGCTGTATGACCCTGAGAAAGTTACCTAACCACTATCTGACTCAGTTTTCCTAATTGTAAAAGTGAGAATACAGATGATACATACCTCTACCTCTCAAAATTATCATGAGGATCAAATGAGATAATATTCATAAAGTACTTAGCACAGTGCCTGGGTAGGACATATATACACATACTATATGTATGTGTATATATATGTATATGTATATAATATACACATGTGTGTATGCATATACAATTTTATTTGATCTGTACAATAACCTTACAGAAGAGGAAATTGAAGTTGAAAGAGGTTGAAGTGTCTTCTCCAGGATCACACAACACAAAAAAGAAAGGATTCAAACACAGATCTTCTGTACTCAAAGTACACTTTACTATACCTCCTAACAAGCTACCAGTAGCCATATTACCCCTAACAAGTCATTTCATATGTCTGAATTTTAGTTTTCTCCGATGAAAAAGGAGACTCAAAATGCTCTCTCCCTTAGCTCATGGATGGAATCAAAGAGAGTAAACACATACACCATTTTAAGAGCAGCAAAATGCTTAAAATGTGTTCTTATTGGAAATATTTCTTCAGTGGGTTGACATGAATTAATTTTTATTTTCCTGTTAAAAATAGGACTTCTTTAATGTGACATGTAAAATTATAAAAATAATAATTTGTAAGAAGGTTGGGAAGGCTGGAAAGAATCTGGAAAAATCAAGCTTTTCCCAGATTTTCTGGAGATAAAAATACTTCTTTTAACAATAAATTCTTCCCACAAAGCTTTTATTCTTCTATCCTGTTCACAAATACCCAAGTGCTGAAGTCAGCTTTTCTTCTCTTCTCCTTTAGAGTTGCCTCAACCAGAGGACTGAGAAAGAAAATGGAGTTGGCTTTTCCAAGAAATGACCCTAGGAGGAGATAATAATGATTACTTATAATAATGATAGAAATTACAACAAAAATATTATTAAATTATTATTAAAATAATCATATTACAATAACAACAAACAGCATTTAATATTTGCTATGCTATCTAGTAACTTTAATAGGAATGGGTGCTTTTTGTCAAAGGATTTTTCAGCATCTATTGAGATAATCATATTGAGTAGAATATTCCCAATTAAACCTTCTTAGGATTAATATTCCTATTGAAGTCCTCTCAAGGTTAAGAAATATTAAAAGGGGGGGCAACTAAGTGGTGCAGTGGATAGAGCACTCAGCCCTAGAGTCAGGAGGACCTGAGTTCAAATCTGGCCTCAGATACTTAATAATTACCTAGCTGTGTGACCTTGGGCAAGTCACTTAATCCCATTGCAAAATGCAAAATGCAAAATCTAAAAAACAAAAAAAATATTAAAAAAATTATTCTTAGAAGAAAGACCCTGCATTCCAAATAAGACTTATAATGCTACTTCTTTTCTCATAAGGATATTTCTACTAACTGGGAGGATAGTACACTGTTCCTAGACCTTGTGTTCCAAGACAAGTTACATTACTTCAATAAAACAGTTATAATCCCAAAGGTTACCTCACCATCTGGATGGTGAGGTAATATTTTATGAAAACCTTTCATTCTTTTCATTGTTGTTGAGGTAGGTTTTCACAAGTAGAATGTAACTCTGAAGACTCACCAATAAGTTGACAGAGAGAGAGAATAGGGAAGAGGAGGGGATCCCGTTAGGCCATATAATCTTGCTTGACTGTCAATTTGGGACAGCTCCTTGATCTTTACTACCTTTGTGAGACTTGGAGACTTCTCTCAAGAAAAGCAAATAAAAACTTTATTTTGCTCATACCAGTCCCTGAAGATTTTGTTCAGTGTGATTTTATCACACACAATATGATTTCTGTTAATTTTATTATTGTTGTGGTCAATTATACTGACTGATAGAACTTTAAGATTTGCAAAATGCTTAACCAATATCAGTCTATTTAACCATCACAATAAATCTGAGAGGTAGATTCTGTTATTATCTATCTTCATTTTATAGTTAATGAAACTGAAGCAAAGAGAGGTTAAGAATCACTTTCATAAAGTATAAATATACCCAAATTGCAAATCAATTTTTGACTTAAATAAATTCAGAATACTTAGAAAACAACTTGAAGGGGCAGCTTGGTGGTGTAGTGGATCAAGCACCAGCCCTGGAGTCAGTTATACCTGGGTTCAAATCCAGTCTCAGACACTTAATAATTACCTAGCTGTGTGGCCTTGGGCAAGCCACTTAATCCTGTTTGCATTACAAAAAACCTAAAAAACAAAAACCCAACTTGAAGCACTTTTGTAAATTCCAAAGGGGCTGGACCCAAAGCCTCTATTTCTAGCATCCACTTCATGAATACATACATACATATATATATATATATATATATATATATATATATACACACATTTATTCATATATTATAATCTATTTATTTAGTGCTCACAAATCCCCTACAATCAGGAATTGTGTTCCTATCTATTCCAAACTCAGTACTCTTTCTACTCTGACTTGTAATCAGAACATGAAACTCATGTTTGGTTTCATTCACTCAAAACTAATGAGATAAAAATGCTTGAATTTCAAGGGAAAAGATGTCAAAGCTACATAAGCACTCTGTGTATGGTTTGCTCAAAAGATCATCAGGAACATATGAAATCAATCTCCCAGGGAGTACAAATTCATTTTTAACAAGCAAATAAAGATGTCTCAGGATAAGATGTCTTTTCAGACTTAACAGGATTCCTAAGGTTCTTCTGATCCATTCAATGAGTCTACAGCATCTCTGAGTTTTCATTTTTTGCTAATTAAGAACATACATGGTGAGAGAGAATTGATTAATTAAATTTGTGCCTGTAACACCAAAGTTGAGAATGTCTATCAGTACTCAGTGATTATTCAACATTTTTCTATCAATAAACTGGGGAGTAGAAAAAGATGATGTATTTAGAAACATGGGAAAGCAGAGACTCTCAGAATCAAAAGGAATCTCAGAGAAGCATAGTCCAATTCATTTCTTAGCCAGATTCCCATCCCCAACAAATGCTTGTCCAGATTCCACTTTAAGAGTTCAGGTATAAGAACTTACCTACCTTCTGAAATAGTATTAATTGGATTGTGTGTATTTGTGTGTGTGTGTGTGTGTGTGTGTGTGTGTGTGTGTGTGTGTTTTGAGCCAAAACCTACATTATACATTCCTACTTATCACTCCTTTTTACACTAAAGTCAAGCTAAATAAATTTGATTACTCCTCTCCCATGATATCCCAACTTTTATGTCCTCCCAACATGTTTTTCCTCTTAAAACTAGCTATCCCCAATTTCAACTGATGAACATACAGCATGGTTTCTGACCCCTTCAACATCATGATCATTTTCTTCTGGAAGTGCTTCAGTTTGTTAGTATCCTTCCTAAAATGTGTTGTCCAAAGCTGAAACAAAACTCTAGAGGTAAATACTTTGTTGTTGAGGAGTTAAGTCCTGGCCAGGTCTTTGTGTTCCCATTTGGGGTTTTCTTCACAAAGATACTGCAATGGTTTGCCATTTCCTCTATGCTCATTTTATAGATGAGAAAACTGAGGCAAACAGGCTGAACTGACTTCCTTGGTATCAAGCCCCGCTTACTCACCATCACATGGTTAGTAAGTGTCTGAGTGTGGATTTGAACTCACAATGAGGAGTCTTCCTGTCTCAAAGTCTAGCTCTATCTATTGTGCCACCTGCTGCCTAATAAATGCTTAGAATGGTTTAAATTTGATTCTTCTGCTCTCTACCAGACTATAGTAATTCTGTCATAAAAGAAAACAAAATTATTCTACCCTAACCTGTTTTGGAGACACTGACCTAAAATTTAAAGAATTCAGTTTCTGTTCCCTTTGAAAACACAAATCACAGTTGCCTCTTCCAGTCCTTAGATGTCTTCCATTTACTACAATTTTTCATATATGAGTGGCAATAGCTAAGTAGTCACATTGCAAATCTTTGAATATCCTAGGTTGTAATTCATTCTGATTTTTTGATATGCACTTATTGAGGGTATCTAGGTGCTCTCTTGGGTTTCAATATAGTATGCATCACTTTTGTTTCATCTTTCCCAATTAAAAGGTTGTTCTCTCTGGAAGAGAAAACTGAACTAAAATAAAAATTGAGTGGTCTTAATTTTCTTCATCAATTATCACTTATCTCACTTACTGTGAGGATATTTTATTTGATATTCCTTATGTTCCTAATATAGGTTTGTTTTGTTTTGTTTCATTTTTGAGCCTGGATCTCAAAGTCTTGCCCTGGTTGGAAGTACAGCAGTCACCCATGGACTCAATCCCACTCTTTTGATCTCTGTTTCCACCCTAGACCTCATTACTCCATCTTAGGCAGCCTACTAACTCCACACTTCCAGGAGCTCACTATATTTGTGTCGATTTGGAGTGAACATCCATTGACTTTATCCTTACTGTCCCTCAGAACTCTTCTGCCCTGTGATAGTCAAGCATCAACCCCCACCATTCTATGGATTACAAGCAAGAGCTAACATATCTGGCTTTACCCAAAAGAGGTTTTATGGTTTGTTTGTTTAGTTTTTTTTGGTAAGGCAATGGTGTTAAGTGACTTGCCCAAGGTCACACAGCTAGATAATCATTAAATGTTTGAGGCCATATTTGAACTCAGGTCCTCCTGACTCCAGGCCCAGTACTCTGTCTACTGCATCACCTAGCTACCCCTCAAAAGAGTTTTGAAAAATCTTTTGTTTTCTTTAAAATTCATCATTATTATTCATATTCTTAACCCTCCTCTTAAATGGCATCTATCTACTCCTTTGTTCATTTTTCTTTACTTTCTCTTGCATTCATCTTTGATGTATTTTTTTAATCCAAGTTTGTTAATGAGTTTCTTGTGTAGCCACATTAATCTCTTTAGACAACTTCTCCTTTTCTTCCTCACATTATATTATAAAAAGTTCATTTTTGAGAGTATGCTTTTCCAATTGAGCCTAATGTCATGTGAAGACTTTTAGGCCAATAGATCTTGTTAATTATCTGTCTTAACTAAACAAATCCTCCCCAAAACCATATTTAGATTTCTCCTTTAAAGGTGATTTCTATCATTTCTACTTCAGCAATCAATTCTTCCTTTATATAATCTGGTCCAGAATTAGTAGTTGAGCTTGTCATTTCCTCTACTTTTTTTTTAAACAATGAAAGTCTTAATTAATGAAGATGTAAGGGAGAGAAGAAAATGACTTTTTGCTTGGGATACAGCTATTAAAATCATAATGATGACCCTTTTCTAAAAGAAGAGAGAGTCCTTACTATTTCACATTAAGTGGAAGCCAGTATCATTTGAATGTCTATTATCAAATAAGAAAATCAATTCCCACAAAAGGGTTCCTCCCAGTTTTGAGGACTTCAAATTGACTGAGTTCTGAATTCTGTTTGATAACTAAGCCTAGTAGTGTTCATTAAATTAGGAACCTCACAAAGGCCCATGTCAATCTATCTTTCAAGTATTAAGTTCTCAGTGGGCAAGCCAATTTCTCATTTTCCCCCTGTCTTCATAAATAAGACATTTAAATGGAGATTTTTTAAAGATCACATCACTTCTGAACTTCTGGATCAAGTTTATGCCAGACCTTCAGTGTATAACTTACCCCCCAACCATGCCCCACTCTTCTGTTCTAGAGCCTTGTATTTTAATGTCAGTTGTGTCTGAAGTGAGATTTATTTGGGGAGAGGATGGCCATAATCAGCTCCCTAAAGTTATTTCAAGATTCCATTATGAACTTGAAAACTATTTATATAGGGAGAAAAGCCAGTCTGACTTTTTGGTCTATTCAGGAGCTCAGGAGATACCAGCATTGCTTGAAAGTTAGGACCTTGCCCAATGTCAGGCCACTATTGAAGGAACATTGCGTTCCTCCCAGGATAAGCTGATCACTTCTAATATCCTCACCACATTGCTAACTCAATCAGCCTCCTCTCTGCACTGGTTTCAGACAAGAGGACAGGAAGATGGGCTTACCTCCTTTCCAGGGGGACCAAACTGTACTTCCAGCTCAATCTATCTGCATCTGCTGTTCCTACCTAGTTCCAACTCTACAGAACAAGATGCCCTCATGCCAGCCATCCATTGGTGTCCCTCCAACTCCACTTTCCTGTCTGCTTTTTGTGTGTGGCTTCCCCCCCCCTGTAGATTGTAGGCTCCTTGAGAGCAGGGACTATCTTTTTATCAGTTTTATTCACACATTTTATCCCCAGCTTTTAACACATAGCAGACACTTTTTTGTTATTGTTCAATTGTTTTGATTGTGTTTGACTTTTCATGACCTCATTTGAAATTTTCTTGGCAAAAATACTGGAGTGATTTGTCATTTCTTTCTCCAGCTCATTTTACAGGCCAACAAAGTTGAGTGACTTGCCTAGGTTCACACAGCTAGTAAGTGTCAGAGACTCGATTTGAACTTATGAATGTGAGTCTTTCTATTTCCAAACCTAGTCAGCACTCTATCCACTGCATCACCTAGCTACCCTTGTAGACACTTAATAAATGTTTATCAAATTAAATTGAATTGGATTGGGTGGGATATTGCCATTTCCTGTGGACCTTCTTTCCCATTCTCTCCCAATGTTTATTAACATTCTAAGATGTCCAGCTTAAGACTCACAAAGCCTCTCCCCCCTCCTATTCTTCTTAATTGTCTTGCTCTTCTTTTGTATTGAAATATATTTGTGGGGAACTTTTTTTTACAGGGAAGTAGTATATTTCCCTTCTGGGAAATGTTGTGGGAAAAGGTGGTTCCTCAGGAGAAATATGTGAATATTTTGTGCTTTGGGGTAGGTCAGAGAAGTTGGAAACAAATACAGGACTAGGCAGAAGTCTTGGAAACTTCTGGAAATTGACTTTCTCCTCAGGTGCAGAAGATTTCAGGGATACCTGTACAAGAAAAATGACTGCTTCTACATAAGAGAGACCATGTAGATCATGGACAGCATATGCAGACATAGAGGAATTGACATGTTAAAAAAGATGGAAGTAAGACCAGCCAATCATGGATCCTAGATAGCAAGGGTCTGTGCTGAAGGAAACTATTATCTGCACAGAGTCCTGGAGAAAAGCAGCTAATCTTAGACAGGGCTGATGAACCAGCAATGGAAGGATGGAGAACCTCATTGGGGAGAAAGATCAACCAAGTATGAAACCATGGAACAGAGAAGCAGAGGAGGGGCCACAAACGAGGGACAATGAAGCCCAGAATCACAATTTGCAGGGATAAAGCTGGACCACTACAGTGACTCAGGTGGACTTTTCAGGTTTAAGGGGAAAGGTTGACTCTTAACTTCAAGGTATATTGTCTCATGTTATTTTACATAGGCTATCTTTTACTGTCTGTTCTTACAGGGTTTTGTATAAAAAGCAAAGCTGATGATTTATGTGGGTTTATTTTATTTACTGCTACTTGATAAAATTATTGTATCAATTAAATTTTTAGTTGAGTCTTTGGGATATTCAATTTCCCCCCAAAATTTACCAAAGGCATATAGAGTATAAGTCTGAAGGGCTGTAGAGGTCTCTCTGAGAAGTGAGAATTGTTGTGATTTTTTTTTTACGGGCTTGGATAGAAATCTGTTTTCTTTTTTTCCTGAGGGTTTTCTTGTCTGTCTTCTATGTCTACAAAAGTTCTTTTGTAGAGTAAATAAAACATTTTATGCATTTAAAATTTTTTAAGGCAAAGTACATGCCAAAATGTTGAAGACTTACTTTGGTAAGAAAAATGATCCAGTTTCTGATGTCTTCAGTGTTTCCTTGCAGCACAAACCAGAGATTTCAAGACAAATGAGACATCAAAGTTCTCTAGCTTTTTTGGAGTTGGAGAGAGTCAGAGAGATTTTCTAAGTAATATCCCCAGAACTGTCACTTTGTTTTCATGTCAGGAGATACCTGGACATGAGAGTGACACTGATGTAGTTTGTTGTCATTCAGTCATTTTTCAGTCTTGTCCAACTCTTTGTGATCTCATTTGGTGTTTTCTTGGCAGAGATGCTGCAGTGGTTTGCCATCTTTTTGTCCAGCTCATTTTATAGCTGAAGAAACTGAGGCAATAGTGACTTGCCCAGGGTTACACAGCTATTAAGTGACTGAGTTCATATTCGTACTAACTCTACAACACTATCCACTGTTCAACCTTTAATACAGGATTCCAAAACTGTTCCAAACCAAGAGAGATAGAAAACATATAGGACAAGAGAGTCAGGATCCAAAACAATCTTGAAAGTCTAGGAAAATATATTGATTCTAAAAAGAAAAAGGTTTAATGGTAATAAATTTAAATGTAAAACTTGGATTTAAAAAATCAAATGTAAAAGTACAGGGAAGGTGATGGAGGGAAATGATTCTGCACCAATTCATATGAAAATTATCGGAATATTTTTAGTAGATAGTAGACAGCACATATATTTAATATACTTCAATATGTGAAGTGGCAGACAACAAACTTTATTCTAGCTTAGCTTACATTAAATGTTAGTTAGATATCACAGTAAATAGACCTTTGGATAGGGAGATCTCAGTCCAAATCCAGCCTCAGGGATTTAATAGCTATGTGACTGTGGACAAGTCACTTAACCTGTCTCAATTTCTTCATCTGTAAGAGGAGAATAATAATAGTTCTTACCTATTTGGTGAGGTTAAAATGAGGTAATCTTTGCAAAACTTATGCAAACCTTTAAACACTATATTTTAGTTTTTAACTCTTATCATCATCATCATTATTATTAATTAGAAGCATAGTATCCAGAGTGAGGAACATGATGGTACCACAACATTCTGGCTGGTCAGACCACATCTGAAGAATTTTGTCACTCCTGAACATTACATTTAGTCAGAAAGTGATGTTAGAACATTTCCAGAATGCTAGGAAACTGGAAGTCTACTAACCATTCCATATAAGGACTGGTTGAAAGAACTGGAAAAGTTTAGCATGGAACTGATAAAAATGTGTGGGGTTAGATGTACAGAGTGTTGAACGAATACTGATTTCAATGATTTGAAGTTGAATAAAGATATATCACATGAAATAGGGACTAGATTTGTTGTACTTAGAACCGCAGGGCCAAACTAGGAACAAGAGGGATAGGATACAAAGTATGATGTTTCAACTTGATAAAAAGAAAACTTATTAGAACTGCCTAATAATGAAAATGCTCAGTTTAAAGAAAAAGATTCTGTTTAGGTATGCTTTAGACACAGTTGCTTTTGAAATTCTTTCCAGCTCTGAGACTTTAAGTTATAATATTTGATCTGGGCATTTGAGAATAGATATAATTCCAGCAATCAGAAAATTCAATTTAATAAATTTTATTAAACTGCTGCTAAGTGTAAAGCATTCAGAAATCATTCAAGACAGGGGAAAAATAGTAAAAGCAGATATTATGTTTAACAAATGGTGGATTATTTTGTTTGACTGATATTTGTCAAGTAGGAGGGGAACATAAGTCAAAGCGATCAATTGAGAATTGAGCAAAAAGGGCCTGAATTTCAAATTGAATTTATCAAATAAGTAAATGGGAAGTAATTGAGGGTTTTTGAGCAAGAGAATAACTTGATCTAAGCTGTTCTTTAAGAAGATTATACTGGTTGAATTTGAGGATTCTAGGGAGAGAGAGGAAGCTATCTATGAGACCATTGCAATAGCTTTGGTCAAAGGAAAGCATAGACTGAATTAAAGTTGTAACTTTATGCAAATAGAAAAAAGGATATATCCCATTTTTTGAGATAGAGTCACTTATGACTTCATGAAGAAATGGATATTAGGAGAAAGTAGAGGTTTAGAATTCATGTAACTGGAAGAATCTGGTCTTCTTAATAGAAATAGAAAGATTAGAAAGAGGAGATAAATTTGGTAGGGAAAAGGGAAAAGAAGATATTGCCACCCACCTCCCCCAATTATTTATTTATTTATTTTTCTAATTAGCTGTAAAGATAGTTTTCAACATTCATTTTTATAAAATTTTCTCCCTTTCACCATTTCATCTCCCTCCCTAATATAGTAAGTTATCTGTATGTATATATATATACATAATTTAGGTTTTTGCAAGGCAAACAGGGTTAAGTGGCTTGCCCAAGGCCACACAGCTAGCTAATTATTAAGTGTCTGAGACCGTATTTGAACCCTAGACACCCCTTATGCATAATTATATTACACATATTTCCATATTAGTCATGTTGTAAAAGAAGAATCAGAGCAGGGGGCCTCTAGGTGGCTCAGTGGATAGAGCACCAGCCCTGGAGTCAGGAGTACCTGAGTTCAAATCTGACCTCAGACATTTAATAATTACCTAGATGTGTGACCTTGGGCAAGCCACTTAACCACATTGCCTTGCAAAAACTTAAAAAAAGAATCAGAGCAAAAGGGAAAAACCAAGAAAAAAAGAAAAAATAACAAATTTTAAAATGTGAAAAATAATTTGCTTTAATCTGCATGCAGGCTCCATAGCAAAGCTTTCCATAGCAAGCCTTTTAGGATTATCTTTTATCACTGTATTACTTGAGCATTTAGTTGATCATAGTTGATCTATACAAAATGTGTTTTGCCAGACAAAAACAAATATTTTATATTGTTTTATATTTATTTATTTTTTATTTTGGCAAGGCAATTGGGTTAAGTGACTTACTGAAGGTCACATAGCTAGGTAATTATTGTCTGAGGTCAAATTTGAACTCAGGTCCTCCTGACTTTAGGGCTGGTGCTCTGTCCACCCTGCTACCTAGCTTCCCCTATAGTTATTTTAAATAGTTGTAGTATGAGTAGTAGTAGTCCTTCATAATTGAAGAGGACTATTACATCATATATATGATAGGATGACTTGCATATGACATTTATTATAGTGAGTGGATGCTTATGCAAAGACATCCTTTTCACTTCTTTTGCCAGAACCATTTTACCCTATGGCCTAATTTGATATGAAACAGAATTTTTGGTGATGGTCTGGATGTTGTGGGTATCCTTGGCCTTTTGAATGTGGCTTTCTCTCCCACATCAGTGAGGCACCATGGTGCTCCAACAATGCAGATTGTAACACCAAGGTATAGCAAAACCTGACTCTTGATGGTCTGATCATAAGAATTGGGGCTTGGTCACTTGGGGGGTGAGGGTGGGGTCACATAACTTATTTTGAATAGAATTTCTTTTTTGATCTCTTGCTGCTGGACTTTGTTGGCAATATATAGAAATGGTGATGATTTATGTGGTTTTTACCTCATATCCTGCCATCTTGTAAAGTTGTTAATTGTTTCAAGTGATTTTTTTAGTTGATTCTCTAGAATTCTCTAAGTATAGCATCATATTATCTGTAAAGAATGATGTTTTTGTTTCCTCATTGTCTATTCTAATTACTTTCATTTTTTACTTCTCTTATTGCTGATGTCAGCATTTCTAGTAAAATATTGAATAATAATGGTGATAATAGCATCCTTGTTTCACCCCAATCTTATTGGGAATGCTTCTAGTTTAGAGGAGATGTTTTTTAAAAATAAATTTGACTTATTTATTTTTAACAAAATTTTTTCAGTTTTGAATTTCCTCCTTCCCATGCATTCCTCCTTCACCAATGGCATGGAAAAAATTGTGATATCATGTGATACAAGTGAAGCCATGAAAAACAATTTTTTATATTAGCCATGTTAGGAAAAAACTCAAGGGGAAAAACCTGAAAGATTATGTTTCAATTTGCACTCAGACTTTAAACTCCATCAATTTTTATTCTGAAGATAGATAGTATTTTTCATTATAAGTCTTTTGGAATTTTTTTGGATCATTGTATTGATCAGAAGAGTTGTCATTCACAGATGATCATCATACAATAATGTTGTTGCTGTGTGTATAATGGTTTTCTGGTTCTGCTCACTTCACTTTGTATCAGTTCATAAAAGTTTGCTTGTGTTGTTCTGAAACCAGACTGCAAAATAAAATTCCATTACAATTATATACCACATTTTTTTTTCAGAAATTCCCCAATTGATGTGCATCCAAGAGGAGATAGTTTTAATTTGGGTCACATTTAGTTTGATATAGTAGAAAAACATCAAAATGAAGGTGATAATGTAAAGAATTGAAAATATACAAATATTGAAATAAATGGTTAGAACTAATGATAAATGTTCAGGGAACATCTATTTCAAAGGGAAGGAAAAAATGATAAAATAGATACTGAAGACATTGAGGAGATGAAGAGGTGGTTTACATTGTGTTTTTTTAACAAAAGACAGATTGCCAAATAATTATTGTAGAACACTGGTCCGGAGGTAGCACTGGGGAAGAAGAGTGAACCTCATTGATGGAAGTAGTTTTTTTCTGGGGAAAGTAAACATTTGACTAAATCCCAATTGAGTGGGCATTTCTGGTGTGGAAGTTTGTTTGTATAGGGGAATTCACAATAGAATAGGAAATCCATGGGGCATAATGAAAGGAGTAGATGAAGATAATGACTGAAGAGTGAATTGGATTGAGATTAAAAGAGGAGAGGAGAGGAGAGAGTATACATATAAATATATATATATATTTATAAATATATACACATATGTGTGTGTGTGTGTGTGTGTGTGTGTGTGTGTGTGTATAAAAGTATGGATACATTTACTTTTCACCTAAATAGCAAAACTTAGACTTTGCAGTTTTTCAGGTAAGCTATGAGTGACCCTGAATATTTAAGCTCTCTACATAGCCTAGGTATTTTTTATGCTCTTATAGCAAAACATTCTAGTACCTTTACCACATGCCCCATAATTGGGGTCACCAAGACCTGGGAAAGACTTCACAGAGACAGAATAGCAAAAAATTCATTGGGGTCAGTTGTAAATGATAGAATGTGTTCTGTCACATAAATATTTTTATAAAATTTATTCAAGAACACCCATGTGTAGAGTTATTTATAGTGTGGTTTATTCCATGTAAACTAATATAGTTAGGCACATGCATAACAGTAAATTTACCTTAATCCAGAATAACTTGGATAAAATGTACTTTGAAATGTGATTTGTTTTATAATTTAGGAAAATTTAAAAAATTTTTACTATTCCTTTGAAGCAAAGTGATTTGGGTTTAGGTAAGAGTCTAAGCTTAACTAGTGTTTGTTAACTATTGTTTGCTTGTTCTTTAATTTTTTCCTTGTCATATTTCATTACCCAAGAATAAAGTTACTTTAGAATCAGCCTCAAAAAACAGGACCTATTTCACATGTTAAGTCATTTAGTTTTTCAGATGGGTACCTGAAAATAATGTCTCAAGGACCAGAAGACAATAAGGAACTTAATAGTGATGACATGCTTTTAGATGCAGATCCAAATTGGGGGAAAAGCTATGATAAAATATTGGTTTGAAGAGGAGAAGATGAAAGTCAAAAAGAATTTTAAATTCATTACAAATGATTTAAGGCAGTAGTTGGTGAAATTTCTGAAAAAGATAAAATTGCCAATCAGCCTATGGAGAAACTACAAGATGGCTTTCAAAAGGAATCAATACAATTACAGGAAGCATTCTATAATTTGGCAAATGACTTAAGTGATTTTGAAAGAAAAATATGGAAACTTTATCAAATTAGGACAAAAGTAATTTTCCTAAATTAAGGGAATATAGTATGGAAAATGGCATTTGAGCAAATTTAAAGTTCACTTTCCAAGAAAATATTCTTCAGTCATCTTCTAATCTATGCTCAAGAAGTAGCAACATGCATTATAGGAATGAAAATAAGCCAGAAATTGAATGTACTTACAATTTAAATGAAGAGAATGCTGTCTGTGATGGAGAAAACAAACAAAAACACAAAAATAGCTATAAATGAAATGAAGGAAGATGGAACATTTGGTATGCAAATAGCAAGAAGTCTAAACAGAAATTCTAGAAATTTGAAGGCAGGTCTAGGATGTTTGATCCAATTCAATGATCTGTGAAACCATTTTGGCTTCCAGCTTACTTGCTTTGAAGATATGAAATCAATCATCCAAGAAAAAAACAGTCTATAATTACTATTGCATCAAATTTTAATGAGAAAACAAAACTAAAAGAAAATTTATTCCAGAATTGTGATCAGATTACCAGTAACTCTACAGATGAGCTGAGTCATTGGAGACACTCCCTTTCATACAGTGACAAAATATCAAAAAAGCACCTGAATAAAGAATTAAAGATTTGAGCAAAGATTTAAAATAAGTTGAGTATTGCAAGTATAGTTCCTGGCTTTGGAGAAAGAAAAAGTAAAACCTCAATAAAGAGATTCATTTCCTTACACTCTACAATCTATTTTTCCTCTTCATCAATCATCTTGTGTGCTTGACTTTTCTCATCATGAAAATTCTGCATTTAAATACTTGCTATTTTTAAATTATTTATTTAAAATAAAATTAAAGAAAATATCCAGAAAGCCATATTATAAGCCTAATTTTGTTCATCTAAATTACTCCATAAGATTCCAAAATATTTGGCATGTAACAAGAAATTTTCTAAAGCAAACAGGCAAGTTGGAATAATAGATTAGAACAAGGATTAGTCTAATTATAATTAGTGCACAAGCCTAAAAGAAATGCAATGAACCTTGTAATATTTTACATTTGGATCAACTTTGCTTTCTATGGACATTTTTTTTATATTCTTAGCCAAGTTGTAATATTGCCTTAAAATAGTGAAAATATAAGGTAACATTAGGAAATATATAACTTTCTATAATGCATCTGATTATACTGACAATAAAATCATTAGACTTTATTTTTTCATTTCAAATGGAACACATTTTTGCTAATTCAGTTTTTTAAAAGTTATCAATAGAGTATTGGTACATAAGTTAGACTTTCAAACATAGCATTTAAACCTACAAGTTTAATGCTCTTCTTGAAGTTATTCATTTTAAAATATTTTATTTGCTACAGATATTTGACATTTTAGTACATAGAGAGAATTATAAAATATCAACAAAGGATGGAAAAATGTCAAATCTCTGACTTTGATATATTTGAACAATAAGTTAACTTTCATTACTATCAAACTAGCACAGATAATTTAGTCATTGAAGCTAATGTTTTGGCTGAGTCATTGACAGTTATCCAAGCAAGTCTCATTATCTTATGGATAAGGAAAGTTTAGGATCAAGGATTTTAAATCACATGTTGAGGGACACTTGGCTTATCTGAACATTCATGTGTCTGCATTATAGTTATGCTTTCACAATAGGAAAGGATAGTGACTAAAGAGTCAAACTCATTCAGTTTGACTTGGTTTTTTCTAACATATATTAACTGGACAAGTTTGTTGACCTTACCAGGTCAACAAAGACTACAAACAGGGAGAGAACTGCATTTGTAAAGGGAGGTTCCTCATTTGGAGTTACCTATCACAAGGAAATCACAAATTCTATCCAAAAAATTAACCAGTAATAGTAATTTGCTTTTGATAGAGTTATCAGATTACAAAAAATACTTTATAAACATTACTATTCCTATAAAGTAGGTGTGACTCATATTTACAGATAAGGAAACTGAAGCTTATAAAATTTAAATGACTTCAGGCAAGGGTCAAGTTGGATTTTAAACCTGTAGGTTTTGACTCCAAGATCAATGTTAGCTGTCAAATATTTTTTTTTTTATTTTTAGTTTTTGTAAGGCAATGGGGTTAAGTGGCTTGCCCAAGGCCACACAACTAGGTCATTATTAAGTATCTGAGACCGGATTTGAACTCAGGTAGTCCTGGCTCCGGGGCTGGTGCTCTATCCATTGCACCACCTAGCCACCACTCAAATATTTTTAAAATACAAAATAATCCAACATCTCTGAAAGTATCTTCTGCATAGAATGTGAGGATTTCCACCCAATGTAATGGATTCTGCTACTGGTTTTACAGTATGATTTTGGCCAAGTTGCATCATGTTTCTGCACTTCGGAATCCTCATTTATAAAGTGAAAGCATTAGACTAAGTCTTTTTTCCAAATTGAAAATATTATGTTTCTGTGAATGTACACAGTGTACAACATCAATTTTCTAGCAAGTAACAGTCACAGTGCCTGAATCCCTCTGTGCTCAGTTTCCTATATTGTTATGAGTGTTGATCTGATATTTCAATAATTTCCTTCATTTTTTTTCTATTCCCTAGACTTTATAATAAGGGATGAAAATTAAGATGGGAAACACCTGATGTATGGTAGAAAAGAAGAAAAAAGTCATTATTTCAGTCCTCAGCTTCATCTTTCTGTTTGTTATAGTATCAAATGCAAAAAAGGAGTCTCAGTGTGAGTTTCCTTCTATCTCTTTTCCTCTATTTGCTTGTTAAAGAGGAGGAATGAGAGTAGAACATGAAAAGAAAAAGGTAGAAAAATCATGAGATGGGAATGGAGCTATCACATTGAAAGTTGAACAAATTTTTCTTTCAAACTATTAAAATTTTATTTAAAATTTTTGTTTTCATAAAAAGTTATATATTTGATAATAAATGTAGGATCATGAGAGGCAGCATGGCATAATGGCTAAGTGAGCCAAGAATACCTAGTTGAAGGTCCTGCCTCTGACATGTATAGGCAAGTCATCTGATATCTCAGACTTCTAGAATCTGAGTCAGAAGTTTCTGAAAACGTGCAGATCAGTATTGGTAGAGGGAGTTTTCTCTAAGAATTCCTTGTTAAATCACAGATCTAGTACTTGACCCTAAATAAACAGAAACATCCAAATAATATATATATATATATATATATATATATATATTTAATAAGGTGATAATTATAATATATTAATTAATCTTTCTTTTTAGGTTGAAGAAGAAAAGAAAAAGCATCAACACAATGAAATATTAACAATGGAGGAAAAAGATGGTGATACAATAGCTACAATTAAAACAGTTGGTAAAGTTCATGAGCTGATTTCTGTGGAGAGCAAAGAGCATGGTGAAGATAAGGAAAATAAAATCTCTTGGGAAGAAATTCCAATAATGAATGTTATTTGTTCCAAGGAAATTTCAGTGCCTGTGCACCATCTTTTAAAAGGGTAAGATAGTGAAAATATTCAACTGGAATATTAGTCAATAATCATGTTAATGGTAAGTTCACTTTACTCTAAAAAATGAAGTCAGATTCACCCTGCATCAACTTCAGTTTTATTTTTTGCCAAGAAAGAAATTAAAACCCCATAAATATATATTTCTTTTTTGTTTTCAATATGTTCTTTTAATCTAGGACTATCACATCAGCATCTATTGAAAAAGGAAGGTATGTAGTCTTTTGTTAGTCCAAAAGAATAACATTTAAGAGTAGCAAGGAGCAAAGCAAGATAGTTTGCCATGTATTAATAAGTCCTAATGAGACCTTAAAATATACTGTTACCAAAGTCCTTCACCATTAGAACTGATATAAGAATGAATGAATTTAGGTGCTTAACATTTGTATGTATCACTGAGGATACAAATAAAAAAGACAACCTAAACTTTCCAGAAGTTCACATTTTAAATTGAGGATATGCAAAACATAAAAAAGAACCACCTACTCACTAACCACTATGTGGTGGGGGTGGCAGGGGCAGAGTGAGGGTCCAAGTGGAAGAGAATTCTGGTTCTGCCCTACAGGAATGGGGCTATCAAAAGAAAGGTTTAGTGTCCTTACAGGATGGGGGGAAGAGAAAACAGGAATTGGCATAAAGGTAGAGAAAGCCCTAGATAGCATTTGCTCTATCAGTTCCTCTAGGAGTCCTATGGATGGGCTGAGGAAGAGCACAAGCAGATAACTGCTACTTGCACCTTCACTCCCCCCCCCAAAAAAAATCATGGGACCATAAGATGATAGAGGATAACCTAATAGCAATATAGACCTCTAAAGTTTGAAATCGTAAGCATCTACATCTGAACCATAGCAAATGTGGAAAATCAAGCCCAAATGTACTTCCCTTAAGGTGTTAAGACATAAGTTAAAATTAGCCTTAATTTATCATATTGTCAAATGATTAATTTCAAGGGTAAAAATTATGTTCAAGAAAACAGTATTTATATAAGCATAACATTTGGTAGGCACTGAAAAGAGCATTTTTCCCCTGACTCAATGCTGGTACTCCTTCACTGTGACCTCAGTGGCTCATAGAAAGTTGTCTACTTTTCCCTGATTAGTCATATTAAGAATCATTTATTGGGGCATCTAGGTGGTGTAGTGGATAAAGCACTGACCTTGGAGTCAGGAGTACCTGGGTTCAAATTTGGTCTTAGACACTTAATAATTACTTAGCTGTGTGGCCTTGGGCAAGCCACTTAACCCCATTTGCCTTGCAAAAACCTAAAAATAAAAATAAAAGAATCATTTATGGTGGACAGTAAAATCATGAGCACTTGAGAGAAAGAATGCTTTCGTTATGAAAAAAGGAAAAGGAAGCTATCATTTTTGTTACCATCTATTTGTTTTTGCATCAGATTCATTTCCCAATCAAACATCCTTTAAAACAAAAAATAGGGGTGGCGAGGTGGCGCAGTGGATATAGCACCAGCCCTGGAGTCAGGAGTACCGAGGTTCAAGTCTGGTCTCAGACACTTAATAATTACCTAGCTGTGTGGCCTTGGGCAAATCACTGAACCCCATTTTCCTTGCAAAAAACCCTAAAAAAACCTAAAAATAAAAAAATAGAGTCCAGCACAACTAAACACGACAATAATATTGCATACAATGCTCACACTGATAGTCTTCCACCATGCATAAAAGGAAGAAGAGGGTACTATCTAATCTTGACCAAACTTGGTAATTATAATCTCACAGTATTCAGTTTCAGTTGTTTTATTGTCCTTAATATTTACATACTACAATTAGGATTCATAGTATTGTCTTGCTTTTCCTTCATTTTGCATTTATTTATTTATTTAGTTTTTGGCAAGGCAATGGGGTTAATTTATTTGCCCAAGGTCGCACAGCTAGGTAATAAATATCTGAAGCCAGATTTGAACACAGGTCCTTCTGACTTCAGGGCCAGTGCTCTGTCCACTACACCACCCAGCTGCCTCATTTTGCATTAATTTATATAAATATTTTCATGCTTCTCTATAGTCATGATTTCTACACACACACACACACACACACACACACACACACACACACACACACACACAGAGAGAGAGAGAGAGAGAGAGAGAGAGAGAGAGAGAGAGAGAGAGATGTTCCATTCCATAAACAGAGCACAGTTTGTTCAACCATTTTCCAGTCAATGGGCAACTATTATATTCTTAAGTTATTTGCTAGTTCAAAAATATTGCTAAGAATATTGTGTTGTCTCCAGGATCTTTCCTGTCAGTAAGTAAAAAGATCTCATTGGGGTCTGTATTTAGTACTGGGAAAGAGAAATAATTCTAATGCACCAGAGAAATGTCTATTCTTTTGAAAAGTTTTGACTAAAAGCTAATAGAAGCAAGGGTACATTCTAATGAAATTCTGTGAAATCTGTGAATAAGAATAGTTGAAATAAATTGATATCAAGAAGTATCACAAAATATGCCAGATGTAGATGCCCATCAACTGGAGAATGGTTAAACCAGTTATCATATATGAATATTATTGAATACTCTTGTTCTATAAGAAATCATAAATGATCCGACTCTAGAGAAACAAGGGATGAGTTACAGGATCTGGTGCTTAGCAAATGGAGCAGAACTAAGAGACCAATGTACACAATAATAGCAACACTGTGAGATGAGCAACCCTGATGGATGCAGCAGAGAACTAGCTCAACTTTATCAGACAGGCTATAGAGAAAGATATCCCCATCCAGAGGAAGAAAAACAAAACAAAACAAAAGAAAATCCTTCAAATCTGATGAACACCACATTCACTGTTTAAATAATATCTCACATATTTCTTTCCTTTAATACTAATTCCTCTTAACAAAAATGACTAATCTGTAAACATGTTTAACACAAATGTGTATGAACAATATGATGTGGAAGGCATGGAGGTGGGAAGAGAGGGTGGAAGGAAATTTTGACACTCAAAAATATACAAAAGCGTAATAATGTATTTTGAAAATCCTTTCATAACATGTATTTGGAAAAATAAAATATCAATTAAAAATATTCCAGATGCTTTAACTGAATGGGAAAGTGAAGGCACCTAAAGTCTATGTGAACAGAGCAATAGGCAGCTTGTGAGATCCATTATAACTTGAATCAAAGAATAACTTTCACACCATTGTTATTGTTAATTGCTCACTTGTTTATGTGCAAACAGACTCATACACACACAAACCACCCTCTTCCCCAATATAATATGCTAATTCCAAATAAGTCTAATTGTTGAGATGTTTTGTTGTTTTTCTTGGATTGATGCTAAATGACCTTCTGTTCTAGTCCTACCTTTGAGAGTCAATTAAACATTTAGAATGTCATATATTTGAATACACACACACACACACACACACTCATATATATGTGTGTGTGTATGTATACCACTCCCTGTTCCCCCAACTCTTCCTCTCCTCTCTAGAATAATCATCTGCAATGGCTTCAATTGCTTTTTTTAATTTTTTAAATTTTTTTTCACTTGCTTTTTATTTGACATGGTCTTCATCCTTAAGCTATCCTGATTTCTCTACTCTAGACACATTCTGAGTTCTAAATGCCTTTCATAAAATATATCTCTCAAAAATAAACACAACTCTTCAAATATGCTATGCTCAAGGGATGTCAGAAAACTATCACCTCCCTACTTCTGGAATCTTTGCATCTTAAAATCAGCATATCATTATTTGTTCCTGGCACTGTTGGCTTATAACAAGCTTGGCTTCTCTCTGATTCCAAAATCTTTACACAAAATTTGACTAGTCACAACTATAAGGTTTTGTAAAGTTAATGTCTTTTACTCTAAGTAGAGGCAGGGAAAGGGGGAATATTTTAGGTAAAGAAAACATGTTAATAGGAAGATTTGAAGATAAGATTAGAGAAGACATAAATATGATTAGAACAGACATTTCATTATTGGATTAATATTAAGGGGCTTCACAGCCAGGCAGTTCATAGTTGATGCATTAGAAAAGAGGCTATCCATTAAAAGTCCTCATCTAGGAAATTAAATATTCAAAATATTAGTTAGGGATGGAAAAATAATTTCCCTATTTTTTCTGTTCACTTAATTTCCCCATTGTTTTCTTAGTTTTTAATAAAGAACAATTTAAGAACAATTCATTCCATGGATGTTTTTTTCCTACAATGATTCTGCCATGTGTATGAAAGATGCAAAAAACCCCTTCAAATGAATAAATAAATAGCATCCCAGTATTACATCATCTTTTGAAAACATGCATGCCTTAACTTGTCTCTTTTTCCATAGTCCTGATAGAGCAGTGTAAATGAAGCAGATCATGATGAAGAACAGTAAGATATTACTGTATTTTCTCATGGAAAAATATTAGTGAGTATTTTTTGTGGTTCTAGAAGACTAATGTCCTGTTACTCTTTTTTCTAAGAGTTGTCTATTCTTTCTAAATAGACATAGGCACAATGGTACTTTCACTTCAGGTTACTGTATTTCATATGCAAGAAAAACGTTCTATCATGGTAGAGATGGGAAGTCCAGCCTTCCATTTGTATACATTATTACACAACTTTCCTGTCTTTGACCTTTGAAACTTGTTTTCTCCTTCATGAGGAATAGTCTCAGTGATATTGCACTCCACTTTGCTTATTATGGTATCAGAACACAGCTGCATAGACAGTAATTAATAGGAATGTGGTTTTCACTATATCTAAGCACTGGTGGAAAGAAAATCAAACTTGAAATCAGAAGAATAGGGTTCAAATTTACATTCTACAGCTTTCATAGAATAGATTTAGTACTAGAAGACACTTTAACTGTCATTTTATCCAGTCTCTTTATTTTAGAGTTGAGGAAAATGTACTCAGACAAGATTAGTGGTTTGCCTGAAGTCACACAAGCAAAAAGAAGCAGAGGCAGGGTTTGAAGAATACTTGCATTATTAACAGAATTGTTATAAGGAAAGTTCTTAGTGAAATGCTATAAAAATGTGAACTGTACTTGTTCATTCAATAAATAGTATCTCTATTCTGCATAGAGTAATAAACAATTCTTATTCTTAGAATAGTGTTTTCTGAGACAGATTATACTTAAGGAACTACTAGGCAAAAACTATAGAGACAAATGTGAGGATATGACTATGTATACAGTGTTCTCTGTTTAAATTAAAATTGTGTGAATGTAATAGTTGATTAAGCACCTGAAAATCAGTAGAACCTATTTTCTTCACCTACTCTCAGAATTTATTACTTTTAACTACATTTTCTACCTCTAACTTATAGGATATTCTCTGATTAAGTCACTGATGTAAGTGGATCTTATTTTTCAAATATACCTGGAAAAAGTCAAACTTATTTTAATAGAATTTCTGTCTCTGAATTTTGTTGTACTGTTAAATCACATTTAAGTTTGGAATCTAGTACTGCAGAGGATCTGTGTATGGTCTCATTAACAGAAGTACTTTCACTAGAGGGGAAAGTGACTCCTCATCCTGTCAGAATAATGTCCATGTCATACCATATTTCTCCCATAATATATTCATATAACATACTGGTAAACCAGTTTCAAAAGCAATAACAAGTAATATGAAGTGCCTTATGCCAAGCCCTAAGAAAGATAGTAAAATAAATAGGGAAGTCCTTGACCTCTTAAAGCTTACAATATATTAATTAGCACACATGTATGATTATATTAGTTGCCATATAGAATGTCTTTGAAAGCTTAAAATGTAGTCAAACATAATGGATATAATTTTATATTTCTTGATGACTCAGCTCATACCAATTACACAGCGTTCTACCAAAATTTCATAAACTATTATGTGTTTTGTAGGACAAAGTACAGATAGAGACAGATTATGCTGATGACTTCACTCAGTCAAGCTACATTTCTATAGAAAATCATGAATTAACTTCTTCAAATCATAATAACATTATGGTATTGATCAAAAAACTTAGTGTTGATTGTAAAGGTAAGAATATTTTTAAATTTCCTAATAAAAATCAGTTGAACAGAAACCAAAGTGTATGTGCTAAATTACTAAATGTGAGTTATTAATATTGAATATTAAGTTGAAAGAGATGAATTTTACATTGTCAACAATAGAAAAAACAGTGAAGAACATGATTTGTGTAGATGCATAAAGTTATCTGGCTGTGATGTCTTTCATAGAAAAAAAATAGCTCCAAGATTAAAATCTTTCCCTAATTGACAAAAATGTCAACAATTCTGCAAATTTTCTGCCTACTTTATGTAATTCTTCTGTCAGCATGATATATAGGAGAGTGTACTTGACATGATTCCTAGTTTCATATTCTGCCCTAAGCATTTACTGTGTGAAACACAATCCTCCTCCTTTTGCTTTGAATTTTTGATCTTATCATTTCTTACTGTCAACTTCTCCATCTACTACAATCAGTATATTTAACTCTAGCAATTGTGTTCTTGCTCACATACTTGCTACTTCAATTCTGCCAGACACTGAATTATATGAGGAATTGAAAATTGTCAAGGGAAACCAGACAACAAGTATATTAGATCTGTAACTTGATGTAGAAGTAGACATAATCAGTCCTCTCCCCACAAAACAGAGAAATCTCAAGGAAAAATAGAGTGAGAGAAAAAAAAGGTATTTCAGTCAATGTTCAGATGCTCTGTCTCTGGAATGGATTGCATTCTTCATCATAAGTCCTTCAGAGAAATTGCTTCAGTATTTGTCCCATACTTGCTATTGCTAGATGTACTTCCCTCCATCCTATTCCTCCCCATTTATTGTATTCTCTATGTCCTTTCTTCCTGTCCATCCTCAAAAGTGGGTTGAATCTACTACCCTCTCCCATGATCTTCCCTCTCCTCTATCTCCTACTCTCCCCCTCCCTCCCCTGTCCCCTCCATTTTCCTCTAGGGTAAGATAGATTTTTATTTCCTATTATGTATCATTTTTCTTCTCTAAGACATTTCTAATGAGAATGAAGGCTCACTCATTCACCCTCACCTCCCTCCATTTCACTCAATTGCAAAGCTTTTTCTTACCTCTTTTACATGAAATAACAGCCCATTCTACCTCTCTTTTCCCTTTCTTCCGGTACATTTCATTCTCATTCATTAACTCTATCTTTATAATATATTATACTTTCATATACAGCTCCCTCCTGTGTCTTGTCTAAATATGCTCGTACTAATTGCTGTAATAAATGAGAGGGTTCATATGAATTTATTGTATCATCTTCCTTACAAGCAGTTCAACATAATTCAATCCCTCATAATTAGGCCCAGACTGTAAACTGGATCTGAGGGTGGGCAAAGCAAGAGAGTCCTGTCCCAAGGATAACAGTGAGACTTCTCGATGTCTCTGTGGATCCCCTTATGATCTGTAGACTGAGTGCTATGGAAGTAGCTGCTGGGCGCCTCTGCAGTTTCCCAGTGTGGCAGTTTTCCTGCTGATCTTCCATGTTGTCCTTGGTGATCCCTGGGTTGAGAGATCTGGAAACCATCCCTGCTGCCATGGACCCAGGTGCCCCCCAGGATCCGTTTCAGCACTGGGACCCAGACTGCACTCTGGCCCTTTCCAACCCAATTGGAACAGACCCTTCCCACAAATCTTCCAGGTTATCTTGAGCTGCAAAAGTGTATTCAGACTTACTGTGTCTTCTACCACTCTAGTATTTGATTAGTCTCTTAATTTTAAGGCATTTGGAGTGGTCTAGGGAAAAGCTTCTGGGAATTCCTGCTTCTACTCCACCATCTTGGCTCTTTATGTTTTTCAACATTCATCCATTCTCCACATTTAAAAGTTACACCTTTTTTTTCTTTTTACCACCCTGACTTCCCATTCCCCTCGGTCATGGACAGTCTGGGTAAAAGTTGTACATGTAGTTTTGTATTTAACATATTTACATATTAGTCATTTTGTGAATGAGAAATGAAGGAAAAAGAAAGAAAACCATGTGAAGGAAGGAAAAACATAAGAGAAATTTTAAAGTGAACATATTGCCCATTCAGATTCTGTGGTGTTTGGGCAGGGGTTTCCTTTTGCTTTTTGTTTTTCCTCTGGATGTGGATGGCATTGTCCAGGGTTGTGCTAGAGCCCTGAACTGCTAAGAGGAGCTGCAACCATCATAACTGATCACATCACAATGTTGTTATTAAGGTGGCCATTGTTTCTTAGGCTCTTCTCCCTTAACTTAGCATTGGTTCCTGTAAATTTTCCCATACTTTTCTAAAGTTCAATCATTCATTGATCCTTATAGAAAAATAAAACCCAATGATATTCATATATCATAACATATTTAGCCATTTCCCAAATGGTGGGCATCTCTCCAATTTCAAATTCTTTGCCACTACAAAAAAAAAAACTGCTATAAATATTTTTTGAACATGTGGGACTTGTCCCATCTTTTATAAATGTTTTTGAATTAGTTTGGCATTGCTGAATCAAAGGGTATGATCAATTTTATTTCTCTTTGAGCATAGTTCCAGATTGTTCTTCAGAAGATTGGATTAGTTCACAACTCCACCAAAAGTGCATTCATGTCTCAATCTTAACATTGACTCTCCGACATTAATCATTTTCACTTTTTGTCATCTTAGTCAATCTTCTTGGTGTGATAGTTGCTTTCATTTGCATTTCTTTAATCAATAATGATTTGGAGCATTTTTTCATATGACTATATATAACTTTTTATTTATTCATTTGAAAACTTCCTGATCATTTCCTTTAACTATTTTTCAATTCAGGAATAACTTGTAACCTTATAAATTAGATTCTATTCTCTTTATATTTTAGAAATGAGACTGTTATCAGAACTATCAGAACTACTAGCCATGAAAATTGTTTCCCAGCTTTCTGTTTTCCTTCTAATCTTGGCTTCTTTGGTTTTATTAATACAAAAACTTTTAAATTTAATATGGTAGAAATCATTCATTTTTCATTTTATAATGCACATAAAATTCTCCCCTTTCCAAAGATCTGACAGAGTACTGCTTGATATCTTAAATGGTCTATGGTATCACCCTTATAACTACATCTTATATGAGATGTGGTTCTATGCCCAGTTTTTGTTATACTATTTTCCAGTTTTTCCATCAGTTTTTAATTGAATAGTGATTTATCACAGAAACTAATTTCTTCAGCTTTGTTAAACAATAGATTACTATCGTCATTTACTACTGTTTCTTTTGTGCCTTTTGGATTCCACTGATCTATTATGGTATTTCTTAGCAAGCAGTTTTGATGACTATTGCTTTATAATATAGTTTTAGATCTGTACAGCTAGGCCCACCTCCCTTTGCAATATTTTAAATTAATTTCCTTGATATTCTTGAACTTGTGTTGTTCTTTTTTCCTAGCTCTGTTAAGTAGTTTTTTTGATAGTTGATTAATATGGCACAGAATAAGTAATTTAATTTGGATAGAATTGTCATTTTTTTACATTGCTTCAGCCTATTCAGGAACAATTGATGTATTTCTAATTGTTTCAATCTGACATTATTTGTATGAGAAGTATTTTGTAATTGTTTTCATACAGTTTCTGAGGTTCTGTCTTGGGATGCAGATTCTCAAGTATTTTATGTTGTCTACAATTACTTTAAATGGAATTTCTCTATCTCTTACCCTTGGGCTTTTTTGTCCATTTGTTCATGATGATTGATGTGGGTTTATTTTATATCCTGCTATCATGCTGTTGTAAATAGTTTCAAGTAGTGATTTAATTGATTTTCTAGGGTTCTCTAATGATACCATCCTATTCTCTACAAACAGTAAAAGTTTTGCTTCCTCATTACCAATTCTAATTCCTTCAGTTTCTTTTTCTTCTCTTATTACTAAAGCTAGCATTTCCAATACTATATTGAATAGTGGTGGTGATAATGGGCATCCTAGTTTCATCCTTGATCTTACTGGAAATGCTCATAGTTTATTCCCATTATATATAATGTTTTTGGATGATTTTAGATCAATTCTGTTATCATTTTGAGGAAAACTCAATTTATTCCTATATTCTCTAGTGTTTTAATAGGTATTGCATTTTTTAAAAGATATTTATGAGCATCTCGAAATAATTCTATGATTTCTGTTGGTTTTGTTATTGATATGTTCAATTTTGATGAATATTTTCCTAATATTTAACCATCCTTGTCTACCTTGTATAAATCCTACTTGATCATAGTCTATTATTCTAAATATAACTCATTGCAATCCTTTTGCTAAAATTCTAAGAGTTTTGCATTGATGTCCATTAGGAGGATTGGTCTATAATGTTCTTTGTCTGATTTGACTCTTCCTGAATTAGATATCAGTTTCATATTAATGTTATAAAAGGAATTGGGCAGAACTCCTTATATTTTTCTGTATAATTCATTTGAAATTGGAATCAATCCTTAAATGCTTGGTAGAATTCAACTGCAAATTCATCTAATTCTAGAAATTCTCTTCTTAGGGAGTTTATTGAGTATTTCTTCAATTTCTTTTTCAGAAATTGGATTATTTAAGTATTTTATTTCCTCCTGTGTTAATCTGGGTAGTTCTTATACCCATTTCATTCAGGTAGTCAGGGCAACTAGGTGGCACAGTGGATAGAGCACCTGCCCTAGAGTCAGGAGTCCTTGAGTTCAAATCTGGCCTCAGACACTTAATAATTACTTAGCTGTATGGCCTTGGGCAAGCCACTTAACCCCATTGTCTTGCAAAAACCTAAAAAAAAAGTTTCATTCAGGTAGTCAAATTTATTGACATTTTCTTTATTTCAACTTTAATTTTCAGAATATTTGAATTTGTCATGTAATTGGGGATTTTTAATATGTTTTTTCCTAGCTTTTTAGTCATATTTCCAATTCATTGATCTCCACTTTTTCTATTTTATTCATATAACCATTTTGAGCAAAAAATTTTCCTAAAAACTTCTTTGACTGAATCCATAAATTTTGGTATTGTTGTCTCATTGTTGTTATTTTCTTGGATGTAATAGTATATTATTTTTATCATTTCTTGTTTGATCCATTCATTCCTTAAAATCAGGTTATTTATTTTTTTAATTTTATTTATTCAAGGCAATGGGGTTAAGTGACTTGCCCAAGGTCACACATCTAGGCAATTATTAAGTATCTGAGGCAAGATTTGAACTAAGGTCCGCCTGACTCCAGGGCTAGTGCTCTATCCACTGCACCACCTAGCTATCCCTGGTTATTTATTTTCCAATTAAATTTGGTTTATCTTTCCATGGTTGTTATGTATTTTCTATAGCCTCATGTTCTGAAAAACATGCATTTTTTTTCTGCCTTTCTGCATTTGATTGTAAGGTTTTTGTATTGCAGAGAAAATGCTACATTCCTTTCTGTCCTTGTTCAGTTTTCTCCATAGGTCTGTCAAATCTAAGTTTTCTAAGATTTTATTCAACTTTTTAACTTCTTTCTTGTTTATTTTGTTGGTCATATTTATCTAATTCTGAAAGAGGAAGGTTGAGGGTCTTCCGCTATTTTAGTTTTGCTGTCCATGTCTCTCTGTATTTCATTTAGTTTCTCCTATAAGGATTTGAAGACTCTTCCACTTGGTTCATATATGTTTAATAATGAGATAAATTCATTGCCTATAGTGCCTTTTAAGAAGGTGTGGTTTCTTTCCTTATATCTTTTAATGATATCTAATTTTGTTTTTGCTTTGTCTCAGATCAGAATCATTACTCTCTATTGTTTTGACTTCAGCTAAAGCATAATGTATTTTGCTCCAGACTTTTTCTTTACTCCATGTGTATGTCTCTGCTTTAAATGTGTTTCTTGTAAACAACATATTGTAAGATTCTGGTTTTTAATTCTCTTATCTCCTTCCATTTTGGGAAGAGTTCATCCCACTCACATTTACAGTTAAGATTACTAATTCTGTATTTCCTTCCTTGCTATCTTTCTCTTTCCTTTCCTCTTAGTCCTCCTCTCCAATGTTTTACTCCCTTTCCCCTTAAACTTTTCTTTTAAATATTAACTTTAACTTTGCTTTTATTTTTACTTTTGTCTACCCTTTTGTCATCCTTTCTCACCCTTTCTTTCACCCCCCCACTTCCCTGAAGGGTAGGATAGACTTTTAAATCCAATTGAGAGTGTATGTTATTCCCTTATTGGGCCAAATCTTGGAGAGAAAAATTTATGCAGTATTCATACCCTCTCTTCTTTCCCTTTAGTATAATATGTGTCTCCATATCTTTAATTGCTGTTATTTTTCCTGTAATGCCTAGCTTTCTCCTACTAGAGTCCTTCTTCTTATGTCTTTATTGTTTTAACCCCATCTTTTACCTACTCACCCTTCTGGCAAAAATACTACTTTTTGTATGTCTTGTTTTTTCCCAAAGTTTGATTGCTTGTTTGCTTGCTTGATTGCTGACTAATAAGTAGCATTGCCTTAGTCATTAAGTAAAATCACCTCTTCTGTCCCATTAGGGATACACTTCTCAAGAGTCATAAATCACACCAGATTATAATCAACTTATTCCACCCTCACTTTTCAAGTACCCTCCATGGATACACAGTCCTCATGAGCCAAAGCATCATACAAAGATAAATAATTTCATGAACTGTTTGTACCCCACTCCCAACATTTCTTTCACTTGTAGTCAAAATATCAAGTAAAGCAAAATTGCTTCATGATCTTTTCATTTCCAGTCCCTCTAAGTACACTCTCTCACTGTGTCTATATATAGTACACCAACCATATCTCTACAACCACTGTAACCAAAATTTCTGATTCAATCTCTGCTCCTGTCCCCAAACTTTCTAGCCTTAATACTTCTACTCTCTCAGACCAAAGTATTTGGTATATCTCTTCCTCTGTCCCTTTAGTACTCTAACCATAGCACTGCACTCCTCCTTAACTAAAATATTGGGCTCACTCTCTCCCTCTGTTCCTCTAGTACTCTAACTTTAACACTATAACCCTTGTTACCAAAGTATGAAATAAAGTAAGATCATTTCGTGATCTTTTTAAATTCAACCTTTCAAAGTACACTCCCATCCTCTATCCCTATTGTACCACAAACCTCCTTAACTAAACAGTAAAATAAGGTCACTTTATGATTTCCTTATAATTTAGACCCTCTACATCCTCTCCCTTCTCCTCTCTCAATAGGAAATATCTCACCCAGGTAATCCAATTGCTTCATGTCTCATTTATATCATATATCCTTTAAGAACAATCCCTTCAACTGTTAAAGGGCAAAAATTTAATCCTCAATCTTTTAAACATGAATGTTGAAAATTGTCTTTTTCTATAATTAGAAAAACAATATTTAAAAAGAAAGATTAGCAAGGAGGCCAGTACAACTGGATGGTAAATGAGGGGAGAGGAGTACAGTGTGAGAAAACTGAAAAGGCAGGAGGAACCAGGTTATAAGGGCTTTTGGATGCCAAAGAGAAGTGTTTATATTTGATCTTGGAGATGATATAGCACACTACAGATTAATGAGCAGAAAGAATGACCAGGTAGGATTTATGCTTTAGGAAAATCACTTTGGTAGCTATTGAAGTGAAGAATAGATTGGTGTGTAGAAGGTCTTGAGTCAGAGAAAGCAATTGAAAGGCCAGTGCAATAATATAAGCAAAACGGGCAGCTAGGTGGCATAGTGGATAAAGCACCAGCCTTGGAGTCAGGAGTACCTGGGTTCAAATCCAGTCTCAGACACTTAATAATTACCTAGCTGTGTGGCCTCGGGCAAGCCACTTAACCCCATTTGCCTTGCCAAAAAACCCTAAAAAAATAATATAAGCAAAAGAAGATGAATTACACTGGTGGTTACGAGACAGAAATGGACATCTCTGAGAGATGCTATGAAGGTTAGAAAATTTATTATCAGATTGATGATGAGGAGTAAAAAAGGAGTTAATGATGTTATTATGGTTGTATATCTGGTTGAATGTGAGGAAGGTGATGTTCTTGACATTAATAGGGATATTCAGAAGGGAGAGCTTGCTAATAAATGCTTGTTGATTGAAAGATAACTATCTAGTCTACAAAAAGTGCATCATGTAATAGTGGGTATGCCCTTTAATGCCCTCTAACTGTCCTAAGAGAAATACAATTTTTAAATGAGATGTATACAGTGTGATTAGCATTTTTCCTCTTTTTTGTTTACCTTTTTTACACATCTCTTGAGTCTTCTATTTGGAGACTGAATTTTCTGTTTAGTTTTTGGTCTTTTTATCAGAAAATGTTGGAAGTCCTGTATTTCATTGACAATCCATCTTTTGCACCTGAAAAAATATGCTGAATTTTTCAGAGTACTTAGTACTTGCATAATTCAAGGCCTTTTGCCCTTCTGAATAACATATCCTAGACCTTCTGGGAAAAGCTCTGAGATGATGCTAGCTTCACACTGCCATCTTGGTTCAACCCTTAAGTCATTAATGTAAAAATTTTAAATATAATTTTAGCAAAGGGATTAGAAAAAGTTATTACTAAAATAATGCCCTACGATCAGGATGGATTTATACCAGGTGTGCAGGAATGGTTTAATATTAGAAAATCAAGCTGCAAAATTGATCATGTTAATAACAAAAATAACAAATCATATAATTATCTCAATAGATGGTGAAAAAGACTTTGACACAATATAGCACTCATTACAATTAAAAAGACTAGTGATTCTAGGAATAAATGGAGTTTTCCTTAAAATGATAAGCAGTATCAATGTTTTTACATCAGCAAACATTATATGTAATGTGGACAAACTAGAAGTATTCCCATGAAACAAATATGCCCATTATCACTGTATTATTTAATATTGCATTAGAAATGATAACTTTAACAATAAAGCAAGAAAAAGAAATTTAAGGAATTTTAATAGGCAATGAGGAAACAAAATTCCCATTTGCAAAAAACTACAATGTTATACTTAGAGAACCCTAGAAAATCAAATAAAAACAACTTATTGAAACAATTAGCAATTTTAGCAAAGTTGCTAAAATAAAATCACATAAATCATCAGTATTTCCATATATTATCAAAAAAGCCCATCAAGAAGAGCTACAAAGAAAAATTCCATTTAAAGTAATTGCAGATAACATATAATGCTTGGATATCTACCATGCAAGATAAACCAGCAATTATATGAACACAGTTTTAAAACACTTTTCATACAAAGTCAGACCTAAACAGTTACAAGAAAAGTAAATTACTCATGAGTTGACTGAGCTAAAGTAATAAAAATGACAATTCTGCCTAAATTAAACTAGTTATTCAGTGTCATATGATCAAACTACCAAAACATTCTTTTATAGAGCTAGAAAAAATAGTAAGAAAATTCATCTGTAAGAGCAAAAGGTCAATAATATCTAGGAAATTTAAAAAAAAATTGGAAAGGAAGGTGGCCTATTCGTATCAGGTCTAAAACTGTGTTATAAAGTGGCAGTCATAAAAATAGGCTGTTACTGGTTAAGAAATAGAGGTGTGGATCAGTGGAACATATTAGGTAAAGCAATAGAAAGTGATTACAGTAATAGATTATTTAATAGACCCAAAGATTCTACCTTCCAAATAAGAACTAACTATTTGACAAAAAACTGCTGGGTAATCTGGAAAGTAATATGCTAAAACCTAAGTACATCCTGTACCAAGATAAATTTAAAATGAGTAGAGAATTTAAACATAAAAGGTGATACCATAAGCCAGTCAGGAGAATGGGGAGAAGTGTATGACCAAACCAGTGATAGAGAGCATAATAAATTACAAAATGACTAGTTTCCACTACATTGAATTAAAATTTTGCATGAATAAATGCAAGATTAGAAATATTGGAAAGCCAAGATTAGAAAGAATGCACAAAGATGGGGAAAAAATTTTTGCAGTGAGGGTTTCTAATTAAAGGACTCCTTCCTAAAATATGTAGAGAACAGAGTCAAATTTATGAGAATGCAAGTCATTCCCTAACTGATAAATGGTCAAAAGATATAAATAGGCAGTTTTCAGTTGAAGAAATTAAAACTAATATACTCTTATGAAAAAATGCTCCAAATCCTTATTGATTAGACATGAAAATTAAAGCAATTATGAGGTACCATATAACAAGTATCAGATTGGTTAAGAAGGCAAAAAAGAGAAATGATCAGCATTGGAGGGGTTGTAGGAAAACTGGAACACTAATGTATTGTTGATGTAGCTGTGAACTGTCCCCAGATATTGTGGAGAGCATTTCCCAAAGGGCAATATGAAACTTTACATACTTTTTGATCCAGCAAAATTCCTACTAGGTCTTTATCACAAACAAATCCTAAAAAAAGGGAAAAAGACTAACATGTAAAAAAATATTTATAGCAACTCTTTTTGTCATGGCAGAGAACTGAAAACTGAAAGGATGTACATCATTTGGGAATGACTGAATAAGCTATGGTATATGAATACTGTGAAATATTATTGTTCTGTAAAATCATGTGTGATTGGTCTTCAGAAAGGCCTGAAAAAACTTGCCTGAACTGATACTGAGTGAAGTGGACAGAATCAAAAGTGCATTGTAAACACTAACAACATCACTGTAAAATAATCAACTATGAGGGATTAAACTCCTCTCAGCACTTCAAAGACAACTATGGGAGACTATTTATGGAAAATGCCATCCATAACCAGAAAAAAAATACTTTTAATTCTGAACAGAAGAAAGCATACTAGTCTACTTTTTAAAATTTCTTTTATGTATTTTTTATTTTTCCTTATGATTTTCCCCCTTAGTTCTAATTCTTCTTTCACAGGATAACATAAATTAAACAGAATTGTATACCCCATATCAGTTTGCTTTGTGCCTTGGGAAGGGGGGAAAGAAGGGAGGGTGGTAGAAAAATGTGGAACACAAAAACTTGTAAAAGGAAGTACGTAGAAAACTTTATATGGAAATTGGAAAAAATAATAAAAATATTTTAAAAATATATAGCTGAGATTATTGTCCACATTGACAAAAAGAGATAAATTGTTTTCTAATTCAACACAAATTTATTCTCAAAATAATATTTTTGTGTATAACTTTTGGCTTTATATAGGGATACTATTTTTATCAGTGCCAGTGTTTCTGAATTCTAAGAATATTGCTACTATCCTACAGATTTTAAAATACTAATATTTTTATTTACTTGTGTTTTTCTCTATACAGATCCCATTAGCCTTTTGAAACTTGAGGATATAGTTCTCAAATATGAACAAACAGCAGAAATTAAGAAAGGCTGTTGTATACTACTCAGAGGAACAATTAAGAATTTAGAAATGAAAATTATGAAACTACAAGATGAATTATCAGAAACAAGAGAAATGAAATTACAGCTAGAGAATCAAAAAGATTAATGGGATAGAGAACTCTGTAATCTCAGGTATGGAACTGATGAATTTGAATAAAGACATGAAAGCATTTCTCTTACATTGAAGCATTGTGACAAAGGATGTGAGGTTATGCAAGGGAAAAATGATGTATCTTTAAAATAATATAAGAGATCAAAATAATCCTTTTTTCTCTTGTATAGAACAATTTCCAAAGAGTAGCTACTATTACATGATGGAGTTTTTGAAGACTAGATAGTTATCTTTCATTCAATAAGCATTTATCAGCAAGTTCTCCCTTCTGAATATACCTATTAGTGTCAAGGACACCACCTTCCTCACATTCACCCAGATATACAACCATGATAACATAATTAACTCCTTTTCACTCCTCATAATAAATCTGATAATAAATTTTCTAACCTTCATAGCATCTCTCAGAGATGTCTATTTCTGTCTCAAAACCACCAGTATAATTCATCCCCTTTCGCTTATATTATGGCACTGGCCTTTCAATTGCTTTCTCTGACTCAAGACCTTCCACACACCAATTTATTCTTCACTTCAATAGCTATCAAAGTGATTTTCCTAAAGCATAAATCCTACCTGGTCATTCCTTCTGCTCATTAATCTGTAGTGTTCTCTATCACCTCCAAGATCAAATATAAATACTTCTCTTTGCCATTCAAAAGTCCTTATAACCTGTTCCTCCTGCCTTTTCAGGTTTCTCACACTTTGCACCTCTCCCCTCATCTACAATCCAGTTGTACTAGCCTCCTTGCTAAGCTTTCTTTTTTTAAATATTATTTTTTCTAATTATATAAAAAAGAATTTTCAACATTCATATTGAAAAAATTGAGTATCAAATTTTCACCTTCCCCCATACTTCCCCTCTCCCTAAAACAGTAAGCAATTTGATATAGGTAATACATGTGCGATCCTGTAAACATATTTCTATACTAGTTCTGTTGTGAGAGAAAAAAAGAAAACCAAAATGAAAAGTTCATGAAAAAATAAAGTGAAAATAATCTGTTTTGATCTGCATTCAAACTGCATCAGTTTGTTCTTTCTTTGGAGATGGATAGCATTTTCCATCTTAAGTCTTTTAGAGTTGTTTTGAATCACTGTATTGCAGAGAAGAGCAAAATTATTGATAGTCGACCACTTCATAGTTTAGCTGTAACTGTGGACAAAGTTCTCCTGGTTCTGCTCACTTCACTTTGCATCATGTAAGTCTTTCCAAGTTTTTCTAAAATTTACCTATTTGTCTTTTCTCAGTCCCCCTAGCAACAACTACCTTTTTTTCTGACATTACTTCCACCTAATCTGTATATATAAATTGTGTGTACATCTTTATTTGCATTTTTCCTCTTTTAGAAAGTAAACACCTTTTTTTGTTATTGCTTTTATATCCTCAGTACTTGATCCAGTATATGGTACATCAGAATCACTTAATAAATGATTGTTTATTAATAGTGTTTGGCTTATTGGGAGGTATACTATATACAAAAATAGTTTTAAAAAGCATTCAGATTATCGCTTGATTTTCCTACGGGAGCATTTGAGGATGATTCCTCTGTCACTTTCTGAACCTGTGGAACCTATCCTTTATATTTACAAAAGCAAAATTATTTTGTATGATTCAAATGCAACATTATTTAAAAGTTAATACTCTTAATTCTTTAGCTTTAATTATTTCATTTTCTTATTCTAAATTGATGTTTACGATAACATTGCCTCATTACTTTATTCGTGAAGGATTGTAAAGTACTGAAAATAATGAGTCAAAGTCTAATGAATCTTGGTCTTTATAATTTTTTTCCTGTAAATCTCTTTAAGCTGTAATTGTCAATTCAGAAAATTGTCTCTTTGAGCATGACTAGTATGGACAGGACTGCTGACTCCTCAGTGGTTCAGGCACCTCCAAGTAAGATAAAAAATCTGCACCAGAAATGTTTTCTTTAAATCCTAAGGAAGATGGTGAAAGCAGACTTGTAGCCAGACCCATAGACTATTGTAGATCTTCAAATACTGATAAGTACCAGAAAAGGTAAAAAAGAAACTTGAAAAATTAAATTTTCAGTTTCTCACAGAGTTCACTGCAACATTTCCTCCTGAATATTTTAAAATTTTATTCATTTTTAGTGAATTTTCAAAAGTATAACAATTATTTTGTAATATTTTGATAATTTTTTTTCAAAATGAAGCATGGCAAATCTGAATAATAAGTTGTAATGGGAAATGATGAGGAAAATGTAGAAATTTTATAATTTGATAAAGGAATTTTATCAATATCCTCTCTAAACTTTTTACTAGGGTCATTCATATGTAACAAAAAATCAGGAATTTTGAAAATTATTTCCTCTTGATCTTCTGTAGTACAGTTCAGTAAACAATTTAATGCTTTAGCTTTAGAGGGGGGAATTAAGTGGATATATGTATTCAATTTATGGAATTTCTATCCACTGAATACAAACTTCAAAGGCACTGAAAGAACTCTATGTATAAACTTTTTAGTGTTTTTTTTTCAGTTGGATTCAAACTTAGTTTTTTTAACATTTATCTTTTTGTGACCTTTTGACTTCCCCATTTTTCTTCCATTCTCCTTCCCCTCATCCCTCCCTACAATAGCAAGTAATCTGGTATAGGTTATACATGCTCAATCATGCTTAACATGTTTTCATATTAGTTATGTTGTGAAAGAACTAAAGGGAAGCAAAAAATATGAGAAAGAAATAAAAAAAAACAAGTTTCAGAAAGTGAATATAGTATACTATTATCTGTATTCAACCTCCATAACTTTTTCCTCTGGAGATGGATGGCATCTTTGCTTACAAGTCTTTTAGGATTATGCTTTCTCACTGAATTGCTGAGAGGAGTAAAGTTCATTTTACTTTCAATGTGTACAGAGCTCTCATAGTTTGCAATTCACTCAGCATCAATTCCTGTTAATCTTTTCAGGATTTTGAAGTTCAGCCTCTTAAGATTTCTTACAGAACCATAAGACTCCATCATATTCATATACCACAATTTGTTCAGCCATTCCCAAGTTGTTGCGCATTCCCTCAGTTTCCAATTCTTTGCTACTACAAAAAATAGGTGTTATAAATAAGTTTTACATGTGAGTCTTTTTCCTTTTTTATGATCTCTTTGGGAAACAAACTTCCTAATAGTGTTGCTGGTTCAAAAGGGTATGCACAGTTTTATATTCCTTTTAGACATATATCCAAGTTGCTCTCCAGTTTGGTGGAAGTAGTGAATAACTCCTCCAACAGCACATTTGTGTCCCCTCCAACACAGATCATTTTAGCCCATCAGGTAAGTATGAAGAGATAACTCAAAGTTGTTTAAATTTGCATTTCTGTAATCAATAATGATTTAGAGCCTTTTTGATATGTCCTGGGATAACTTTAATTTTAAAAAATTGCCTATATTCATATCATTTGACCATTTATCAATTGCAAAATGGCTTGTATTCTTACAAACTTGACTCAGTTTTTATATATTTTAGAAAGGAGATCTTTATCAGAAAACTAGCTGTGAAATTTGCTTCCCAGCTGTTTTTGTTCATCCTAATCATGATTGCAGTTGTTTTATTTATGAAAAAACTTTCTAATTTAACGTACTCAACTTTATCCATTATTCATTTCATACTGTTTTCTCTTTCTTGGTCATAAACTCTTCCCCTCTCTATAGATGTGACAGATAAACTATTCCTGTCTCCTAATTGGGTTATAGCATCACCCTTTATGTCTAAATATGAAACATTTTGGCTAGAATTTCAAAGTCCTTGAATGTCCTGTTTGGAGAAGTTGGTTCATGTCTCATTTTAGGTGCATGCTTACTGTGCAAACCTAAGTTACTCAACTCCTCAGGGCCTCAAGTAAAATCTAAGCCTCAGAATTGGAGAGTGGACCTCAGGTAACCATCTAAGGTTCAAAATTGGAGAACAGGGACCGATCTGCCTTACCAGATTTAATTTACTGACAGTGAATTCCTTACATTGATCAGTCCCCCAAATTAATGTCCTTTTCCTTTAGAATTCAGATCAATATACTTAAATGGCATTATAATCCTTATTTCTACTGAACTATGATTTTAAAACAAGAAATTTATTCTAGGTTTACACTGAAACAAGAGGAAAAAAAGACTAAGTGCAGAAATGCTGTTTGAAAAAATAAGGAACCAATCAAAGAGCAAAAAATAACAATATAATAAAGAAATGGGGCTAAAACAGCAACTTGAACTCTCTCTTAGAACTCTTAATCTAGAACTGAGAACAATAAAAGGTTATCTGAAACAGGTAAATGGGAATTTAAAAGTTGATATTTCCCTGAGTGTGGAGAGGCAAATACTGTAAAGCCTTTTAATCTTAAAAAAGTACTATAATATTTAAGTATAGTGTAAGAAAGTTAGGCTCAATCATTCATAAATATTAATTCATAAATAAAAAAGAAAAAAATTCTTTTCTTAGCATTGGAATGTAAAATTGGAATGTAAATAGCCATGAAAAAAGCCATGATGGAGCCCAATACTTTTCAAAATATGTTTGACAGAAGAGAAATCATTATAGTGTAGTATATAGAACTCAGATCCAGGAAGATTTTGGTTTAAGTGTTTCCTCTGAGTAATCTTGACTGTGAGATCTTAGGCAAGTAATTTCACCTGACCCTAGACCAGAGGAGTCAAACTTCCAAAAGCTGTCCACAAAACTCAGCACTTGGGTGGGTGGGTGGATATTTGACATCACTGCTCTAAGCAAATCTCTATGACTTTAGGTTCCAGAAAAGGTGACACCCTTCATTAGTAGAGGGAATTTCCTTACTTGCAATTTCTCTTGGCCAATGACATTGAGATTCAAACACCTTTCCTGTGCCTTGTATTCCACCATACCACACATCAGTCTTTCAGAAAAGTTTATTGTTCTCCAGCATGTTTAGTACATCTGTATACAATTAAAGTCATCTAAACCATTCTAAATGGAAGAAAAGTAATGTCTTGCTAGGCCAGATAACTGTTCTGAATCTATTGGATGATATTCTGTAAGAATGAATATATAAAGTCTTATGCTTAGGTACAAAAATCTAGTTTCACAAATATAAGTTGGGGGAAATGTAATACTATACCTGAAAAGATGTGGGCATTTTCATTAATTCTAAACTTAATTTGAGTCAGTTATTTGGCAACCATAAAACTAATTTAATTTTGGATTGCATTAAGAAAAGCATTTCTTCCAATGAGGAGGTAAACAAATGCCTCTGTACTCTGACCTTATCAGATCTCATCTTTACTATTTTGTTCATTTGTGGCTACCACAGATTACAGCATCTAGTAAGCAAGATGCCAAACAGGATGAAGAATGGAATCAAATTCATGAAATAGGAGGAACAGTAAAAAGAACTGGAAAAGTTTATCTTTGAGATCAAAAAGAGGGCCCCACTAATTGTCTTCAAGGTTTTAATGGAGACGGTCATGTGAAAGAAAGATTAAGCTTGCCTCTTCTTCATCCTTTAGGATAGAACTAAAAGAAAAGGATAGAAGATGCAAAAATATATATTTTGGGGGGTTATATTAGGAAGAATTTACTAATGGAACCATCCATAAATAGAAGGAGTTGCCTAGAGAGAAAGTGGGTTCCTTGATCTGTGAAAACTTCAAGCTAAGGCTGGATAAAGTTTAGTAAGAGTCAGGTAGACAACAGTGGATATGGATTTAATTGAATATTTAAGGTTTCTTTAGAACTCAGAATTCTATCCCTGTTGCCTTGCCTTGCCTTGCCTTGCCTTGCCTTGCCTGTCTTGATTTTTGCTAGGCAAAAATGGTTAAGTGGCTTACCCAAGGCCAAGCAGCTAAGTAATTATTAAGTGTCTGCGCCACCTAGCCACCCCATCTTTTGTTTCCAATAGCCTATTTTTCTTAGATTTTTTTTTGATCAGCAATTTTCTTTGCAGTTTTTTAGATTCTACATTCTACTTTAAAATGAAATGTTTTGGGGGCGGCTAGGTGGCTCAGTGGATAAAGCACTGGCCCTGGAGTCAGGAGTACCTGGGTTCAAATCCGGCCTCAGACACTTAATAATAACCTAGCTGTGTGGCCTTGGGCAAGCCACCTTAATTCCATTTGTCTTGAAAAAACCTTAACACTCTCTCTCTCTCTCTCTCTCTCTCTCTCTCTCTCTCTCTCTCTCTCTATATATATATATATATATATATATATATATGTAGTTAATTGACTTTTTAAACATCCCTTTGGATAGATTAGAACCTCTTAAAAAACTCAGTCCAGCAAATGGAGTATCTATTACTAGATTTTCCTTGAACTGTTCATTAACTGAGGAAGATAGAAAGATGGTGAAACCGTACAAAGTCTATGTTGGGGAAAGTTTCAAAGTTTTCAAGAGATGATGAAATGGGTAAAAATATGACACAAATTAGGATATGGAATAAGAAAAGGAAAATTCAAAGGGAGGGCTAAGTTTGTCTGAAAGATCAGGGGTATTTGCTTGGAGCAGGTAGCATTTAATCTGGTCCTTGGAAAAAATCCAGATGATTTTTACCTGGTGAAAGTATGATGTAGTAGGAAGAGTGTCTGACTGTCTCGGAGCAGAGAGGCTAACAATGCTGGTCTTGGTGCTAGTTCAATCTCACCTTGGATAGGCACCCTGACTCTGGGACTCTGGTGAAGTCACTGACCCTCTATCTGCCTCAGTTTCTTTTTTAAAATGAGACGACTCTATGAGGCAGCTGCATTGCTCAGTAGATAGTGCACCAGCCCTGGAGTCAGGAGGATCTGAGTTCAAATGTGGCCTCAGACACTTAATAATTACCTAGCTGTGTGGCCTTGGGCAAGTCACTTAACCCCATTGCCTTGCAAAAACCTAAAAAATATGTCTTCAGCCAGTTCTTATACCGACTCTCATTGTGAAGCTCTCTGTATAGGACTCTGAGTTCAGAAGTAGGAATACACACAAGGCTAAGCAGAACCCAAAGAGCATGTGACAAACTACACCACCTTTAACCTTGATCCCTTCATCTCTTTAGTGCTGATCTGTCATAACTTGATCACATATTGCTAATTGAAGATGCAGGATTGGAAACAGGATCATGTAAACTTTAATTTTTATAAAAATGTGGAACAGTCTCTCCACCTTCTATTTATATATTTTTTTGATGTAAGACCTGGTGAGATTCATCTACTTAATTATTCCAGGAGATGATTCGATATAGGACAATACATATTGGTTCTTTCTTTCCTAAAAACTGAAACATGGGAGCTCAAATGGCCTTTGAAGATGTAGGTCAGTCCAGATGAATAGATGTGTTTGGGAGGTAACAAAATATTAATCTTCCAGGTTTGAAAGTATCTGGAAGCATATTCCTAAAGTATATGAAAAATTAACCAAACCAGTTAAGGGCATTCCCTGATGTTGAAAACAGATCAAAATTAAGTCTCTGTCACTGATTACTGTGTAACCTTGGATTAGTATCTTGATTTTAACTACAATTATCCTTCAAACTCTCCCCATAACAGTTTTGATATTTTGCAGGTCAGTATTAGAAATTAAATGGGAATGTGTGTGGGGAGGGGGAGGAGTTTTGCAGATGTTATAGAAGATATATGGATGCCAGCCAATGACACAGAACCTAGGATTACTTAACCTAAATTTTGCAATAAGATATACTGCATGTACTCCATAAAAGAAAAAAAAAGAAAAAATTAAGACTTCTCTGGTATGAAGGCAAAATATTTTACAAGAAATTTTCAGATCATGGGGGTGCTGCCCTCCTAACCCTTGCATTGGGGAAGAGATAACTGTATTTTGTTATTTAGTCTCTTTAAATTATGCATAATACATAGATAGATAGAGACCTGTCTAAAAATAGTTAAATATAGATACATTTATTGTTTTCCTATTAGAATATGAACTTGTCAGACACAAGCATTTATTAAGTACTTAGCTTACAATTAAGTACTTAGCTTACTTAAGTACTAGATACTGCACAAATAGGAATCATTTCAGTTGTTTGGCTTTTTTAAAAACATTCTCTAGTTCCTAACATGGTTCCTCTAGATTCACAGTAGGCATTCATAAATTATGGACTGATTGTTTTACCATGACCTCAGTGTTCTCATCTGTAAAACAAGATTAGAACTAGCTGACCTGTAAAGTTACCTTATAGTTCTATTACAATATACTGGTGGTGGCTAAATTTGTTACTGCATTCTTTTGGGATGTAGGTATAATAATGCATTCATAAGAAATAATCATTTAATATCTATTTTTATAATTACTTTGTAATCATTATAGTGGTGTCTTTAAGTGCTAAGGATATTTTATATTTTGAAATGATCTTTAGAAGACCCTATGTAGTGATGATTGTATACTAAATTTGCGTAAAGAAAAATATATTCAGAATCTGAGACATGAATACCATGTTAACAAAATTCAATTTTCTTTGCATATAATCAATTGTGATAAGCTGATGATTCTGATAATAGACTAATGAACTAAGCTAGTATCTAAATTTATTAATAATTTCTTTGTTTGCAACAGTTTAAAACATTTTTTGAGTTCTGTGTATTATCTTAAGTTCATTATTCCTCATTCACTTTATTGTTTTGAATATTATTTCAATGTTATTTCAGTTGCAGCAGGAGTTAGAAGAAAGTATAGACAAGGCAGGTATATCCAAATTATTTATAAATAAAATATGCTTAGTTTGATGTTATAATTAATTTTTATATGCAGGAAAAACTTGCACAAATGTCAGTCATTATTATTATCCTTAAGATATTGGCTGATCTTAGAGCAGCTCATCAAATTACCCCTATAATATTTCTATTTATTCTCTGGAATAGAAGTATATAAGCTGCAATTATAATTTTGTTCATACTAGTCAGTTTACACTCATGTTGATATCTTATGTCCTTTATTGTGTTTGTCTATTTCAAGAAAGTGTGAATCACACTTTCATTTAGTTCATTAATTCTTTTATTTTTTTGTTAAATCTATAACTAAATTGTTGAAATATTGTTCTTGCAGTACTATTGATTACTAGACAAAATTGTAATTTAAGACTCTGCTAGTTAAATTAATATTTGTAGATGGTTTGGGAAAAGTGGAATTGGTTTTGATTTGAGCTTCAAAACAAACCTGCATGGTATGTGACTTTCAGGAAAGCTTGAATTTAAGTCCTCCTTTTGATACATAGTGCATATAAGACCATGGACAAGTCACTTAACTTCAGTGATCAAGAAACTCTAAGACTAAGTTGGACCTGTGACCATTGTTATGATTCTCACACCCATAATTTAACATGATGAATTATGAATACCTAGGGGGAAAAAACATCACACACACACACAATGTAAATTGTTTTTTCCATCTTTTTTCCCCAGTTAATGTCAGATTTGAATCTATGTCTTGTAGGGCTTCTCCATTAGGATCAACTGAGGAATCCACAAGTTTACCAAATCTGAAGCAGGATCCAGTTTCCAGAGCAACTCAGAAATACAGACATTTTAAAGAAAAAGTACTTGATTTAAAGGAAGAAATATTGTACATCTATCAAATTAAATGAATATTTGGCTTTCCATTAAATATATAAATGTGAAAAATCTAATGTATTAGAAAATGTGTTTTGTCATAAGTTTTAATATGTAGTATGCTTGCATTTAAAAATACATTTGCATAATTCTTTATTAAAAACTTTGTTTCTTTATTTTTGAAAAACTGGTCCCAAATTAGTAGTTGTTGTAGGTAGTGTAGAAACCATTAAATTGTTTATAATACTTGTGCTATCTATCTTTAAATTTGTATTCTGTTTTCTATATATCATTTTATGTTGGCCTAAGCATTTAGCAAATTTAGGTAAAATTATTTGGATATATTAATGCTATATCTACTCTCAGAATTTGAATTTATCTGCAACAGTGCTGTAAAATTTATAGATTTGTTTTTTAAATGAAATTTAAATTATTTTAGGCTAAAATGCACTTAAACATTGTTTTAAACTTAATCAAATAGATCTTTCTCTTGGAAGTTATATATATATATATATATATATATGTATATACATATATGTGCTTTTCCCTACTAAAGACTAGATTGAATACACCACTGCTTGATGAACAAATCTTGTTGTATTCAGTCCTGTCTGACTCTTTGAGATTCCATTTAGAGTTTTCTTGGCAAAGGTATTGGAGTGTTTTGTCATTTCATCCTCCAACTCAGTTTATGATTGAGAAAACTGAGGAAAAAAGGGTCAAGTTACATGCCCAGGATTGTGTAACTTATAGATTAGAAGAGCATAGTTAGTAGAGGTTCTCTTCTTTATACAAGTAGGAATCTTCTTGTCTACAGGTTCAGCACTCTTTCCATTACATCACAAGACAGTAAATATCAGGAATGGGATTTCAGAGTTAAACTTTCTGATTTCAATGCACTTTTAAATTATATTATAAATATCAATATTTCTTATATAAAAATGAAAAATGATGACTATGTATTAAATTGAAACTATATTACATAGTTTTTAAAATATTTTTTCTTTTTAAAGTAATATTGATATGTTTTATTTTTACATTACATTTTCATATTGAGAGGTCCCTTGAAATAAAATAAGACTAAAGAAAAAAATAACACAGTGGCCCCATCTAATAGTGTATGCAAAATTTCTATATCTGTAGCTCCTTCCTTTATTCCCCCCCTTATCTCTATTCACCTCATTGAAAAAATAAAAGAGTAATTCTTTATGACAAATATGCAGAGGCAAGGAAAACAAATTTTCTCACTGAGTATATAAAAAAATATAGAGTATCCCAAAAGTCATAGTACATTTTAGGCTTTAATTACTTGAAGTATGAATGCTATAAATTTTTGAAAAACATAATTTGGAAGTTTAGTTATTTAAATTTTTAAATTATTTAGTTTTGCCAATTTTGAATAAACAATTTTAATTTTAACAAGATGGAGCACTCTGCCAGTATATATATATATGTATATATATATATATTTATATTATATATGAAAATTGGGATTATATAATGTAATATTTACATACATATAAATATGTATGGGAAAATTTTAAGTATATATTTTCTATATATAAACTACAACAGTTTCTGAATGAAGACTTTCTCAAACTGATGGATCAGTCAAAAGCAGTCTTCTCCCTTAGCCACTTTTGTTATCTGATCTGTCTACATTATGAGCATGAAAACTCATGTATCAGGCAAAAATTCTTACTTTTGATGATCTGAAAGGTAAGATTGCAAATTCAGCCCTACATAAATTCAATCATATTACTAAATAACAACTGATGAAATTATTTTATATTATGACACAAGACAGTGACATTTAATAACTTCACATTTTAAAATAATTAACCTTACAAATTGGTTTTGTAAGTTCTTCAACATTTCTACATCTGAAGAGATAAAAGTTCAAAAATGCACTAAGAATTTTGAAGTATACTGTATGTACTCTAACATATTATGTAACCCTAGACAAATCACATCTCAGTGCCCTGGGCACTGAAAAAAATCTACCTCAGGTCTAGGATCTAACCCTTCCTTGGCAGATCAGTTCAGGAATTTAAGAAGAACGTTGATTAATGAAAATAGAATCTAATCAGAAGAAATAATTTGTAATGCTATCTATTCTTATAAATCAAATTTCTATTACATATATAAGTATAGTTTTTCCCCATTACATGTAATGCTTCCTGATGGTTTTAGACAGATATTGTATAACATTGTATATCACTTATTCCTGTGCTCTCAGTGTTGGAACTGTGCCCAAAGAGCAATAAAACTGATTTGACCCTTTGACCCAGCAATACCAATACTAAACCTGTATCCAAAAGAAATTACAGAAAATGAGAAAAGTCCCACAAGTTCAAAAAATATTTTTAGCACCTCTCTTTGTAATGCCAAAGAATTGGAAACTGAAGGGGATGCTTATTAATTGAAGGGCTAAACAAGTTATGACATATGAATATTATGGAATACTATTGTTCTATAAGAAGCCATAAATGTTCAGACTTTAGAGAAGAATGGAAAGAACTTCATGCTGAGTGAAGGGAGAAGAGAACCAGGAGAGCACTGTACACATTAATAACATTGTGAGTTTATCAACTATGATGGATGCAGCTCCTCTCAGCAGTTCAGATATCTAGGAGAACCCTGGGACACCTGTATTAGACAATGACATCCACATCCAGAGAGGGCAAGTCAACAACAAAAAACCCCGTAGAATCTGAATGGATACTATCTGCAATTTTTAAAACTGCCCTTGTGTTTTTCCTGTGCCATGGTTTTCTTTCTTTTCCTTTAGTTCTAATTCCTCATACACATACTGATTAATATGTAAATATGTTAAACACAAAAGAACAAGCACTATTTGCCACTGAGGAGAGGGGTATAGGAAGGCAGGGTGGCAGAAAATGTATAAATTATAAATAGGTTATTGGATGAATGTTGAAAAACGTCCATAATATGTAATTAGAAAAATAAAATATCAATTAAAAAATCTACAATTATTACTATTATTTTTTTAATTTTAATTTTTTTTCTCTCCGCTTTACTTTATCGCTCAAGCAAGTCTACACTTAAGTTCCTGGAAATCCTTGATTTTTTGTTTCTCCATATGATTGTACTTACAATTTTTACTAACTCCTTAAAGTAATTTTTTTGGAATTTTCATCGGTAGGGCACTGAACAGGTAGTTTAGTTTTGGTAGGTTTGGAGTGATTTTCAATAGACTTTCTTGGAGGCGGGTCGGTCGGTTTTCTTTTCGAGGGTTGTGCCAAAGGTTTTCTCTCCAGATAAGGAGCAGTGGAGTTTGAACAAAGTGCAAGGACTTATCCCTTTAATTTAGGGGGGAAAAACAGATATCTTATTGTCTGATCTTGTTACCTCTTAGACTTCTCTTCTTTAAGGATATGATTTCTCTCTCATCACACCCAATTTGGATCAAGGTACAACATGGAAACAAAGTAAAGACTGACAGAGTGCTTTCCCTGGGGAGGGGGGAAACAAGATTGAGTGTAAAATTGTAAAACTCAAATATCTTTTTTTTGTTTGTTTTGTTTTGTTTTTCAGGTTTTTGCAAGGCAAACGGAGTTAAGTGGCTTGCCCAAGGCCACACAGCTAGGTAATTATTTTAGTGTCTGAGACCGGATTTGAACCCAGGTGCTCCTGACTCCAGGGCCGGTGCTTTATCCACTGCGCCACTTAGCTGCCCCTCAAATAATATCTTTAATAAAAATAAATTTTAAAAAATCAAGTGATGTTTTTACCCTTCTTCATGATCTCTCCAGGGTACAGACCCAGTGGTACCGCTGGGTCAAAGGGTATGCTCCTTCTTGTTGCCCTTTGGGCGTAGTTCCAAATTTCTCTCCAGAAAGTTTGGATGATTTCAGGGCTCCACCAGCAATGTCATAGTGTCCCGGATTTCCCACGACCCTTCCAACGAGGATCATTATCCTTTCTGGTCATATTGGCCCAAAGCCCATCTTTAGGCTTCAGGGTTCCTCCTTCTGTTTTTCTCCCTACCCAGAGGTCAGTCACAACAGTAAAAAGCAAAGACTCTGTCACTTGCCCCCAGCCATCTGCCTTCCCGGCATCAAGGGTGGAAGAGTTGTGAGGGTAGCTATGATGTCTGGTGAGTGGGAAAGACCTCTTTTCCTTTTTTTTCCCTTCATCTCCTTCCCTGATCCTTCTGTCCTCTTTCCTCCTCTCCCTTTCTGCCTGAGGAAGGAAAATGGGATTAGGTACAGGGAGCATGCCTTCACCAACAGGACCTCCTTTTCTTTCTGTCCTCAAGTGTGTCTCACTCTCGAATTTCTTGAACCCAGGTTAGGTCAAACATCAGTCTAGGTTGCAGAGAGGTGGCCAGAATGTCATCTGCTTGGAAGGAGTGGATAGAACGGGAAGGGTTGGCTAGGTAGTTTGAGGCCCAGATGGATTAGTGGTAGTTGGTGGTAGTCCCTCTGGAGCTCTGCCTCCACCCTCCTGAGAAAGGGAGCAGCAGACTGGCCATGTGGGGGTGGGGGTGGGGGGTCGTCAGAGTGGGGTGGGTGGAGGAGGGTAGCACTTGTCACCTTTCCCGGGGACGACCCCCCCCCTAAAAAATCCTAAAAGGCTGAGAATTGTGTATTTCAGAGGGCAGACTTCCTCTATACATCAATTCCACCTCACCCAGACCATGTCCATGAAGGAAATGGATGTCCTGAAAAATCTAGTCTGCACTTAACACAAATTTAAAAAAAAAAGGAAATAGTAAGTAAGCAAGTAAGTAAAAATATAAGGTGCCCTTGATGGAGACAGGAAATTTGGAGGGTAGGGAAAGGACACAAACCATTAAAAATGGGGTTGATGTGTAATGTTTTTTTTTTAATTTAAGGCAGGGGGGTTAAGTAACTTGCCCAAGCTCACCCAGCAAGACAATTATTAAGTGTCTGAGGCTGGATTTGAACCCTGGTCCTCCTGACTCCAGGACAAGTGCTTCTAGATACCGTGCCACCCCCATTTAAAAACAACAACAACAACAACAACCGACCAGCAACAACAGGAACGACAGCTTTATTTTTAAACAAAAAGCTTGGCTTTGGCCCATGCGTTATCAGGATGAAGGCCACTCTCAGGAACCAGTCTGTGGACATTGTAGAGACTTTGGGGACCCAGAGTAATCCTCCTCATGGATTTCAAACATATCAGTGTGGAGCTCAGTCTCCTTGAAAAGAAGGGAAGAAAAAAAAGCTCCGAGTGGACAAGGGGTGGGGAAATCTAAAAGTAACTTGGGACCTCTCAGAAAATCTGTAGTCATGGGCAAAATAGGATCAAAGGGGGAAAATAGAGAAAAGAAAAGGAAAAGAAAGGTTTCAGATCTCATATGAATACTGCAAAGTAATAAATTTCAATAATTTAATACTGGTTAAAAATAGATCGAATTAGTGGAACAGATCATATACATATTGTACAGAAATAAGTGAACATAAACTCTCATATTTAATAAACACAAAGACCCCAGATTTTGCGATAAGCAACTCTTTATTTGACAATAACATTGGAAAATTGGGAAAATTAGACAGCAATATGGAAGAAATTAGATTTAGAACAACACCACAACTTATACAAGGATAAGTTTCAAATAGTTACATAGTCCATTATACAAAATTGCATCATAAACAATAAAAACATGAGAAAACATATCAAATTAATGGGTAGGAAAAAAGTTTGATCAAATATGGAATAAAGGATCACAGAGGATGAAATGAAATTTCTGATTACAGGAAAAAATAGTTTTTGTGCAACAAATCCAACAAAGTTAAGATAGAAAGGGGAAACAGTTGGAAAAAATCTTTATATCAAGTTTCTCTGATAAAAGTATCATTTCCAAGATATAAGAACTGATTCAAATGACTCAAATTTATTAGAATAGGAGTCATTTTCTAATTGATAACTGGTCTAAGGATATAAATAGGCATTTCTCAAAGAAAGATCCAAACTATTGCCATTTAAAAAAATGCTCCAAATCATTACTGAGAAATTAAAGCAATTTTGAGATTCCACTTCATAGCCATCAGAGGGGTAAAGATGAGCAAAAAAGGGAAATGATGAGTATTGGAAGAGCTCTGAGAAAACAGGAATATTGAATGCAATGTTTTTGAATCTGTGAATGGGTACAACTACTTGGAAAACAATTTGAAATTTATGCACGAGATGGTACTAAGCAGTGTGTGCCTTTTCATGCAGCTACACTATTGTCAGGACTGTATGGAAAAGTTCGAGGAAAGGAAGAAATCCTATATGTACAAAAATATTTCCAGCACTTTTTTTTTTGTCATGGCAAAATCCTGTCAACTTAGGGTTTGCCCATAAACTGATGAATGGTTGGATGAGTTGTATTTTAGGAATGTGATGGAGAATGGATATGCTGGAAGAAATGAGGAAATTGATGGTTTCAAAGAGACCTGGGCAGGCTTACATGAGCTAATGCAGAGTGAAATGAGCAGAATTAGAATAATTTATACTTTAACATATCTATTATATAACGTGAGCAATTTTGAAGATTGTTATAAACTAATGAAGAAGGAAATGAACATAATCAAAAATTTATAGAATAACCACTTTGTAAAGGCAAATGACTTTAAAAGCCATAAGAATATGATCAGTATCTGACCATTATTACAGAAGACATATAATGAAACATGCTATCATCCTTCAGACAAAGAGGTGATGGATTTAGAGTGCAGAAGGTGGATTTTTTGGTAATGCAGACAATGAAGATATTTGTTTTACGTAATTGTGAATATTTATTATAAGGCTTTCTTTTTCCTTTTGGGTTAGGTGGGAGCTGGAAAAGTGAAAATTGTTCTTTATTACTTTTAAAAGTAATTTGAAAAAACAGAGCCTTGAGTGATGTTACAGATATGAAATATTGTATTCACTTTCAGATGAAGTCACTGATTATTAGTTTTCCTAAATTGTTTTGCTGGGTTACAAGCAACATTGTTGAATTGGGGGGGTGGTCATCTGTACATGTGTTAAATGTAAAAATGAAACATCAATAACAGTTAAACTGAAAACAGCATTAAAGACTATAAATTGGTTAATTGCCTGATGTAACAACATTTCCTTCTTATATATATATATGTATATATATATATATATATGGATTTCATGCATACCAATATTTCTAGGTTTATTATTGATTACAATATTTATTCACCCTAATACTGGAATGACTATAAAGGAAGGATTTCAGAAAAATTCCTTGAATAGAACAGATTGTAAAAACTCTGTCTAAATTTAACAGGACTGCCTCTCCCTGAGGCATATGAAAGGCTTCAACATTATGAAATATCTGGAAAACCCAGCACTGGGAATTCCAAGGGGATGCCAGAATATCTACATACAGGGAAAAACATATACAAGATGGGTCAGATAGAATTCCAGGGAAATTAAGTTTTTACCCCCCCCCCACCATACACAGGAATATATGAAAAAGATGGTGAGAAAATAGTGAGTACAGATGACCCATATGTGAACTCCAGCAGCCTTAGGTCACGGGAAAGAATAAAAAAGTCACAGAAACCATGGTTTCTACCAACGTGGCCAGAAAGAAAATTTGGTTATTGTCAGAGTTAACGGATGGGTGGGCAAGCATAAAGACCCTCACTACAGACAGTTAAGGAAGTGTATCGAAAAACATTACCTACACAGAAAATATAAAAAAAACTTTCCATGAAAAGAATTGCTTAATTAATAACTCTACATGAATTAACAATTATATGACGTAGTAATAAATATGGTAATGGACAGGTTAAGGTCATCATGGTCTGAGTAGGGATAAGAAATCAGTTTAACTATATGATTATTACTTAAACTCGCAATCACATGATCAAAACTTGTAACCATATGAACTATATGATTGTTGATGAAAATCGTCCACTCTTGTAACCAAGGAAATGATCTCAGCTTGCTTGCTTGCTTGAAACAGACGTGATTCTGAAACTATAAAAATAAATCCAAGCAGCTGACAGTCAGTCAACCCGCTCCTGCCTATACCCCCTTGTTGACTCAACTCATTTCGCAGACTCTATCCGTCCTGTCAGGTTCCAAGAACACCTCGGAGGCCGAACCCCCACAAATCACCTAGCTGTGTGGCCTCGGGCAAGCCACTTAACCCCATTATCTTGCAAAAACTAAAAAAAAAAATATGATCCAAGGCATCACTCCTGGTTTTTGTTACAAGATGAGGTCTGTGTACGCTCATTCGCTTCCCCATCAATGTTGTCATTCAAGACAATGGCTCACCCATTGAAATCAGAAATCTCTTGGATGAAAAATACATCCGAAGAGGGCCCATGAGGCCAGGTGTTCCTTCTGTGGTTTTCTCAAGCCCCAAAAGATGAGTCGCGTCTACAGGGAAATGATATATGATATGGAACTCGTACCAAACTCAGCTGCCCCGATCCAACAGGCCACTACGGACAAAAACAAGGACACGAGAAAGTTTTTGGACGGTACCTATGTTTCCGAGAAAGGCACAGTGCCACAACCTGATGAATTAAGTTGCAAAAGATGCCAAAGGCCGCGTCCCGAGGAATCGACACTTATTCAGATGACAAAATAACAATACTTTTTGCCATTTGGAAAGAACAAGAAGTAGACTGATGGAAATGCATTTAATTCTGGGGGTGGGGGGGAAGGGGAGGGGAAGGGGGAGAGAAGGGAGAGGAGCACAGCACAAATAGAGTTCCCCTTGAGGGAAAAGAAATATTCCACATCCTAGGTTCCCATACACCTGCTTTTCTAAATCACAGAAGATTCCCCAAGTATCAGACCAAACGGGCTAAGGGCTTGTGTTGGTGATGGGGGGGGGGGTAGGGGGAAGGGGTACATTGCCTCGGAATAGGGACTAGCTGGAGGGGGAGGGGAAAGAAGAGGGAAAGGGGAAATTACAGGCCTTGAGAGTTTCCTTCCTCGAGGCTGGACCCGGGGCAGAGGAGAGAGCAAGATGAGAGACTTCAGGGGCCCCGATTCAATACTCCCTTCTCCCCTGGCCCAAGGTCTTTTTGTGGGATATGTCCTTTGGCGTGGCCCATTGTTGTACCGGTGTCAACTAAATCAAACTGCGTGCCTTTCCTAAGGGGAAGAACCTGGGCAGAAGACAGGATAAGCATTCCCCCAGTGAAGTCCATGAACTGGTGGGGGGGGGGGGGGGGGACGGGAAGACCCGGAGGGCAGCGGTCGAAGCGGCAAGGGAATTACACTCGGGAGTCCGGGCGTCTACCTGCATTTCATCCATCTTTGTCTGGAGGTGCCATAGAGGGGAAATGCTCCCCGGGAGTCCCCCAAAGGGCCCTGTATACCTGTCTAATAATACGCATCCCGGGGAACCTTGATTCCCTGTGAGTGGGGGAGGGCCCGGAGGAGATCGGTGGGGGCACACCTTTTCAACACACCTTTTCAACACCTCTGCTGGCCCTGAGTCAGCTAGATCAAATTCTTTGGCTTCTTAAGGGAGGGAGAGGGGAGGGGGGGAGGAGAAGATGTTAAAAAAATCACCCAGAATCACGGGTGACCGTTATCAGCATTACTGTTCAACCTGGCATTAGAAACGTTAGCTTCGGCAATAAGAATAGAAAAAGAAATGGACGGTGAGTAGGCCACTCCTTGCAGATGATATGATGACCTACTTAGAGAATCCTAGGAAAACCAACCCCCACGCTGCTTAAAACAGCGACTAACTTTAGCAAAGTTGCGGGACAGGAAATAAGCCAACACATTTAAAAAGTTTAAAGCAAAAAAGAAAAGGAAATGAAAGAAACCCACAGAAATCCTCAGAGTTTCTAGAGATGACCAACAAGTCACAGCAGCATAAAATCTTCGGGGCAACTCAGAAACCATACAAAAACAGTTCTAAGAACTTGGCACACCCATAAAATCAGGAGTAAATAAATAGCAAATGTCAATTGCTCCTCGGTAGGTGACAATTCCATCTAAAGTCAACGGTTGATGATTCCGTGCCATACCAATGAAACTGCTTTAAATTACTTCCATCGACCCAGGAAAAAACAGAGTCAAGAATAGGAAGGAAGGGACAAAGACCAAAGAGGATTACTACTACTACTACTACTACTACTACTACTACCTTCCGCTTAAAAGGGGGAGAAGGGAGCTGTATGTACTACATAAGTGTGCTATCTCTGCTATTTCATTTTTCCCCTTCAAGGATATGTGTCCTCTCTCAACACATTCGGTTTAGATCAGTGTATAGCCCGGAAAGAAGGTAAAGATTGTCAGACCTTCTCCGGGGAGGAAAGACTGGGCCAGCCCCTTCCCCAGGGAACATGCATGCGAGCCATGTTGGCGACTGTCACGGGCAGCAAAAGAGAATACATGAACTATTTTAAAAAATCAGGAGAGAAAAGAATCATCTTTTACGACACCAACACGGTGCCAATAACTTAAACCAGAAAGAACCAACACAGTCCAAGAAATTTATAGATCCATCTCCCCTAATGAATATTGAAGTAGAAATCTTAAATAAAAATTTTAGCAATGAGACCACCGGAAGGCATTACCAGGATAATACACCATGCACGATAAGGTTGGATTTATACAAGGCAGGCAGGCAGGCGGGATGATTCAACATTAGGAAAACACTCAGATTCATTGAGCAGATTCAAGAGAAAATCCGACAGAAGTCATATGATTATCTCAATAGAGGCTGAGAAAGGCTTTGGTAAAACACATCCATTCTTACTAAAAACCCTAGGAAGTTGAGAATAAATGGAGCTTTCCTTAAAATAATGAATAGCATCAACAATCAGCCAATATTCATATTTGACGGAAAGAAAGTCAGAGCATTTCCAGTAAATTCAGGTGCGAAACAAGGATGCCCACGCTCACCATTTTAATTCGATATAGTATTGGAAATGCTAGCAGTAGCAATAAGAGAAGAAAAAAAAATCGAAGGAATCAGAATTGGCAATGAAGAAGCCAAACTTTCACCGTGGGCAGATGATATGGTGTTACGCCTAGGGAACCCAAGAAAAATCATCTAAAAAACTCCTTGAAACAACAAATTCAGAATGTAAGTACCAGTATACAAAATAAATCCACAGAGATCATCAGCCCAAGAACAAGAGATAGAGAAATTCTATTTGAAATAACTGCAGAGAACATCAAATAATATACATTGAGTTCCTTCTGTGCTTTTCCCCCTACTCAAAAGTCTTCTGTTTCCTATTACCTATAAACTCCTCATTCTGCTGTTTAAGGCCCTCATTATTCTAAACTCAACCTACCTTCCCAGTCTTACTTCACATTATTCCTCTTTACATGCTCTTCATTGTTGTCCAATGGTGTTACTAGCTTTACTTAGACTTAATAGTTCATTTTCTACTGACCTGAGCAAGCAATCTTATACCTCCTATAAGGCAGGACTTTTAGAACCTTTATCTCCTTTGAAGATATTACCTACTCCAGCAAGCATTTTCTTATGTTCCCAGGTAAGCATGCTATTTGATTCCTCATAATACTCTTCACTTATTTAGATTTATTTATATTCCCAAGTGGAAGCTGACTGAGGTCTTTAATGGAAGACATTTTTCATTTGTGTTTTGTACTACAAGAGTATTTCACACAGCAAGTATTTCATAAATATTAATTCTATTCTGTTGAAGTATAAAGAATTAATCTGAAAATCATGGTTTTATTGTTTACTTTGCCAGTCCTCTGAAGCATAGATGACTTTGACCATAGATATGGTTAACAAAGATCCACCCAAACTTTTATGAAGTTGCCATCCTTTAAGTGTAGTCACAAGACAATTTAGTTTCCTGAAGACTCTCCTTTACCAAATATCCTAATGCATCTAGCTATAATCCCTTGAATTAGTGTATGAATTAGTCTTTCATGAGACCAGATGGTATAGAAACCCACAAGAAGACTTTCATATTGGTTCTAAATTGCTATTCATCAAGGAATTGGCAGTTCTCTAGGGAGTAATTCTTATGAACTTATTAAGCAATCATTTACTCCAGAGCTAAATGCATCTTAGCATAGATGAGCCATTCTAAAAGAAGTGTGAGACCTCAAGAAAAATCATCATTCTTTCTGGGTTAGATTTTTTTAATCACTTCCCTAAATCAACCAGTAAGAATTTATTGACCTTCCATTAGGTACACAGGATCTGGCTCTATGGAGCACAAAAGAAATGTGTGACAAAATGCTTATCCTAATAAACATAAAATCAGATCAAAGAGGTATATTGCAAAGTCCATCCCAAGGAACATGACCAGAATTGAGTTTTAGGTGAGAATGTGGAACCTTTAGGACATTATTGATTATCACTGGGGACTTGTACTTCTAGATGAGAATGAGGTCCTTTGTTGGTTATGGAGCACAAAAAGCTGATCACTTAATGAATGTTTAAAAAGCCAGTGACCCCATGCTCTATTCTTTCCTCCTTTTTCAGTTCAGAGTAGTGTGAATAATGTTTCAGTCACATTCTGAGAAGGAGGTGGGAGTATATTCAGCTTATTTCATTCTTGGCTTACTTGAAATTGTGAGTAAATGGCATCCAAACACATATCCTATGAAGGTAAGTCTGAGTATGAGTTTAAGTTGATTCCTTTTTGTTTGTTTTTTAATGATCTTAGACAAAAGAAAATCTATACTGAGAGGAATGTGCCCAGGCTTGGAAATAATGACACTATGAGTTTGAAAGAGCCAGATTTCTTGGATCCAAATGAGTAAGAGCCAAATGTCAGCAAGGGAACAGACCCTGTGAACTACTTTGTTTAAAACTATTCTGTTACAAAGTGTGAGGTTTTTAGTTAGCTTTTTTATAGTGTAGAAATAAACTTGTTATTCCATTCCTGGATAATATTGTACAGGAAGATTTTTTAAATGACTTTTATTTTGGAGAAATCATATTGTGGGTAGGATAGAAATCCCCACCTCCAATGTAGTTACTATGCCTTGCATAGGAGAAAATTTAATATGAATATAGACTCTGTATATCTTGTTGAAAAATTATAAGTCATTGCATGAGATACAAGACTGTACCCAAAGAAATTCACATAAAAATGAGAAGCTATCTCAACCTGGAAGAAAAAAGAAAACATAATTTGCATCTGGATTAGTAGAATATTTGGACCACTGAGTTGGGATAGAGAAGAGTAATAGCACATAATATGCCTGAAACATGATAAAGGCTTAATAAACTCTTAATGGGCTCAATCTGAAAAGTTAGAAAAATACTAAAAAGGAAAAAATGATATTTAATAAAATTAATTTCTAAGTCTACTTTGTTGGAGAAAATAGGACTGGGTAGAGTCTTCAAATTGCAAAAAAGCAAACAAAAGAAACTTTTAAAAAGATGAACAAGTATGCATACCTCAAAATGGACCCCTCAAAAAATCTAAGTGATGATTTAATTCTTACATTCTAAAAAATAGAGAAAATAATATACAATATAGTCTTTCTCTACTCTCATCAATCTTAAGGGTCTGCAAAGGAGCAGTAATTTGGGTACTAAAAACAAAACAAATCAGAAAATAATCCCCTGTGACAAAGAAGAGTCAATTATTATTTCTTATAATTGGAGTACTACAGATTAATAGTGACAAAACAACAAAATAGCCTTAGTAGAAAGGTACTATTATTAGTAGTACATTTCTACCAAGGTTATCATTATTAATCCCATTTTATCAAGGTAAACAGGTAAAATGACTTGACTAGGGTCACAATTAGTAAGAGATAAAGATCAGATTTAAAGTCCTTACTCCAGGCTCATCCCTATATTCATTGTATCATTTAACTGATGAAAGTCTTTCAAAAGAAGAGGTGGGGAATAAAAATCTTATAAAGCTTTCATTTATTTGATCTAGAAAAGGACTATTTAAGAGAGTATAATGATAGAACTATAGCAGCCCATGGATTAAAGATCTGGTCTCGGAGGATAATCTTGCTGTTCAACTCTAGGCAAGATAATTCACTTTTCAGTCTTTTCTCTTCTTGTAGGATGAGATAATATTAATACCTGCTTCATAGAACTATTATGAGAATCAAAAAAGACAATATAAATTGCTTTGTAAACCTAAAAATATATATTTTTAGTTACTTGTCATTAAAACTCATTCGCAAAGCAATTTCTGCCTCTTAGCCAGCAATCCTATTTCCTTCTCCCCTCCATTCTATCCACTTTCATGTTATGTGCTATCTTCACCAAATGGAATATTAACTCTTTGAGAGTAGGGATTGTCTTGTTTGATTGTATTTGTGTCCCTGGGGTATAATACAGGAACTAGCATTCAGTTTGCCCTTAAGAGATGCTCTCTTTAAGTAGCTAGGAGACTGAGCTATGAAAGGGAGAGATTGAAAGGAAAAGGGAAATTATTGAGGAGATTTTCAGCGAAATTATAACTAAAGTTATGATGAGGAATGAGAAAATAGAAAAGCTGTTGGGATATAGGACTAGATCTTCTAATATGAATTTAAGAAGTACAGAGAATTCAGTCTGATAATTCTAATTCACATTAACCACCTAGTGTGAATTTCAGTTGATTTTTTTAAAACTTAAATTGGGAATGAATAGATGGTAAAAGAAACATTGCAATGGGGAGGGGGGTAAATAAACTTAGAAATCATGCCTATGAATGAGAATGGGATGAACAACCTCACAAAACAATGAGAGTGACTCACCCTATACCACAATAAGGTTGAAATGGGTACACGATTTAGACATAAATAGTAATATTATAAGTCAATTAGGAGAACAAGGAATGGTTTACCTGTCAGGTCTCTGAAAAGGGGAGCAGTTATGAGCAAAGAAGAAATAGAGAACAATATAGAAACAAACTGGATAATTTTAATTGCATTAAATTAAAAGTTTTTGCACAAATAAAACCACTGCAACTAAGATTAAAAGGAATATAATAAATTGGGAAACAATTTTTACAGCCATTGTTTCTGACAAAAGATTCATTTCTAAAATATATAGAGAACTGAATCAAACAAAAAAAAGTCAATCCCTAATTGATAAATGGTCAAAGGATTTGGAAAGGCAATTATCAAAGAAACCAAAGCTAACTATATTTATGTGGCAATTGCTCTAAATTATTATTGATTAGAAAAATGTAAATTAAAACACCTCTGAGATTTCACTTCACAACTTTCAAATTGGCCATTATGACAGGAAAAGAAAATGATCAGTGTTGGAGGGAATGTGAGAAAACTAGGATTCTAATACATTGTTGGTGGAATTTTTAAACTGATCCAACCTTTCTGGAGAGCAATTTAGAATTGGACTCAAAGGGCAATAAAAATGTGCATACCTTTTGATACAGCACTACCATTCTTGGCTCTGTATCCTGAAGAGATCATGAAAAGGGTAAAAATCCCATATGTATAAAAATGTTCATAATAGCTATTTTTAAAAATTTTTTAAACTTTTCTTAAATTTATTTACACATTACTAAAATATTCTTGTTTAAGAGTAAATATGGGGCAGCTAGGTGGAGGGGCAGCTAGGTGGTGCAGTGGATAAAGCACTGGCCCTGGAGTCAGGAGTACCTGAGTTCAAATCCAGTCTCAGACACTTAATATTTACCTAGTTGTGTGATCTTGGGTAAACCACTTAACCCCATTTGCCTTGCAAAAAAACTAAAAAAAAAAACAAACGGAAACATAATACCCTTCCCCCACAAACATATAAAACCTCATGAGAAATAAAGTAAAAGAAAAGAGGGGGGGAAAACATGTGTTTCAGTCTGTATTCTGATACTATCAGCTCTATCTCAGGTGGATCACATTCTTTATCACAGGTCCATCATAGAAGTTACTTCCATATTTTTCCACAGTTGCTTGTTGCTGATTATACTTCCCTCCATCCATTCCTCCCTACTACTATCTGTTATATTTTCTCTTTCCTTTCACTCTGTCCCTCTTCAAAAAATGTGCTGTGGGGAAGCCAACAGAGCACTGGTCCTGGGGCCAAGAGGCCCTAAGTCTTCATCTTACCCCAGAGACCCAGCAACTACCCAGACCCATGGTCCCAGATAGGCCACCCAATCCCACCACCTTGCAAAAAGTAAAAAAAGAAAATGTGTTATATCTGGTTGTTCTCTCCTATGATATACCCTCTCCTCTATCACCCACAATTCCCTCCCCCTGTCCCCCTTCTCTCCTTTTTATTCTAGATTTCTATACCCTATTGAATATTTATGCTGTTTCTTCTCAGAGCCATTTCCAATGAGAAGGAAAGCTCCCTCATTCCCCTGTACCTTTCCCCCTTCCATAGCATTGCAAAAGCTACATGAAATATCTTTTCAATGAAATATTTTAGCCTATTCTATCTCTCCTTTCTCTTATTACCAGTACATTTCTCTTTCACCCATTGACTCCATTTTTGGAATATATTATATTTTCAAATTCATTTCCTTCCTGTGCCTCATCTATAAAAGTTCCTTCTACCTACTCTGTTAAATGAGAAGGTTCATATAAGTATTGTCAGTATCATCTTCCCATGCAGGAATATGCAGTTCATCATCATCATTAGATCCCTCATAATTTACCATTCTTGTCAACTCTCTCTATGCTTCACCTGAGTCCTGTACTTGAAGATCAAACTTCCTGTTCAGCTCTGGTCATTTCAACAAGAATATTTGAAATTCCCCTGTATCATTGAAAGTCCATCTTTTTCCCCTGGAAAAGGATGTTTAGTTTTGCTGGGTATTTGATTCTTGGTTGCATTCCAAGCTTTTTTGCCTTCCAGAATATTATATTTCAAGTCCTATGAGCCCTTAATCTAGATGGTGCTAAGCCTTGGGTACTCCTGACGGTAGCTCTGTGATATTTGAATTGTTTCCAGCTGCTTATAATATTTTCTCTTTGACTTGGGAGTTCTTGGCTATAAAATTACTAGGGGATTGGATTCTTTTTTGGATTTCTTTCAGTAGGAGGTTGGTGGATTCTTTCAATTTCTATTTTACCCACTGCTTCTGTGATATCAGGGCAATTTTCTTGCAGAAATTCTTTAAAAATGAGGTCAAGACTCTTTTACTGATCATGACTTTTAGATAGCCCAATAATTTTTAAATGATATTTTCTGGATCTGTTTTCCAGATCAGTTGCTTTTTTCAATGAGACATTTCACATTTTCTTCTAGTTTTTTTTTCATTTTTTTGGTGTTGAATTATTGTGTCTTGATTTCTTACAAAGTCATCAGCTTTCTTTAGCTCCATTCTACATCTGAAGGATTTGTTTTCCTCGGAGAGCTTTCTTATCTTCTTTTCCATCTGGACAGTTCTACTTTTTAAAGCATTCTTCTCCTCAATAACTTTTTGAACTGTTTTATCCATTTGACCTAAACTGGTTTTTAATATGTTATTTTCTTCAGCATTTTTCTAGATCTCCTTGAATAAGCAGCTGACTTCATTTTCATGTTTTTCCTGCATCTCTCTCATTTCTTTTCCCAATTTTTCTTCTACCTCCCTTACTTAATTTTCAAAAATTTTTTTGAGTTCTGTCATAGCCTCCACAGGTCTGCTTCTGTTTCCTAGAATCTAGGCTGTGCTGAGGGTGGGGGTCACACTGAGAAGAAGCTAACCTGGGCTTTGTGCTCACTCTGGCAAAGGTTTCCCTGCTGATCTTCTAAGTTGTGCTTGGTGCTTCCTGGGGTGGCAGGTCAGGAAACTGCTTCTGCTGCCAGGAACTGGGGCTCCTAGGTGCCATGGAGCTATTCCCAGAAGATTGAAGCTCCTTCACTCAAGCATGCTGCCACCGCTCCAACCCCCTGGAACAGAACCTTCCCACCATTTTTCTAGGTTACCTTGGGTTGGAGAATTGCCCCATTGGATCTTTCTGTGGTTTCTGTCTCTCAAAAATTTAGAGTCATAATTTTAAGGTTTTTGAAATATTTTGGAGAGAGCACCTAAGAGAAGCTGTTCTCCTGCTACCATCTTGACTTTGCCCTCCATAATAGCTATTTTTATAGTGTCAAAGAATTAGAAATTGAGGGGATGTCCATCAATTGGGGAATGACTGAACAAATTGTGTTATATGTATGTGATGTAACACTATTGTTCTATAAGAAATCATGAGGGATGGGATTTCAGAAAAGCCTGGAAAGACTTGCCTAAATTGATGCTGAGTGAAATGAACAGAACTAGAAGAACACTATACATACTAACAGAAACATGGGATGATTATCAACTGTGATGGACTTGTTCATTAAACAATCAAAGACAATTTTAAAGGAATTGTGATGGAAAATGCCATGCATATCCAAAGAAGGAACTTTGGAATTTAAATGGAGTCCAAAGCTTATTATCTTCAATTTTTTAAAAGTTGTTTTATGTATTATGTAATTTTTTCTCTCTAATGTTTTCTTTCTTCTGTTTGGATCTGATTCTTCTCTCACAAATATTCAATATCAATCTATGTTTAACATGGTTATAAATATAGAGCTTATATAAGAATACTTTCTATCCCAGGGAGGGAATAGGGAAGGGAGGGAGGGAGAAAAATTTTAAAACTTAAAACCTTATGAAAAAGAATGGTAAAAACTACCCTTGTATATGGTTGGAAAAACAAATAAATAAAATATCTAAATTGAAAAAAAAGAATAAGTGACTGAATTGTAAAGCAAAACCCAACAATTTTCAGTAAACCATATGTAATTGTATCACTGGGTCTTTTATACACTCCCAGATCAACTAAGATGGAGGAATTCATTTGGGAAACACTTAGAACTTGCTTCTGAGAGAAATCATTGTGTGTTTCCCTACCATGGTATGGCAGAGCAGCAATCTTATAGCGACTGTCTCTAAATCTACCTAACAGAGACAGAAGCACTTTTTCTTTCCAATTTCTGACAGGGAGGAAGATTTCATTCACCCATAGCAGGGTCACAGAGCACTAAGCTAGTTTGGAGATGGATAACCTTCACCTCCCATGAGATCCCATTGAACCAATAATTTTTGTCTTTGTTGTTGTTGTTGTTGTTGTTGTTGTTATTTTAGTCCATTGTGTTTCTACTTATTTCTAAGGACAGAGGATGGAAATGAGTGGGTCTTCTCCTCAAGACCTCCAGCAGAGAGTTTGAGCTTTGGTTATTTTGGATCCAAAATTCTAGACCAGATATTTCCTAGAGGGAAGTGCTGAGAAGTCAAGATGCCATGACTCAAAATCATTTGGGTGATTTTGAACTTGAAACTTGGTGGGACTAATGTTGTATAGGAATTAAATTAATCTATGGCATTAATACACCTTCCTTCCTCAGTCAGAAGTAAAAGAGGATTAAACTTCCCAGGTGATGAAGGGAATTTTCTTTCTGGTCATATCTTTGAAGTAAATATTTCTTTTTAAAAGTAAATATGACTGATAAAATGTTAAATGGAAAAAGGATTTGAGCCCCCACTTAAAACTGAAAGAGCATATTTAGTAAGAAATTGAACTGATGATATGAACCAAGCAGCAATCCATCTTCCAATCCCTACCAGAAAATCCAGCTGGAGAGGAAAAATAAATATGCCTGGCTTTCAGGTGGGGGGGGCCAGAATAATCAATGTCACAATAGCATTATTGAAAATGATAACAGTAAGACAATATATTAAAATTTGCCATCTAAATAAGTTTATGAAAAATGTTAAATAAAATATTAGCAGAGATTAGAGAAACATTATTTCAGGAATATAGAAGTGGTTTAACATTATGAAAGCTATAACTGTAATAAACCATATTAATAGTAAAAGTAATATTCACTTGAACTTGGAAAAAGCTATAGAAAATTTTTTTTGCTAGAATACATTTTTATTACACCAAATGTAAAACACAATAAATCTAATTTTCCTTAATAAGGTAAACATAAACTATTTAAACCTGAGAAAAAGTACATTTTGCATTGATGGAACAGCAGAGTTTTTCTTATAAGATAAAAAAAGTAACAAGAATGAATGTCCCTTCTCATCATATCATTATAAAAATGTTTATCTAATGAAATAGTAGTAAGAAAAAAATAAGCTTGAAGGAATAGACAAAATGAAGTAACAAAATTACTAGTATTTATACATGATAGCTTGCTATCATAGAAACTTAATTAAAATTAATTGAAAAATCAATTATCTAAATAAAATAGAATAGATAAATAATTCCACAAATAATCTTTCTATTTTATAACAAATAGGACTGAAAAAGAAGAAATATTTATTATTTCTGAAAGTCTTTATACCAACATATATCAAGGGTTTATATAAATAAACTAAAAAATCTCTTTAAGAAATAAAATGCTTTATTGGAGAGATCTGAAGAGATGCTATGTTAACAAGGTGCCATGTTAAGAAGTACCAAACAGGGGCAGCTAGGTGGTGCAGTGGGTAGAGCACTGCCCCTGGAGTCAGGTACCCGAGTTCAAATCCAGTCTCAGACACTTAATATTTGCCTAGCTGTGTGGCCTTGGGCAAGCCACTTAACCCCATTGCCTTGCCAAAAAAAATACCCAATGATTTTTTTTATAAGAATGAATTAAAATGACAAAATTCTTTCAGAGGAGAAAAAAGATCAAGAAACCCTAGGAAAATAATGAAGTTTAAAAAAAAGACAAGATGTACTATAAAGCAGTAATAAAATAAATTATTTATATTTACTGGCTTCAAAATAAAATAACTGACCAATGGATTTTAAAGTGTAAGACTCAGAAACAATGAAACATGGTGACATAATCTTTGATCAATCCAAGGAAAATAACTCATTTTAAAAATGAGGTATTGAGACAAACAAGGTTAAGTTACTTGTCCAGGATGATACTACTGGTAAGTGACTGAAGTTAATTTGAACTCAGGTCACAAGTTCTATCCACTGCACCACTTATCTGTCCCATAGAATTATATAAAGCAATAACAAAATTCATTTGAAGAGAAAAGTCAATTATGATATATGATATTAATTTGAAATTATATTTGGCACTATCAAATTTTAAAATACATTTGTGGTAGGAGACATTTCCTAAAGCTCTGTGTAAGGTTAGTTTTCCTCAAAAATTAAAATGAAAGTACTCTCAAGACTGCATTAACTCATATGACAATGCTCTGATCAGTGACATATATTCCTTATCACCAATATACCACATTGTTCATAAGTTGGTCAGTAAACATTTATTAATTTATTATATGCCAGATATTGTACAAAGGGACAGAACTAGAAAAAAAGAGGCAAAACATATTCTCTTTTGTTATTATATACAAATAAGTCATTTATAATATAAATAGGAAATCATTAATAGAGGAAGTATCCATAATTAAGAATCTTTAGGGAAATTTTCCTGTAGAATATGAGGCTTTAGTTGAGACTTAAAAACAAGCTTGGAAACTAGGAGGTAGAGATGAAGAAAGAGAGCATTCCAGGAATGAGGGAACAGTCAAAAAAAAATGTCTCCAGTCAAGAGGCGGAATGTTTAGTTCCTGGATCATCAATGAGGTCAGTATCCTAAGATCAAATAATATGTGGTGTAGCATAGGACTGGAATGTTAGCAGGAAACTTGCTTATGAAGAACTTTTAACATCAGAGAATTTTTAACTTCACAAATGAATCTACCAAAAGTGTAAAGCAGGACTAAATAACTATATTGAAAAACTATTTAAACTTAACTATTTAAAGCTAAATTGCAGGATCAAAATTAATCCACAGAAATCATATTTTTTTAGGTTTTTGCAAGGCAAATGGGGTTAAGTGGCTTGCCCAAGGCCACACAGCTAGGTCATTATTAAGTGTCTGAGGCCGGATTTGAGCTCAGGTACTACTGACTCCAGGGCTGGTGCTCTATCCACTTTAATCAATCAAAGACTTTAGACTAAAAAAGAAAAAAACCTTTGATTTAGAAGTCCTTGAAAAACCTTAGACAAAATGGAATATCATGCAGAAAGTGTGTTGCAATTTACTTAGGAGACTTGTTCATGCTCTGTGGGCTTCATTTAAAGTAACAAACCAACTGGCAACCCAAGGATTAGATTATTGACAACTAAGTGATAAGTAACTTCTATCCAAGTCCCTGAGAAGGAATAGTTAGGTTTCCTCCCTCTGTTACACTGGAGGAGAAATCTGTGTGCTTTGAAAAGTAGAGTATTTTGAATTTCTTAGTAACTTCCTATCAGTTTGAGCAGAACAATGATGGCAGTATCTGAATCAGCAGTGAAGAAATGACCAAAAGCAATGAGCAAAGGCAGCACTAAGATTGTACATAAAAGTTCAGAAGAAAAATCCTATCATAATGAAGAAAAATATCTTAAGGACTCCAGAAAAAGGATTTCTAGAACTTGTATTTTATCACAATACCATAGGTGATCTCTCTAAGTTTTGGTTCAATTTTCTTTATCTCTTTATATCCTTTTTGGGAGAGTGTGAAATAGACTTTTGCAGGAGATATTTTGTATTTGCTATACCATATTAAATACTCCTGTCTAAAAGCTAATGAAGTCTAGGATTTCACTAAATAATCTTGGTTTTAAAGCATGTCAGTTAGGGCTATTGAGCTGTATTATCAAAAAAAAGAAAAAAAGAAAAAATTCAGTGCCACTCTAAATTCTGAGCAGACTAATCTAAATCATTCATTACCTGGAAACCAAACCCACTGGTACACATGGACATTTGAGAGAGCAAACCCCAGAGCTCACATCCTATCCCTAATATGAAGAGATATAGAGGATATAGAGGGAAATAGAAACATATATATATATATATATATCAGTTACACATTAATCATATTAAATGAATTGAAAATTAAAATAGACACTTTTAAAAATAACGGTCTGAACCTTTAGACTTATTTTAATTTAATCTTTTTTCAATTTTAGTGAACTTTCTTCTTTTTTTAGGTTTTTTTTTTGCAAGGCAATGGGGTTAAGTGGCTTGCCCAAGGCCACACAGCTAGGTAATTATTAAATGTCTGAGGGTGGATTTGAACTCAGGTACTCCTGACTCCAGGGCAGGTGCTCTATCCACTGCACCACCTAGCCACCCTAATTTTAGTGAACTTTCTGATCCATTTTATGAATTCATGTGTATTTACTTGAAGGGCTAAGAAGTTGCTATCAAATTATGTTTATGCTTTTTTTACATGATTTTTAATAAAATATATGTATATATATTATATATTATGATATATAATTATATTTACATAAAGTATATAAAATATATCTGATATAATATAACACAATACACAATGCAGACACACTAAATCATATACAAATGTGACACTAAATTATATCAACAAAGAAAACAAAAAATTCCAATGCATAGTATTTTTTTTATCAAAGTTGAAGGGTACATCTCTTTTATCTGTTAAAAACAGAAAAACTTTTTAAGTAGCATTTTGTTTTGTAAAGGATTTTGCTTAAGTGTTAGTTGAGAAGTATATATTAAGTCAAAGCAAATAATAAAGATTCTTGTTTATGTTAGATTAAAAAAACACAAAAAACATGTTAGGTATTCCTAACGGAAATAAATCCAGGCATCATTATGTAATGTCTAAGAATGGTTTTGATGCTCAGGGGTAATTTTAATTGAAGTTGTAATTAAGATAGCCATAAGCACTTTCTTACTAATCTCTTCCTTTGTGTGTATTTATTAGTTCCCTCTTCTAAAAGTTGTATTGTTGTAGGGTTTTTTTTTTTACTAGCTTCTTTCAAAGACATGTCAACAATTTCAATCCCTTCTAATTACCTTTTCTAATTTATAATAAGACCTATGCAAATAGTTTGACTAGTTGGGATTTACAACTTTCAGTGTTAACATCTCTCTAATCCTAAAAATGTGATTAGACAACAAAAAAAAAAAGGAAAGTAAAAAGAATATAATGTACCTCTCTTTGGTAACAAGATAGCTTTCACTTGTAGGCTATCTCATGGTAATTTATTTTGTAGATTTCATAATTCTGATAGCTAAGTACAAATTCAATTTGATAATCTCTATCAAAAATTCTGGAGGATTTAGACAATGACCACAATTACATGAAGCCTAGTTTTTATTACATTGTTGTTTTAGCTAGTCTGGAAAATAGAGGTTCTTTGCTTAGTCATTTTTAATAGTTCAAGTTTTCTACACTCAAGAAGAAACATAATAAATTTTGTCCATTATTTTAAAAATCAAGTAGAAATAACAGAACAACTAAGTTTTTGGTAAATTATAATGTGAGAACTTGATTGTACTGCTCAGGGTTAACTTCTATCAACAGGAAAAAAAATAGTTCTACTAATCAGTGTTTAACTTTATTGTTCTGTTCTCACACAAATGCTCAGTTTATATGTAATAAAATCAAAACATATTCAAACCTTCATTCTTCTTCATTAGAGTTTTATGCATATATCAGGAAGATTATTTGTAATATGAATTATGAATGATCAAATTTAATTGGAGCTAGGAGTTCTAAAACTTATACATATTTTTCTATATATCAGTTGTCCATTATTCATATTAAATAAATTGAAAACTAACATAGCCTTTTATTAAAGACTCTTTAAATTTATTTTATATTAAATCTTTATCTTTAAAGGAATTTCTACTCCATTTTATATGCATTTTGAATTAATTGTGCATTTGTGTGCAGTTAAGATTATTTTATGCTGTTTTTCACATGAGTTTTTTTTACATAAAAAATCATACTATCTGTAATTATTCCCTGCAAGATACATATTTTTTTAACTTTTCAATTTATTATTTAGTCATTGTCACCATTCTTTTTTTGGGTTATATATTCTTTCCCTCTTTCCTATTCCCTCCTTTATCTATACAGAAGGCAAGCATTATATTAATTATACCTATAAAATCATGGTATTTCAAAAAACCCAAGAAAAACAAAGGGAGAAAAATATATTTTAATATGCATTCAGACTTCTTCAGATGTCTTTCTTGAAATGGAATGGTTTAACTTAAATATATATATGTGTGCTTATTGATGAAAATAAATTTAAAGAGAATAATAAAAAATAGAAATGAATAGAATTTTTTTCTTTGTGAGATATTTAGATTTGTCTTGGATCATTGTATTGATCAGAGTAACCAAGACAGTTGATCATCATTATAGTATTATGTTGCCATGTACCATGATCTTCCAGTTCTTCTTACTTCACTTTGCACCACTTCATCATGTTTTACTGAAATATCCCAATCATATGCCACAATTTGTTCAGGCATTCTCCAACTGATAAACATCCCCTCAACTTTCAGTTCTTTCCTGCAAGATATTGTTACTATTTTTAACCAGGGGCAATTTACTGAAGAATAATACTTAAATTGTACATTTTCACAACATATTAGAATTTGCTTGAGAACTTTGCACTGGTTTCATTTTAGGTGAGCTGAATCTTTAGCACTACTTTAAAAGTACAGTCATATTTCTGAAAATGTTTTGATCTGACTATACTCCTTGTAATATATGGGTACTCAAGAAGGACTAGCACCTCTGATAGATAGCACTCTGGAAGAGAGAGTGAGACTGAAAACTTTAAATGAGGCAATTTTGCCTCATTTAAATCCAATTCATTTATGATGGTATCGGTTCTTTTCAAAAATGAAGGACAAACAACAACAATAACAATACCACTTTTTTTCAGGGGCCCAATCATTTTATAATAAAATAGATCCAAAATCCTGGTTTGGTAAGTAGGATCAATCAACATTTTACTTTCAAAAGAATATTTTATTAATTCTGACTTTAAAATAAAAATGTCAATGTAATTATATACTCAAATTTATATATATGTACATGTATATATATATATATATATATATGTATATATACATACACATAGCTATTTTTTCAACAGTAATTATTTTAATGTTCCATGAATTAAATGAAGTTGAGGTAATATTTGGTCATAATAGAGAAAGTGTGGAAGTCAAAATTTGAATTTAGAGATGAGGGGAGGAAGGAAGGAAGGAAGGAAGGAAGGAAGAAAAAGAAAGAAAGAAAAAGAAAGAAAGAAAGAAAGAAAGAAACTTACTAAAAACCTACTATGACTGAGGAACTATGCTAAATAATTTCTAAATATTGCATGTATTTTTCCGCACAACCCCAGCAGGTAGATACTATTATTGTCCCCATTTTACAGTTGAGTCACTTAACCACTATCTACTGCCTCACTCTCAACAGTGAAAAAAACCTCAGTAGCAGAATGATATTTCAGAATTCCCCTCCATTTTAACCTCTCCCCTTCTCCTACATCATTTTCCTTTAGAAGCTTTGGCACATTCTTCATTCTGGACAAAACATATAGAAAAGAAGTTCCCTATGTTCCTTTTCCAATATTTAAAAGTAATTTAATTTTTAATGAAATTCTAAATTTTATTTGAAGTATAGTTTGAGACATTTGGAAACTGACCTTTCATGAATGCAAGCCAACTAGTAAAAGAAAGGGTCCAAAGGAATATTATTGCTTAAGGAAGAATCAAGGAATTGTTACTAGAGTATTTGATGTTGATGTTTAGTGTTTTCCTTGGCTACACTGAAGAACTCAATGATCTGAAGGGTTTCTTAGGCATAAGACAATGTGTCCCCAATGGGAGAAACAGGGAGAGAGGAGGATGAAAAGTATGTTCAACAAAAAGAATTATTATATTCTTGTAGCTTTGATCTTAGCCAGCATGATTCAGTAGTGGTTAGAGCAGAGATCTGAAAAAATACTATTTGTGCATAAAGTACATGGGGATCCTTAGTTCCAAAATATTACTCAAGAAACTCTATGGAGAAAAAAAACTGTGAGCCTATGAGGAAACATCCAAAAGATGACAAGAAAAGGTGGAGATTTTGAACACCTAGCTCAAGTTTCAGATGTGAATGTATGCTGTATATTCTCACCTCAATGACTTCTCAATAGAGGAACTATATCTGGGGAAACATATTAGAACTGGAAGGGCCAGCCTAACTACCTCAATTTATAATTAAGGAAACTGAGGTCTCAGAAGTTAAGTGACATGCCTAAGGTCATAAAGCAAATTAAGTGTATGAAGAGGAAGACAAACTGAGGTCTTCCTGTCTCCGTGTTTTATGTTCTCTTCACTGATGGTTACAAAATCTACAAGACCTGTTTTGCATTTGTTTATAGGTAGAGCAGCTAACCCAAAGTAACCACTGAGTCTTTCCTAAAAGTCTTGGAACAAATCCCTGATATAGTAGGAATCACAGGGGACTGTTTCCTATTGCCTAAACCAGTACTTCAGTCTGGACACTTGTCAGTGCTTTGGACCCTTATGTGACACTTAAAGAAATCATATCATAAGGAATACAAGAAGGTGGAACTATAAAAAAAGAAATAGAACCATAAGGATTTTCCTCCTGGCTAATATTTTACCTGCATCCCCAAAAGCAAAAGTATTTGTACTTGCCTGAAACTATACCATTTAACCAGGACTTCCTCCAATATTTTTTGCTGAGGATACAGGAAAATGCCAATTTAGTAAAAATGACCAATTCAAGTTCATGCATACTAAGTAAAAATAGACTTCACTGATTAAAGAAAAAGCTGCAAAATGCCTAAAGGGAATCAAAAGAGCTTTTATAGGTCTTTAACAACTCTAAATAACATCCATTATGTCTAGTGGATTGCAACATGGCTAAAGGTCCGACAGTATAAATATTTACAAGGTCTGTTAGAACTAGTAATGTTTAGGGAATTATAATTAAACAACTAAATCAAAAACCTGTTTTCACAGTTCATTTAGTTATTAAGTTACTTGCCAGCACTGTATTCCATTAAAAATGTATCTATTTTTTAAGCCACCATGACCATTTAGCAGTTGTTTAGGTGAGAAGTGTACCCTCTTTCCTGATTCACCAAAATGAAGACAAACACTGGAAAAGCTCCCAATAGGAGTTCTAATAGGAATCAGAGTGTGCAAAAAGGAGGTGAAAAGTAAAGTATTAGAATAGATGCAGACCAATATCTATCAAGATCAAGCATCAGAGATACAATTTACTGCAGTGAAGTCTTAACTTCTGTATAAACCTCAAATTAGAATGAACCGAAAACCTTTGTATCCTACCCCACCACAATTCCCCGTGCTGATGTTCTTTCACCAGAGGCTCTCACTACTCATGAAACACAGGATGAAAATTGCCATTGATGTTGTAGACTTCATCTTAAATGCTGCCTTTCAGATTAATAAATAACTAGGTACCTTTTCACTGATTATTCCTTTCTGTGAAGAAAGTCCTATAGCTGTCAATCTAAAGGAAGTTTTATTTTTTAATCCTTAAATGGGAATACATACATACATACATACGTATATATATATGTATATACAGTCTCCTACCTCCCAACCAACTGTTGTGGACTCATCTGTTGTTCTCCATAATCAAAGAAGACCAAAATAACATCACCATGTTGGGGCCAATGTACATTGTGTCTGTCACTGATCAGACTAGTACAAGTCCAGAAGGCTCTAAAACAGATCAAGTATAAATAGTTCATATGAATATTTGGAGTGATGTTTCTAAATTTGAATACCTCACATTTCTTTTGAGTTGTTACAATTCTGCTTTGATCAGAGAGTACAATGCCTTCTTTGATGTAGGCACATAATGCTGGATGGTCCTGTGCCAGTGTCTCCCATGTCACACAATACATACCAAAATTCTTCAAAGAGAACCTGAGAGTTTTCTTATATTGCTTCTTTTGTATGAGGGCTATGGAAAGCATTAAAATAGTAATGCCTGACCTTACAATCACTAATAGGGGAGACTATTACATAGAAAACATTCTATGGAGTCACTCTAAAAGGATCAATAAATACCTATTATTTTCCAATTCTGAGGATAGAAAACCAAACATCTATCTAGATACTGTCCTCAAGAAGTATATATATTTTATTGGAGAAGGTGATGTAAATTTATGCAGATTAATTAATAAATATACCTAGGATTTATATAATAATTTAAAATTTTTTGAAGCACTTTATGTTGTCTCATCATATCCCTTCAATAATTTTGAATGTTATTATTGATCATCATTTTACAGATGTTGAAACTCTTACAAGTGGAGGTTAAATGGCCTCCTCTGTATCCCACCATGAATTTAGGTCCTCTTGAATCTAAGATCTATATCTATCTGTTTAACCACCTTACAGCCTCTAGCTGCTTCAAGGTATATACAAAATAAATACAAATTGTTGGGAGCCAGGGTCTCTAAGCTGTTTGACACAGTCGTGGCAAGAAGACTCAGGGCAGTCACACTGCCTGATGGAACAACATTTCCTTCTTCAATATATATAGGGATTCCATGTATACCCATATTTATAGGTCTATTATTGATTGCAAAACTTACTCTTCCTAATAGTGGAATGACTATAAAGGAAGGATTTCAGAGAAATTCCTTGAATAAAACAGATTGTGAACTCTATCCAAATTTAACAAGACTGCCTCTCCCTGAGACATACAAAAGGCTTCAGCATTATGAAATCTTTGGAAGACACAGCACTGGGAGTTCCAGGGAGATGTCAGAATATATATAGGGAAACCAGATACAAGATGGGTCAGATAGAATTCCAGGGAAATTAACAATGTTGCCCCCCTTATCATACACAGGAATATATGATAAAGATGGTGAGAGAATAGTTAGTATAGGTAACCAATATGTGAACTCTAACAGCCTTAGTTTATTGGCAAAGAATAAAAAGTCATAGAAACCATAGCATCTACCAACAAGGGCTGAAAGGAAAATTAGTTATTGAAGGAGTCAACGGACAGGTGGACAAACATAGCTACCCTCACTATAGGTTATCAAGGGAGCATATTGAAAACATTACATATGCGGTACAAAAACATAGAAGCATTCCATTAAACAAATTATATCAAAGATTATTCTAAGGAAAGTTCTGTTTAATCAATAACTTTACTATGCAGCAACAAACTAGGCAACAGGCAGGTTGAGGTCATCACGGTCTGAGCAGACACAAGAAAATTAATTACATGATTGATAATCACACTTGTAACCACTACATGATCAAACTTGTAACCATATGAACTATGTGATTAATGATGAAAATTGTATACTTTTGTAACCAAGGAAATGATTTTAGTTTGCTTGTTTCATATGATTCTAAGACTACAAAAATAAATCTAAGCAGCTGACAGTCAGTCAACCTGCTCCTGCCTTTACCCACTTGTTGACTCAACTCATTTCGCCGACTCTATCCCTCCTGTCAAGTTCCAAGGACCCCGTGGAGGCTGGACCCCCGCAACAAATTGGTGCAACACCATTATAGTAGACAAGAGACAACTGAGAGGATGAATAGACCTCCTTTGGATAGTGATATTTTTGTTAAATCTTAATTCTAAGAAACTGAGGTGAGTGGATGGGCTTCAGATTTGAAGGACAGATAGTACAAAGATATAGAGATGAGGAAGCAGTATCTCTCATTGTCTATAAAATAAATTTCAAAATCTTCATATTATATCCAAGGCTTTACACAATTTAATCACCATTTTCCTCTTTAAGGACTTACCAAAAAACTTCAGAAGGACATTTTATCCATTTACATAAATCATAGGCTGTTAAAGTTAGAGACAGAAGATACTTTATGAATCAATAAGTTTAGTGTATTAATTTCTCAAATTAGGAAATTTAGGTCCAGAAGTTAACAAACTTTCCTAAGGTTACCAAGTGAGTAATTAATGTTTCTTGAATTTGAACCCAGGCCCTATGTCTCCAAATTCAGAGCTCTTTCTCCTAAACCATGCTGTCCCCAAGCCTTATTTTTTTGACTCTTCTACTTTGATTCTACTTTCCCTTCTTCCTATAGTGTTTTCTTCACTTCTCTCCAGTTATGTGAATTCTATTAATCCCGAAAAGGTCAAATTAAGTCACAGATGAAATCTTATTTTCTTTCATGAAGTTTTACCTTGTGATGCTATCACAATGATCTTTCTCTCCTCTGAATTCCAATAGAACTTTTAACGTCTATTTGACTCATTTGATGGTTGTTACATTGAACAGCATCTGAATGCATTCAATAAAGATCTTTCTAGGAAGATTTGAAAACAACTCCTGCTTTTGACACTTACTGGCTAGATGACACTGGGCAAGTTATTTAACATTGCAGTGATCCAAGGAAGTTCTCAGGGTTGCAAATTGTAGGGAAGTTAATGATTTGCATTTCTAGAAGGTTTTTCAGTGGAAATTATTTCTCTGTAAGTGCACAGAATCCTGAACTTGGAAGTAGAAGGAATTCTCTCGAAGTTCAAAATTTGCTTCAGACACTAGCTCTGTTACCGTGGCCAAATCACCTCAGTTTCCTCATCTATAAAATGGCAATAGAAAATTAAATAACAAACCTTTCCAATATCTTTGCCAAGGAAAACCAAAATGGTGGGAGGAAGAGTCAGTTATAACTGAAGTGACTCAATAACAATAAATCAATGAATTCATACATTTAGTCCAAAACAATAATCTATTTATTTTAGGTTTGTGGCATCTCTTTAGTTACATTTCAAATATCTCAAAAGCAAGAATCATCTCTTATATTGCTTTTATGCCCTCAGTATTCCCTCACATATAGTAGATACCAATGAGTGTTTACTGATTCATAGCTTTACCATTTCAGCAAACTACAGGGCTTAGCTGCCTTCAGTGACTAGAGGAAAACCAGAATATCCAATTAAGGGAATCTCCCTCCTCAGGTGGTAATACTGTCTCTGTGTGAATCAGTGTGAATCACGGTAAACACTTGGATAGTTGATAGGAATCAGCTTGTGGTGATCCTTGTTGTTTTGTTTTGTTTTGAACTGGAAGTGACTCTGGGGGAGAACTGTCTGCAAGTGAAGAACGATCCTCATTCCCTTTCCATTCAGGTACTCTCCACATTCAGTAGTCATCAACTACCAAAGAAATGGAAACATGCTCTCATCCTGCTCTTTTTTTTAGCATGAAGGCTAGTGACTATCCTGTCCCCTACACTCACTGCTGATTCAGGCAGAGGAAATGAAAGAGAATCGTTGGTACAGTTGGGCTGGTGGCCCAGACACACGCCTACACTTACTGCCAACTGTAAGAAAAGAAAAGAAGGAAGGAGACATGACTTGAGCCACCAAAACCAAATATTTTCTTGGTAAATGCAAGCTCAGTGCCCAGAAGGCTGTATTTAAAGGACATTAAACAACTTTCCAGGATTGTATGCATTTCAATGGAGGGACATCCTCTTATTTTACATTCAGTACTTCACATTAAAGTATACAGGGAGGGATGAATCATCTTACAAGCAAATAATTAATTTACTCTGTTGTTCATAAATACTACAAAACTATATTGAGAATAATATGATTTTACTGCATTTTGTATGACTAATAGAAAATATAGACATATTGTTGCAGTTACATATTGTAAAAAGCTAGAGTAAAGATATCTATTCCATAAGCTTAATTATTTCAGTTAAAAACTTTTATATTTATAAATAGAAAATAATAATACAAATTAATTAAACACATTGAGATGTATAAAGATCTATGTGTACAATGAAGGAGAAAAGGTATAGTTCGATTGACTTCCATATTCTTCAGTGTTTTTTAATTCCATTTGGATCAAAATATGGTCTACAAGATTTAATTTTTTTAATATGGATATTTAATGTAGACCAAATGTCAGTTGTGTTTGGTCAACAGAAAAAAATGGAACCATTTATTTTGCTTTACCATAGTCAGTCAACTTAGAATCAGAGACTTAAGCTCATCTTCAGGTGTCATCAAGTCTCAACTGTGTCCCCATTATTTTATAGCTGAGAAAATTGAAGCCTAGAGAGTCAAAGTGACTCACTCAAGGTCACATGGAGAGCTGAACCAGATTCCCAAGCTGAGCTCCTATGGTTCCAAATACAGCATACTTTCAATTTTACAACTGCCCATTTCTAAGATGCCTTAGAATTCATTTAAGTCAAATCCTTATTTTACAGATGAGGAAATGCACAATCTTTGATTTGGCATCCATCATATAGCAGACCCATGTAATTGTTAGTTTACAGCCTTAGAATAGGTTTTCTTTGTACGAAGTTAGCTGAAATTATATAGTATAGAATCTGCAAACTTGGCATGATTCTAACTGCACCTGAAGTCTCCATCTCAGAAAATGATACATAGCACAAATCATATCAGAAAAGGCTCAGTCCCTAATCTTTGCATTTATTGAAACCTAGCTGTCTAAGCCTATATATTGTAATGTGGCCTTCATTTGATTTTTTTTTTAGGGTTTTTTTTGTAAGGCAAATGGGGTTAAATGGGGCTTGCTCAAGGCCAAACAGCTAGGTAATTATTAAATGTCTGAGGCCAGATTTGAACCCAGGTACTCCTGACTCCAGGGCTGGTGCTCTACCCACTGCACCACCTAGCCACCCCCTTCATTTGAATTCTAATAAATGAATTGTGACCATGAAGATCAATGTATTCCACTGGCTAAGTTTCTAAGTCATGGTAAATAATATAATGATTATGATTGCTTTGTGATAAACCTTTGAAATCAACATTTTTTGGATAATCTTTCTACTACACGATATATTTGCCTTCATGAATATTCCCCTTAATGACCCCTAATTTCTCCCTTAATAATCTGTTTTGATATTGCTGTTCTACTGGTGTTGTTTTACAACTGCCAGAACTGCAATGCAACAGCCTCTAAAGAGGAAGCCTAAATTGGGGTCTCTCTCAGAGAATTTTTGAAAGGAACACAAAAGAATAGAGTAGACTGCAATGCCACAAATATGGAACTTTGAAGAATCAGAACAAAGAATATCATTAAAGAAGATAAGACTGTCACATGTTGAGTGAGGAATAACAACTGGATAACCCATATGTTTTGTTGATGTAAAGAGAAAAAGAGAACTTCAGATTATTATGCCATTCATAGTGGTAGACAATTGAGAGGCAAAGGGCAAGAATCTGACAGGATGGTTAGACTTAGATGGGCATTTGTGCCAGATGGTCAGTGATGTTAGGATTTTCATCATTGGTAGTATTGATAAGAACACAGATTAATTGAATATTTGGGGACTAGGAATATTTGTATATCAAAATGAAGTCATCTTCATAAAAACAGAAAATATACTAAAAGGAAATTAAATTAATTTATTTTTAAAAGTATTTTTAACCTTTTTTTCTGTCCCTTTTGTAATTTCAAATGTACCATCCTCTGTATAACATATGCATATTTTTATCATGTCTATTTTCAGGGATTCTAATGAGAATCAAATCAATATTTTCATAGTGGATTAAGTTCTTGACTTTCGTATCTTTGGCTAGTAGAGAAGGAAAAATATCTGGTTGTTATCCTATATTCATAAGAATCTAAATGAAGTTCCCTAATTTGTTTATAAATTTGCAGAGATAATGTAGTGTAATGGAATACTGAATTTCTAATCACAAAGACCTAAATTTAAATATCAACCTTGAAATTTATTAACTTTGTTACTATAGGCAAGTCATATATCTTGGAAATAATTAATGAGATAATTTTGAGTCTCAAATTGAGAATGTGTATGTAAATATGTACATTTGTATAGGTACATATGTACATGGCAAGAGAGAAAAAGGAGGAAAATTTTAAAGCACTGTGAAATTGTTGTTTGAGGGGATGATGATGGTGGTGATGATGATGATATTGTTTTGTCCTTTGTTCTCAAAGAAGACCATGTCAATGGAGAGTTGATGCAATGACTAACATGTCAATTGGATTTAAGTGACTGTGCTGAATCAACATTTTCACTTTCTCCTCTGGAGCCTTCTGGGTCCAGCGGTCAGATATGAACCAGGATGATTGCAGATGGCCCTGGATATGAGGCAAATAGGATTAAGTAATTTGTCCAAGGTTACACAACTAGGACATATCAAGAGTCTGAGTTTGAATTTGAACTCAGGTCCTCCCAATTCCAGGGCTTGTGCTCGATCCACTGTCCCATCCAGCTGCCTTATTTGGAGGGATAAGGATAACTGAAAATGTCCACATAAATTAACTGGAAAGTGAAACTGATAATCTGACTCAATCTTATCTAAACTAGTAACACCCTTTTTAAAAATAAAGTTTTACTTTTTTCATAGCTGAACAGTACCCCCATTTGACATTTAAATACACATTTAGAACATACTGTATTTATTCTTTGTTCTGGTAAATTGCTTTTGCCTAGTTGGTGTTCAACACATGTTAAATACAAGTAATTAAGATTATAGGGCCCTTAAGCAAAACTTTAAAGTTTTAGATTCCAAAGGGTTCTCATTAAAACCATATGACATAGCTTGGCATATAGAATAATGGGTATGGCAAAGGACAGTCCATTTCAAATACATATTGCTTTTTTTAACTTAAATCTTTAGACTATTAACTTATGGAGATAAAGTATGACTCTAAATTATCTAGCCTCTTCCCAGGTAATGTTGTTGTTGCTATTTTTAAATGAAACTTTCTGGATCCATGGCTATGTCTTTTCTTCATTCAAATGTCCAGGAAAGAATTTTCCAGTCTTCTTTAGAATCCCTTTTCACTGACTAATCTCATAAAACTGTCCTTTATTCCAGAATGGCTGAAGTTCTTCCAGATGTAATCTAAGCCCATTTACTTTTGGTCTGTCCCCAGAGAAGAACTGTTTTCCTTAACTGAGGTCATTATAAGGTTGATTTTTTCAGTCAAAAGCTCTCTTAATGAATAGATAATCCAAAATATACCTTTATCTTCCCCTTTTAAGGAAAAACAATTTGATTTGATTTGTTTCCTTTTTTTCTTAGAATTTTGCAAGGCAAATGGGGTTAAGTGGCTTGCCCAAGGCCACACAGCTAGGTAATTATTAAGTGTGTGAGGTTGGATTTGAACTCAGGTACTCCTGACTCCAGGGCCAGTGCTCTATCCACTGTGCCACCTAGCCTCCCCATGTTTCCTTTTTTAATAGAAATCTCAACTCTCTAATTAATTATATATAGCACTAAATAGTCAATAAAATTTATACTATTGTAATACATATTTTAATGTCACTGTGTTAGTTTACCAGTATGAGTCAATCATTTAGTCATTCCCTCATTAAGAAAAAAATAATTAATGCAAGTTAGTATCAGAATCATTAATGCTCATTTACTTAACCCCTTGATATTTATTTAATAACCAAAATATTGCCAATTTCCCCTTCCATTAGGAGCATGATAGACAGATGACAGATAGATAGATAAAGATATAGAAATAAATATACCTTTCCTTTTTGATATTTTGATGTGAGACATCATGAGCCATTTAATAAAAACTATTTGGTATCAAAGACCAACACAAAGACATGGTTCACCTGATTCTGACAAAAGAGAAGTTAACTGGACTAACTTTTGAAGATCAGGTAATTTTTCAAATGTTAAGTCAAATGTTATTTCCTCCCATACCTACTTTCACTGGGAGAACTCTAAAGGTAGAGAGCAGCTACAGTCAAATATAGTTCATTCATTACATGGACATCTAAGGCTAATCTTTGTCATCTCCACTGAGAAATGGATTTATAAGAAGTATAATAAATGGAGGGAAATGAATAATTACTTTAATGTGTGTCAAATATTAGGGAAATACAAGTATTATCTCTTCAACATATTATTCTAGAAATTAAATTTGAATATCCTGTTTCATTATATTCACGAAATTCCATGGTACAAAAGAAATGCAAATCATCCCCTCAAGATTAAGTCAATTGAGGGGCAGCTAAGTGGCCCAGTGGATAGAGCGCTGGCCCTGGAGTCAGGAGTACCTGAGTTCAAATCCAGCCTCACACACTTAATAATTACCTAGCTGTGTGGCCTTGGGCAAGCCACTTAACCCCATTTGCCTTGCAAAAAAAAAAACCTAAAAAAATTAAGCCAATTGTACTTCTTCACATTAGTATAAATTTTACATTCCATTGAATATTAAAGACCTGCATGATCTTAATTAAAAGCATAACTCAAAATCTTTCTTCTTTTTTGGTTCAATGTCAATCTAGCTAAAATTCTAATTGATTAGGTGATTTTAAGCTATTGGTATGGAATTAATTTCATTTTCTATATGCAGATGCAGTAATCTAGTTATTTGTATAATTTAGTATTTGGGTTAGCATGAATCTTTTTTCTTGTTGATTTGAAGCACAGAAGTAACAATTTTAAAAAAGTTTATCTTTTCTTTATAGTTCTCAGTGATAATTATTTTTAACTTCCTTTTATGTGCCTTTGGAAATACTATAGTATTGATATTTTTTCATATTTTTGAAAACGAAAAGCAGTCTGACTAAACTGAGAGAGAATGGAAGGATAAAAGAAAGGTGTATGTAGGTACAACTGTACATTTTCTGTGCTTCCATTTCTTCTCTATATTGACATTTGGAGTTCTTTTTGGAAATAATTCAGAACTGCAGCTACTGATGTTTCCCAGCAAAATAAGATAAATACAAATCCTCCTAAAACTAGAATTTCTCTTTTTGCCATAGGTGGGCAGACAAAAGGATTCTAAAATATTGCTTTTATTCATGTAAGTGGTACAGTTTGGGAACTCATATACTTAACAGGATGTATGTGACTCACTGGGAATGATGGTGTTTATTTTTCACTAGGTCCATATGCCTCTTACCCATTGCTTTATAAGATCATAGAAATACAGATCTAGAATTGTAAGAAAAACATCAGAAATGCTCTAGTCCAAATCCCCTCCTTTAGAGCTTATGAATCAGGCAAGTAAATTATCTATCTTAAAGCCATACATGTAAAGATCATTTCTAATTTGTGATTTTCAACTAAAAACTTTGGTAGATACAGGATTACAGTAATGTTGGTACTCCTTCCTTGATAAAACCCCTTCAAATATTACCCTGCATCATTCTTGTCTAATTTTTTTTCCTATTAAGACTATACAACAGGGTTTCATAGTCTAGAACATGATCCAGAAGAAGACAGGCTAAAGGGGAAGATTTCCAAAAGTGCATCTGTTTGGGATCATGACTTTCTTATCTCTACAGAATTCCCATGAAAATATTCTTTACATTGATCAAAGATATTTTTAAAATCCAAACAGGCAATGGTTTTCATAAACCTAGAGGAGCTAGATCTTTACTGTCATAAAATTGAAGTGTATAGAGAATATAATTATTATTATTAAATTTGAAGAAATAATTTACATCCTCACACTATATCCATTTAGAATAACATATTTTTTATGTTTATCTCAAAAGTCATAAGAAATTCTATTGTAAATGTCACTTCAGAGATAAGCTCATCAATCAATGGATTATGGTCATCAAGCAAGGAATTATGCCAGATTATAAATGCCAAAATCTTTGACAAGATTGCAGTTGGTGTTGTGTAATGTCAATTTAATAAGCATTTTTAATCACCTAATATTTTCAAGGCATTATGATAGAGATAGGACAAAAGAACAATTTTCTACTGATACTGAAGTTCAACTAAATTGATATTCAAGCCCACTGACACAATTCTTATTCAACGAAGGTATTTTAATATGGCAATTAACTAAGCCCTGGAATATTGTGAAGCTTTCTCAAAAAAATCTGTTATCCTGATAAGATAAAAAAATATCCATCTAACCATGAATAATGGAAAAAACATAGGGATTTTTAAAAAAGTATAAATCAGAATATATCTATTTGAAGTTAAAAAGGCAGTTTGTAAAATTAGATCAATCGGAATGAGAATTTTGAAAAAAAATTCTAGATCTGCAATGAACTAGATCACCTACAGAGTAGGATAAGGCCATCAGAAAGAATCATATTACTTTATTGTTTTACCTGACACATTTATCTTAATTTCAATAGTATTTATGGCAATGGACAGAGAAGAAGAGCTAGACTCTAAGGCAGGAAAATTTGGATCCGAATCTCACCTTTTATATATATAGGATTCTGTGTTCTTGGGCAGATCTTTTGATCTCCCAATGCTTGCACATTTCTCTACAACTAAAAGTTGCATCGTGTGTACTGAAAAAGAAAATTTTCTCACTGGAAGTTTCTCATTTAATAAAGCCTAACAGTTTCTCTATTTTCCTCCCCCTCTTTCCATAAATGAATCTTCACATATTATATGCATATACATGGGAATAAATGGGAACAAATGATGTGAGTAGATATATCTTAGTTTTTGAAATTCCATCACTTTGAGGAACTCCTTGTTTGAGAACTTCTACTCAGCACCCTTCTCCCAATCCCTTAGCAATTTCTCTAAAATGAGACCAGACAAAATCAGGACTTGAATCCTGGTCTCTTTTTCTTCAAGACTGGCCCAGTCATCACTAAATCTTGCTTTTTCTCAGTTAAGTAAAACTTTTGAACTTTGTAAACTTGGTGTTTATAAGTGGAAGTATTTTTAATATACACATATATTTAAAGCATACTAATATATATATTTTAAAAATTCCTTTGAGGATATTAAATTTGCCTCCTATTTGGATTTTTGTCTCAAGTTTTGGGTTTTTGTTCTTCAGATTTTTGAATCATGTCCAAATTTTGATGATCCCATTTGAGGTTTTCTTGGGGAAAATCTGGAGTGATTGGCCATTTCCTTCTCCATCTCATTTTACAGACAGTGAAATGGAGCCAAATAAGGTTAAATGACCTGTCCAGGGTCACATAACTAATAAATGACTAAGGCTAGATTTGAACTCAAATCTTCCTCAATCCAGGCCTCATGCTCTATCCACTGTGCTAGCTGGAATTTTCATAAAGTCCTAATCCTATTCCATATGTCCCAGTAGAAAGCAGAAATGAGATTTTGCTAGTTTTGTCGTATATATATATATGTATATATACATATATATATATATATATATGTTTTATCCCTACTTTACAGAATTGTAATTCCCTACAAACAATAGATGCTCAATAAATTTTTATCATTGATGATTAGCTTGATAAATTCCATCCTTAAATGGTAAACAGTAAGTCAATTTATATTTCCCAAAAGACTTCTTAGAAAGTTTTTACAAGTCAGTCATAGTGATATGTACCTGCCTGGCAGAAGAGGTGAGAGGTTCTCTTGATATCACGAGTAACAAGGGGCTAAGCTGATTAGGGCAACTCCTTTGAGGAGGAGGCCCCTAGGTAGCCTAAGAAGGGGCAATGCATCCCAGCCTGCAAATGGAGTGGGTCAAAACTTCTGTGTCAATCTGTATTAGCATTGAGCCAATGAGTATGCCCTGTACTGGGTGAGATAAGTTGAACCAGTTTAAAAAGAAAAAAGCAATTAAAAGGGAACATACTCACATACTCTTCCCCCTCCACCACCACCACAACAAAAACAAAAAAAAAAGAAGCAGTGTAATACAGGGGCCTGGTTTCAAATCTTGATTATGACACCAATTCCATGAAAAGAAACAAATCACTTGGCTTCCCTGAGCCTCAGTTTCCTAACCTGAAAAATGTGGTTAATTGCTGTAGCATATCTTTCCAACAATGGTGTAAAGGTTCAAATATATTATTTTCAAAGAAGATAATTATAATTTTAATAATTGATACTGAATTCTGACAGATATTATACATCAATACAGAGTACAAATCATCATATTAAAATGTGAATTCAATGATCTTAATGACCAATTTAATTAAAGGTTACACTGTATCTAACTTGGGCTTCTCTGGGCATGTCCAATTCTCCCAACTGGGAGATGCCCTTGAGAAACCTTTGGAACATGCCTAGTTCATCTAACATGGAGTATTGTGGCATCCCCTCTTCATGTGGGTAGTGATAGCCTCTTTTTTTTTGACTATCTAATCTTTATAACTGAAAAGACTAGTTATTTGTCCTCTTTCTGCTTATATTTTCTCTTATCTTCTATAGTCAGAGGGTGAAGATCATCATTCACTTATAGCATGAGCACCATGAACTTAAAGGGGAAGAGAAAAAGGATTGTCCTTTCCCTTCTCACTCTAATATTACCTAAACTCTAAGAAATGAATCTTGGAATGTTAGTTTTTGTTCTGTGTTATGTCTTCCCTCAATTTCAGTTGATAGTTTATAATTATTTATACAAGACCTAGAAATCCAAACCATTCTGAGACTGAAGCCAGAATTGCAAGCTAGATGGTGTAGCTAGCACCTTAGTACTGAAGACTTAAGAAATCAGAATGTTTGTTGCCATTTTGAACTTGGAATTGGGATGATGCTTTCTATAGGAATTGAGTTAAAATGAGAAACCAATACCCTTTCATCTGGCCCCAAATTTTGGTTTTACTGGAGGGGAAATTATTATGCCTCCTACATTATGGAAGAATATGTATGTTTGTGATTAAACCTTGAAGAAAATATTTTTGGTGAAAAAAACTAATGTGAATGTTAGTGGTTGGAATAGAGATGTAGGGCACCTACCTCTCTGTAACTAGTGGGGGGAGGGAAACACTATCAGTGGGGACAAGAGTCATTTAAGGAGGGCCTGGACATACTTCAAACTGCCTTAAGGGTACAAGAGAAGCCTGGTAGAATGGAGAAATAGAACCTTCCTGATCTTCAGGCATGGAGGTCAGAGTAGAGTGTGTCTGTTTTTGTGCGTGTGTGTGTTTCTGTGTGTGTTGAAACCTATATGTTGGAGGGTGCATGACCCAAAGTCCGGTCACAGAGATCATTTCAAGTTGAACTCCAAGTCAAGCTCACACTTTCTTACCAAATTTGGTATAGCTTAAGTAGCACCCTGCTCCCATAAATACAGACAACATGAAAGGCCCACACCACATCAGAGTTTGGATAACACTTCATTTTACCAAACACAAATATAATATAACTTCCCTATTCTATACTTATGGGGCAGGTGTTGACCTTCTAATAACAAGCTTGGTAAAGTAATGTTAACTGGCAAAGTATAGACCAACTGTGGTACTGGTATATGCAGTGAGTTTTGAGGGAAAACACACTCTTTATATCTGTTTTCCAAACTGGAGAGCAGGTCACAGCACATAGCAATTACTTTGAGGTTTTATGTTTCACAAAAGGTGGCTTCCAATTTCATTCCCACAACTCTTAGGAATGCAATCAGTTGTGGTCACAGTCTAGGAAGGCACAATTTACCATTTCTCACCAATCAGGTTTTTAGCAAGTTATTTAGTGGGTACAGAAACATTATGTTGCTTGCAAATTTTTATTAAAGCAGTTCAAGAATAAAATGAACTGGGATTCTGGCGGAAATACATCCAACAACATGATCTTTTGAGGAGACGATGAAGTAATTTTCTGTCTTCATGAATGACTCTGAAAGGAATGTCATTGCTTTCCATTTCCATTGCCTTTAATATCTAGCATTATTCTTCAGTTCCAGAAAGTATAAACTTTTTAAACCTAAATGTAAAGCTTTATCATGCATTCTAAGACAATTTCTCACGTGATATATATTCTATTGACTACATTAAGCTAAGAATTTGAACAACAAATAATACAAATAATTTTGAATATGTACCACCAAGGTACTTAAATTATAATTACAAATGCATTGATTCGCTTCTTCATCTGAGAATTCTTTTTTGTTGCTGTTTTTTGCAAGGCAATGGTTTTAAGCAACTTGCCCAAGGTTACACAGCTAGGTAATTATTAAGTGTCTGAGGTCGGATTTGAACTCAGGTCCTCCTGACTCCAGGATTGATGCTTTATTTACTACATCACCTAGCTGCCCCTCATCTGAGAATTCTTGCCTCAAGGATAATTTTATGATAGAAGGGTAAGAGTATGAATCAAAATTCTGGAGTTAGCGCTAGAAGACCCAGGTTCAAAAATTAAGCTTCTGTCACATAAACATACCATTATTCTGACCAAATAATCTAAGATTTCTCAATCTCAATTTCCTTACCTATAAAATTAAAGGGCTTGTGCAGATGGTCTGTATGTTCCTTTCAATCTAAATCTATGAATCAATTGAGAGCTGCTAAATTTCTTCAAATGCTAGGAATGATACAGGTGAGTCATAGCTAATAATGCTATTTGATTGTTTTACTTGTTAAGACTTGTGATTTCTTAAAATAATTGTATGAAAATCAAATAGAAATGAGGGCCATTTTTATGTATCCTTATACCTGAAAGTTACCACCATATATTAATACTATCAGTCTGTATTCTATTTTTATTTATTTTGTTAAATAATTCCTAATTGGGGCAGCTAGGTGGCACAGTGGATAGAGCACTGGCCTTGCAGTCAGGAGTACCTGAGTTCAAATCCGACCTCAGACACTTAATAATTACCTAGCTGTGTGGCCTTGGGCAAGCCGCTTAACCCCATTGCCTTGCAAAAAAACAAACAAACTAATAAAGAAATAAGTAATTCCTAATTACTTTTAAATCTGATAATGGCTTCATTGAAGAATGTTGATAGTAATTCGGGAAAGGCTCCAAGAGTAGCAAAGTTTAACCTAAAATTTTAATATTGTGTTTTCCTTGCTGCCCTAAAAGGAGGTTTGAAATTTCAAAGATTCTAGATTCTAGTGCTGTTCCTGTAGAGTGATGGGAATTCACCAGGAAGCTTGAGCCATACTTTTCTTACATGTCACCTGCAGTATTAAAAGAAAAATGATCACAGACAAACAAGAAAAATGATCTTCCCATGAGAGATTAAGTAAAATAGAGAAAATTAGGATGTTTGATGGTTCCTGGTTCATCACTAAGTGTTTATAAGGTTATGAAAGTTTCTGCTAACAGCTGTATGGAGGAGTTTGGTAGCACACTTTCCCCCTACCTCTTTTGATAATTAAGGCTTTTTTTCCTGTCCCTTCCATGCCAGAAAGCTATCTATATCCTATGAGAAGTAAATTTTTTAAAAAACTCACTAAAATCTTCAGCAAGAATAAAGTGCTTCCTATACTACTGAAAGAAAACATTCAGAAGGAAAACAAAGAAGAAAATCACCTTAAAAAAATCTGACAATATAATGTAATGCAACATTCCACATTAGTGGACTACTCCCTCTTAGTGTGCAAATTTTATAATTTCACCCTGCTCTACAGTTATCTCATCACTAGCCACTTTGCAGATATCATTCTAGCTAACCTTTCCCTCTCCTCAACCTCTTTTGTCTATAATTGTATAAATGCTATCATCTCTACTAGGAAAGAAATGTCAATCCCCTCTGATTCCATTAATCATCTTTATAACTTTTAAAATTATAATACTTTTCTGTGGATACCACTCAAATGGGTTAATTGCCTCTATTAAAATATAAGCTCCTTGAGGGCAGATCCTATATTCACTTTTATATTTCAACTGCTAGTTCTTAGCACAGGGGCAGGAACATATTAAGGGCTTAAGGTATAAGTTTTTCAGTAAATTTTTCAATGTAAAAGTTGGTGGTTTTATAATGCATATTTTAATTCAGGATAAATTTACTGATGAAGCAATAAGTAATAACTTGATCAACCTGCTTGAGTTGATTGAAAAGCCTTTCATTAAAATCTTTATCAGTTGAAGAAATTTTTTAAAGGTCTGCTCTAATGTAAGACATAGCCAATGATTATTCCTCTCTTTGTGGATCGGTTTCCAGAAAAGTTGTGAGTGTATGAGTGTGTGTGTGTCTGTCTGTCTCTCTGTGTCTGTGCCTTGGGGAGGTGGGTAAATTTAATAAACTTCTCTAATTTTTTTCTCAGTAACATGATAGCTATGAGAAGATCTGTTAAACAAGGATTATCATTTTCATGAGAGTCCTGAAGAGGTACTCTGTTATGAAAATCTGTTAAATATATAAGCAGCAAACTCTCTCATCTCATATAACCACTATAGCTGACATTGTGGCTTTTTACAAAGGGAGTAATTCTTAGGGATGGCAGAATGCATGATGGGCTGTCAACATTTCACTTGGGACAGTTTCACAGTCTATGGGAAGAGACACTTCTAGTTACTTGGGATGTAGAGCTGGCCAAAAATAAATTATGGTGACATGTCCCTTAATTTCAATTTGATGGATGGCTCAAGGATTAGAATAAAATAGAATCATACAAGGCAAACTTTGTTTATAGGTAGAATAACAGTCCTAAGTTGTTTCCTCCATGTAATATACCATTTACATGCACAATCATAATAAACATTCCTTTGGCAGTTTATCTGAAATGTCAGGAGGGTTCATTAAACTCCATGTTGGTAAATTGATTGGGTTTATCCTTTGTACATATTTTATGGAATATTTTGTAAAAAAAGAAAAAAGTGATATTTAAGTAGCTAATTTCCTCCCCCCCACCAAATACTGGCCTTCTCAATCAGACAGTGCAGGCCACTTCAAGGAAATATACTTTGACTACACTTTTGTTTCATAGTAGACAAGGACAGCTATTTTTAGAGTGATGACAGCATTAGGACAGACATTTCTTTCTTTTCTGAGTGAACATACTGTCTGTGACATGAAAGCGAAACTGTGGGATGGTGACTAACACCAGTGGTGTTAGTGGCCTAAAAAACCCAAAATAGGTGTTTATGTTTAAGGCATTAACTAAATTGTTGCTTTTGCCTTAACTCCCCCTCTCTTTTCCATCACACACCCTAGAAGTGCCTTAAGTTGACTTTATGGAACATTTGCCACTAGAAAGATTATTTTACATCCTGTAGAATAATCTTTTAGAGTCCCTCGGTTAATGGGACTTTGAGTCCTATTTTAATATTAAAAACACATTACTGCCTAAAACCTCAGTTGTAAATTTTCTTCAGCAAGAATAAAGTGCTTCCTATACTACTGAAAGAAAACATTCAGAAGGAAAACAAAGAAGAAAAAGCCTCAAAGGAAACAGAAGGGAAACTAAAATATGAGTCTTATGGTTTAAAGCTTTGAGAAGTTGTTGCTAAAGGAGAGATGTGTGGTTCTTCCATTAGGACTCTGAAGAGGAATCAATTTCTAATAGTCTGAGGAAAATTATGAGAAGTAATATATTTGGTATAAAGCTTATAGGAAAAACTACATATGCATAGATAACAACAAGATTCAGAAAATCGTTTACAGCTTTTTAAAGAGGTAATTTCTAGTAGTAGGGAGATAATCTTTTGAGGAACACAGATGTGTTCCTGATAATGAAAGTTTTTACACAGGAATGTTTATTTAAAAATACATAATCAAAAATATAAAAATTTATTCTCTCAATATGTGGAAAGCAGAATCTTTTGCTTATACTACATTCCCTGATGAGGGAAGGGCATTAAATTCATTGCTTAGCCCAGTTCCTAGAGAGCACAATCCCAGTCCCAAATCCCAAACACCCTTCAAATTTTAATCCCAGGGACCCTGGGTTTCAGGGTTTCAATACCTGACTAGTTTGCTTCATACACTAGCTGCCATCCTGGCTCCAAGATCATTATGGGTGGAACTCTCTGTCCAGTAGGGATCTCTTCTGGCATTTAAAACTTTGGGAAAAGGAATCTATTTGTACAAAAATAATCATGGCAGTTTTTTTTTTTAGATTTTTCAAGGCAATGCGGTTAAGTGGCTTGCCCAAGGCCACACGGCTAAGTAATTATTAAGTGTCCAAGGCCGGATTTGAACTCAGGTACTCCTGACTCCAAGGCCAGTGCTCTATCCACTGTGCAACCTAGCCACTGCCATGGCACTTCTTTTTTAGAGGCAAAGAATTGGAAACAGAGGGGATGCCCAACAATTAGGGAATCCCTAAACAATTCATATCATGATTCTTTAGACAAATTCTTGGACCAGCAAAAGATGGACCAGAGCAAAAGCATTTGCCAAGAATGGTTTCATTAATCAAGAATGAAGGTTGGAATTTTGAAGATGATAAGATACCATTTTAGTTCTGACTATAAACAATGCTAACTAATCATCTGGCAGCATTATTCCCATGACCACTGGACAGCTTCAGAGAAACTAGTCTTGGATTTGGGGGAGTATGGAGTATACTGATGATACATGGAAACACAGGTTTGGACATACCACATTATCACCATTTTGTCACCAGAAAATCATACATTGTAACCTTGCCTAGACTGCTGTAGTGCCATGATGGCTCACTGATATGAGAAGGACCAACATAATAAGGCCTTCCACAGGATCCATATCATCACCAGAAGTCCAGTGTCTTATTAAATCAGGCCATGGGGTGACAGCAGTTCTGGAAAAAGCAATGAAAAGTATAGCTCTGTACAATGTTCTCCTCACTATAATCAACATAATGTGCATGTCATGCATTCTTTCATTTGATGTCATGGTCTTCTTTGATTATGAAGGACATCAATCATCAATCATCACGATTGCATTGAAATGCTATTGTTCTATAAAAAATGATGAACCAGTAGATTTCAGAAAAAAAACTAGAAAGACTTACATGAACTGATGCTGAGTTAAGAACATTGTACACAGTAATAATTAACTGTAAAGCCTTCAGTCTTCTCAGCATTAAATGTTCCAAGACAATTCCAAAGGATTCATGATGAAAAAAATGTTCTCCAACTCCAGAGAAGGAGCAGATGAAGTCTGAAAGGAGATAGAAAAATACTGTTTTTCATTTAATTTTTGTGTCTTTTTTGTCTTTATAATATAACTAATATAAAATATTTTTATGTGAATATATATGTATATATGTGTGTGTGTGTGTGTGTGTGTGTGTGTGTGTGTGTATAACCTTTATCAAATTGCAGACCTCATGGAGGAAGGAGGGGATGGGATGGGGAAGAGAATTTGGAACTTAAACATTTTTAAAGAATGTTAAAAATTGTTTTTACATATAACTGAGGAAAAAATAAAATATTGTTCAAAAAATAAGTTCACATTAAAGGTCTAGGTAAGAGTTGCCAAAAAAGAGCCCAATAGATTGAGGGTGCACTGAAAGGAAAAGTCGTGCACCATAATGAGACTATGACTTACTCTCACCATTTTTAAAGATTCACGGCACAAAGACCAATCAAAGAACACAACCCTCATTCTTATAGCAGGAGATGCAGGCCTCCATGTTATCCAAGCAGGACATGTCCTACAGAACCCTCATGCAATAGTTTGTATACAGGATATGAAAATGAGTTTCTATTCAATTCAACAAAAACCAAAACTTTAGAAGATGGTAAGGACTAGAAAAAATAAAAAAACAAAATAAGCAAACAAGCAAGTCCATTACCTAAGACTAAATGCCAGGGGATCAATGTCCATTTTAGATGATTTTCCTAATAGTGAGTCAATAATTTACAGCATTTATTAAGTACCTAATACACATCCAATTAAGCCATAGGAATAAAAATTCAAGCAAAGAAAATGAAGTTGAAGACTTAGTCACTGAAATCCTTTCATTGCATTTTGAGGAATCTTGTGAACTAGCGATATGCTAAAAGATAGGATCTAGGCAAAGTTTGGACTAATTCATGAAGAGTAGGTAAACACTTCAAACAATAGATTAATGAACAGTATCTTTCATTATAGTGTTCATTCCATTCCTAAGAATTCAAGGTGAAAAATGCTATTCACTTCCAGAGAGAGCAAATGAGTTCTTAGCACAGATTGAAGCATATTTTCACTTTATTTTTTCTGGCTTTTTCTTCCTAAAATGTGAAAATACATTTTAAGTGACTTCAAATATATAATTATTATTCTATCCCTTGCCTTCTCAATGGGTGAGAAAGGGAATGGAAGGAAAGAGAAAATTTGGAATTGAAAATAATTTTTAATTAGTGCTCACAGTGTATAATGCAAAAATATGTCAAGGCAAATATTTATTGAATACTTCAATATAAAGAATATTATTTTATTCATCAAATAAAATTTACCTGAATTTAAATATATAAAGAATATACTTACTACAAAAACCTATGCTTTAAAGTGAAAAAGTACATTAAATGATTAAATTCAAATGAAATGTCATTTTTATTTAGGCTATTAGGCCTTGTCTGGATAAATCTGGCACATCTTGCATATATGCCTGTAGTTATGATTCAAACTGATCCATGTCTCACCATCCTAGGAGACATTTTGTTCATTTGAAGTATTATCTCATTTCATCTTCACAATTCTTACAAATGAGGAAACAGTATAATAGTGTCATACAACTAATAAGTGACTAAGGTTAGATTTGAATTTGTCTTCTTGACTCCAAGATTAGTATTGTAGTCATTGTGCCACCCTAATTGTCCCTGTGATTCGACTGGTGAAGCAACCATTCAGTATAGGAATTAGATGAAAGAAGAGAAGGTATTTAACATGATCGATTCTTTCAAAATATTAAAACTGTTCAAAACTTGTTCTAAAGAAGATGAATTGCTTCAGCACCAGGAAAATTTACAACAACTGGAATTATTCAGAGTCTAGATAGCTATTTTTGCTAGAACCATAATTAACTCAAAGCTAAAAGGAGTTTGCCCCAAGATGGAAGAATATGTTTGGTTATTTTCTTTTCTGTTTTGGAGACCATGTTTCATCTCAACTCTTTCTTGCCTTTCACTTAGCACAATTGTACTTATTGTTGCCATTCTTAGGGTCAAAGAATTTATGTGTCCATCTGCAAAAACAGCCTTCTCTGTGTGTTACTCTTCTGTTGTGCTTTTCAATTACCTTTGTTGGATTTTTTTCAAAGTTCCACATTTTCTCTCTTCAAACTTTTTCCTAATCCTTGTCCTTTGAGAAAGGAAGAAAATGCACACCCTCTATTTTGAAACATGTTTAAGGAAGCATGTCTCATTCTGCTCTCTGAATCTATCACCTCTATTACATAGTGAATCCTGCATCCTCTGTAATCCCAACTGGTCTCTGTGCTACTCAGTGTTTCTAAGACATTTAAAGTTGATTGACTCCAAAATATTGTTGAATAGAAATAATTTTAAAAAATATCTCACCTGGAGAAATTATGAAGACATCAGTATTTTTCTTTCTTCTTTTACCTTCTCTACATTTAACTTTTTTAATTAGTAAAACTCCACCTTCTTTTCTTACTACCAACCCTCCTTCTCTAATTGTAAATAAAAAAAAACACTTGTTATAAGCAACTATAGTTAAGCACAACAAATTTCTACATTGGCTAAGTCCAATAAACAAAAAACTATGTATCTTCCATTTTGTACATTATATACGTTAATTCTCCAACAAGAAGTGGGCAGCATATTTCATCACTGGTTCATTGGAATTATGGTGACTCATTACAATGCCTAGAGATTCTAATTCTTTCAAAATTTATTTTTGTCTTGAATGAAAAAAATTGTAATTTTGGATCTGAATGAGATTCATTTCTTTTCTTTTCTTTTTTTTTAGCTTTTGCAAGGCAATGGGGTTAAGTGGCTTGCCCAAGGCCACACAGCTAGGTAATTATTAAGTGTCTGAGGCCATATTTGAACTCAGGTACTCCTGATTCCAGGGCTGGTGCTCTATCCACTACACCACCTAGCTGCCCTGGAATGAGATTCACTTCTAAGAATTAAGCTAGTTTTCTTGTTTAGGTTCTGATCAACTATGATTTCAAAATTCTTCTCTACAAAGATTGGGAATTATGGTTGAACAAGGAAGCCAACATGTTCAAAGCCCCAAAAATAAGCTAGAAAATATTCATCATTTTGAGATTACAGAAGATATAAGACTCTTAGATTTCCTATTGGAAAGATATCACTTTACAATCCTTTATTCATTCATTCATTGTTATATTGGTTACTATATGTTAAAGGATTAATCTTAGTCAAACTTGTATAGAAGAGAAAACTTACCTTTAGCCTCTTCCATTTCCCTTTTCATTACCTTTCTCTGCTATGTGTACATCTTTCACTTTGACCTTCCGATACATAACACTCTTATGTTTCTCTCAGGACCTCCCACCTAGATTTGTTCTCTTTGGCTCTGGACTCCTCTCTTCCAGCCCCTAAAAAAACTATACCTTAGCAAACTGTTATGTTGCAAAGTATCTAATAAACAAATTCACATTAAAGCCCTTGTGACTGATAAGAGATTAATGCATTACCTCTGAACTTAAAATGCAATGCATAGGAAACAGTTTCCTTAACCAATGTCAAACATATATAATTGCAGTAGATAGTATGATTCACAGTTCCACAAAGAACAGGAGATTAGTCATTAACACCATGGGATATATAACTAAATATGATTCTAATCCTTGTCAAATCTAGTAGAGATAATGGAACACAGAAAATTAGGGCTTTTATTAGGAAGATAGAAAGAAGAAGGGTAGATAATTGTTGCTAATCCTGAAGTTTGCAGCCCAAAGAGAATGGGAAAGAGCTAGGTCCAATTGAACATGACAGTCTTTGGGGAGTCAATAGGCAATACGATGGTCTAAGGGTAAATATATAAAGGTGAAGAAAGGGTGAGAGGATATAAAATAAAAGCAAAGAAAGAGTATCAGAAAAAAACAGATTTGTTAATTTTTCTTAGAGCCTTCTCTTTCCTTAACATAGAAATGGTGCTCAATTAATGGAACTTCATTCTTCAGTGTCAGGTCACATGGTTAGATGTATTTTAGAGTGCAAAGAACTTTTCATACTTAATCTGATCAGACTGTTCTTGATACCAAAAACCAAAACAAAATTTAAAAAATCAACATTTTGTTTACTTTGCTAAGTCTTCATTAGCACAACTGGATTTCCAAAGGAATAAGAGAAGGTTACTTGCTTGATTAAAATCTTTGCTTGAACATGATATACAAATTTGGTCTTCCATTAAAATATTATAAATAATATGTGAGCACTTAGCTTCTGATATACAAATAAAAATCCTCAACTTTTACAACTGACACACCTAATGAGATAAAACATCAGTCTGCTAAGACCATAGCAGCCAAGAGAAACAAGTATAAACATTCCAAATGCCTGAACCTAAAAATGTAGAAAATTTTAACATAAACATTATAGCAAATCTCATCTATAACAGAGGCAGCATGATGGACAGCTATGAAATACATATACACTATGATTCTTAACATGTGACATTTGAACCTGTTTTAAAATTTCTGAGGAATGGGAACATTCACGTATCTTTCTCATATCCCTGAAGGTTAGTCATCACTCCTTCCTCTTTTTTCTCTCCTCCTCCTCCTCCTCCTTTCTTCCTCTTCCTTCTCCTTCCTTCTTTCTCCTTTTCCTTCTCCGTCTCCTTCATTTCCTTCTTCTCCTTCATCATCATCATCATCATCATCATCTTCCTCTTCTTCTTCTTCTCTTCCTCTTTTTCCCTTTCACTCTCCTCCTCCTCCTCCTCCTTTCTTTTCTCCTTCTTCCTTCTTCCTCATCTTCTCCCTTTCTTTCTTTTTAGCATTTTATAAAACAGAAAGACAATACAAAAAGTAAATTGTAAAGACTGTGACTTTTAAAAATTGCAGAAATGTTATGTGAAATGTGAATAAGTTTTGGTCCTGGGAAAATTTCATTCCACCATTTTTTAACTATATATATGATTTTAAAATTGACTATTTATTCAGAATGTTATAAAAGATATATAATTCTAAGTTTCTGCTGAAAAAACCAATTACTTAATCTGTAAAATGAAGATTTATACTATATTATCCCTCAAATACTTTTATCTCTATAATTTTATATAATCCTTCTATAATACTAATGATCATAGAAAATCTTTTTTTTTAGCCGTGGGTCCACAGACTTCAAAAATTAAATGGGAAAATATAGATACATCCAAATTTCACCATAAGTTTTATTTATACATTAAGAATCCTCTACTTTTTAAGTATAAGTATTACTTTGAAAAGGGATTAATATATTTCACTAGACTGGCAGAAGAGTCCATTGTTTTCTCTCTCTGTCTCTCTCTCTCACACACACACATACACATGCAAATTTCCTCAAAATTTTGCTTATTAATTTAATATAATACTTTGCTAGTCATACAACTTAGATCTAAAGTCTGCTATAATGAAGGATTCTAACTGCAAATAACAATAATTCTTCCTTCTCTTTCAAATATGAGAGATAATTGTGCAGATCAATTTCCAATCCCTTCTTGGTATATACCAGGGCATCTGCATGGCACATTCTTCAGCAAGTAGGCAATAAAGCATAAGAAGAAAATAGAAGCATCAATAATAGTTATTGCTTACTCTCCTTTTCCGGCCTAAGTGAGGTGGCAGCAACAAAGCTTTGCAGTATAAAGTCAAAAATCATGAAAACCAGTTTAGTCAGAATCTTTCTGATCAAAGTTCTGTAGTTAAACCACTTAAAATTTATTATTTTTTGAAAGAAAGTTAATTCTATTTAAATGACAATTCCTGGCCCATTATAGATGTAAATATCCACCAAAATGACTTCTACATTATAGCATAATCCTAACAATGATCCTCTAAATATAAGACATACAAATATTTCTCAAAAGATGTTGGAAGGGGCAGCTAGGTGGAGCAGTGGATAGAGCACAGGCCCTAGAGTAAGAAGGACCTGAGTTCAAATGTGAGCTCAGACATATAATACTTATCTACCCATGTGACCTTGGGCAAGTCACTTAACCCCATTACCTTGCAAAAAAAAGATGATGGGAATAAATACCTCTCTCAGGCCCAGTTGATCCTAAGTCAAGGGTAAACAACCTATAGAGTTAAATCCTTACAAAACTGCATTTAAATTCCCCCCCCCAATATAGTTTGAATTGCTTTTTAAAGTGGTCTTTCCTCTATACAAATTGAAAAGGAAAATTAGGAAAAGCAGGCCAGGATAGTGATGGAGGATCACACATTCCGTTCTATTCCAATTCTTTTGGTTTTGCCTATTTAGTTTCTGTGATTTTCATAGTAGGAAAGACCCTTGGGTAGCATCTAGTCCAAATCCTTCTTTTGGCAGATTGATTGTAGTTCTTTTACTCAAGAAAACAATAGGAAAGTTATTATTCTTCTTAGCATGAAAGCTGCCATCCTATCCTTAATTTTATAACAAACATTATAGAGCTAAGAATCCATATCAAATATATTTGATAGTCCAAGGCATATATACATATATATATATATATATATATATATATATATATATACACACACACACACACACACACACACACAAATAAAATATATGGCACAAATTATGTGCATTTAATATATGACATATGTATATTTATGCACATATATATAATACATATATGAATGAATGTGTATATATAACCACATGTACACTTTGTATGTAAGCATATTTATCCCAACCTATCAAATACATATTATATGAATTATATATTCACCTGCTAGAAAAAAGAACAAATTGAAAATTTCAATTAAATACCAAATTAGAAATCTGAAAATTAAAGGAGAAATTAATAAAATTGAAAGAAAACCATTGAATTAATAAATACAACTGCGTCATTTTATGAAAAAAAGTTTTAAAAAAGTAAGAAGAAAATCAAATTACTAGTATCAAAAATGAAAACAGTGAACTCACCACCAATGAGGAAGAAATAAAAGTGATAATTCAGAGCTATTTTGTCTAATTATATACCAATAAATTTGACAATCTAAGTGAAATAGGTGAATAATTACACAATTATATGCTACCCAGATTAACAGAAGAGGAAACAAAATACTTAAATAACCCCATTTCAGAAAAAGAAATTGAAGAAACCATCAATTAACTCCCTAAGTAAAAGTTTCCAGTGACAGATGGATTTACATGTGAATTCTACCCAACATTTAAGGAATAATTAATTTTTAAAAATTGGAGGAGTTCTGCCAAATTGCTTTCATGATACCAACATGTTACCTAAACCAGGAAGAACCAAAACAGAGAAAGAAAATTATAGACCAATCTCCCTAATGAATACTGATGCAAAAATTTTAAATAAAATTCTAGCAAAGAGATTTCAACAACTTATTACTAGGATAATATACCATGATCAGGTAGAATTTATACCATATAGGCAGTGCTGGTTCAATATTTGGAAAACATTCAACATAATTTACTATATCAATAACAAAACTAGCAGAAATTATATAATTTTCTTAAAAGATATTAAAGAATCTCTGACAAAATACAAAATCCATTCCTATTAAACCACTTCAAAGTAAAAGAATAAATGCAGTTTACCTTAAAATAATAAATAGTATCTGCTAACCATCAACAAGCATTATATGTAATGGGGATAAACTTGGAGCATTTCCTCTAAGATCAGGAGTGAAAAATATACCTATTATCACCACTATTATTCAATATGGCATTAGAAATATTAGCTTTAACAATAAGAGGAAAAGAAATTGATGGAATTCAAATTGGCAATGAGGAAGTAAAACATTCGTTCATTCTTTGTAGATGATATGGTGGTATGCTTAGAAAACCCTAGAAAATCAACTAAAAATTATTTGAAACAATTACCAACTTCAGCAAAGTAGCAGGAAAATAAACCCATATAAATATTCAGAATCTCTATATATGAACTACAAAGCTCAAGGACAAGAGATAGAAAGAGAAATTTCATTTAAAGTAACTGCAGGCAACATAAAATACTTGGGAACCTACCTCTCAAGAGAAACTCAGAAACTATATGAAGCCACTTACAAATTGCTTTTCACACAAATAAAGTCATCTAAATAAATGGAAAACCATCAATTGCTCATGGTTAGGCTAAGTTAAAGACATTAGTTTGTAGGATAAGAACTCACTTTTCAACAAAAAAATATGCTGGGAAAACTGGAAAATCATATGACAAGAAGTAACCGTAGACTCACATCTAAGGTCAAAATGGTTACAGGGATTTAGAAATAAAGAACAATACCAATTAAGAGAGCAAGAAATAATCTATCTATTGCATGTATTGATAGGGGAGAAATTTATGATCAAATAAGAAATCAAGGACATTATAAATTGCAGGATGGATGATTTTGACTACATTAAGTTAAAAAAGATTTTGTATTAATAAAATGCATACAGCTAAGATGAGAAGGAAAACAAAAAGCTAGGAAATAATTTTCAAAGCTAATGCTTTTGACAAAATACTCATTGCTAAAATATATAGAGAACTGAATCAAATTTCTAAAATTACAAGTTATTCCCCAATTGATAAATGGTCAAAAGATGTGAACAGGCAGTTTTCAGATGAAGAATTTAAAGTTTTATGTATATTCATATGAAAAAAATTCTCCAAATCATTATTAATTAGAAAAATGCAAATTAAAACAAATATAAGATAACACCTAATACTTATCAGATTGCCTTAGATGACAAAGAGGAAAAATGATCGATGTTGGACTGTTGTAGAAAATTGAGACATTATTGCACTGAAAGCGGAGTTGTGAATTGATACAGTCATTCTGAAGAGCAATCTGGAAATATCCCAAAGAGCAATGAAACTGATCATACCCTTTGACCCAGTAGTACTGAGACTAAGTATTTATCCCCCAAAATCATAAAAAATGTGAAACAACTCACATGTTCAAAAATATTTATTACAGCTTTTTTCCACAATTGATATTTTCTTTTCTTTTCCCAATAGCAAATTATGAAAATTTTTCAACACTCATCTACTTACATATGCATATCTTTAAGTTATATAATTTGTTTCCTTCCCACAGCCCTCCCTTCAGTGGCAAACAATCTGGTGAATATTGTACTTACATATTTGTGTTTACCATAATTATAGATTAGTTATTTTCTGTGTAAGGAATTAGGATTAAGGGAAAAGAAAGAAAAAATGAGATAGAAAAGAAAAACATAAATGTTTAAAAAATGAATGTAGTGTTCATTCAGGTTCTGTAAGTTTGTTTTGTTTTGTTTTGCTTTTCTTCCTCTTAATGTATATAGTATTGTCCAGAGTTGCTCTCCTAAGGTTGTCTTAGCTCTCTGAGCTGCTGAGATGAGTTGCATCCCTCAATAAAAAATATTGCTTATGTGTGCAATGTTCTCCTGGTTTTAGAAGCTCTTTTTTTGTAATGGCAAAGTATTGGAAATTGAGAGGATACCCACCAATTGACGAACTGCTGAACAAGTTGTGGTACATGGTGTTATGGAGTACTAGTTATCTATAAGAAAGTATAAGTGGTTGAACTTTGGAGAAACATGAAAAGAATCACCTGAACTGATGCTTATTGAAATGAGCAGAACCAAAAGAACATAGTACAAATGAACAACAACACTGGGAAATGATCAATTAAGCTCCTCTTTGCAGGTCATAGATTAAAGACAACTCTGAGACACCTGCTATAGACAATGTCATCCACATCCAGAGGAAAAAAATCACAGAATATGAATGCATACTAAGATTACTTTTTTAAAACTTCTTTTATGTTTTTCTTCCTCCTTCATGTTTTATTCCCTTTCTCCTCAGTTCTAATACTGCTTTTAAAACATGACTAATATGAAAATATGTACTACTTTTACCAGACTGTTTCACAGCAATGGGGAGGGCAGGGGAAGGGATGGTGATAGAAAAACATGTAACTCATAAATTTACAAATGGATGAATGCTTAACAACTACCAATCTGTGTAACTGGAAAAATGAAATGAAATGTCAATTAATAAATAAAAACAATTTTATATTTAACATATTTAATGTCAATAAAATAATAGAAACATGAATATACATATATAACAATAGTTAGAAAACAAAGTAAAATTACCATACTTCCCACTTATTATCTGAAAGAATTGGCCAGGTGTTCATGGAAGTTAATTTTGAGGTTTCTAAATTCCTTCCATCCTCTCCAGACCCTTGGGGCAGCACTTACCTAAATTGAAGATCAAATTGCTTCAGGCACAGGAAAAGTTGTTTATTAAAAGTCAGCAAGTGCCAAACACATTATTAGAAAGACAGCAAGAGTTCTTGCAACCCATACCATGTGACTCCCTCACAGTTTTGTTTTCTCTGTGTGTGTGTGTGTGTGTGTGTGTGTTGGGATTTAGCAGAATTCATTGGAGAAGGCAAGCAAAATTATCCTGATCACTTTACAGGAATGTAAATCATAGAAGTGAAAACCTGCCCATTCCAGTCAAACTGGTGATCAATTTACCAAGTAAGTCCTTCACAACAAAATGGGTTGTAGCATTGGCAGTTTCAGAAATATCCCTAGTATACCTGTTTAAACTTAGTCTAAATAATAGGAGTTAACATAGAATAGCACAATGCCAATGGGTAATCTCAGGTAGGAAATGCCTTTGAATCCTTCCTAGACCAAAGATGAAAGAGTAATTTAAATAGTATTCAAAACTGTTGAATCCAAGAAACAAACAAAAAAAGTTGCTTACATAGACTTTTACCATTTAGAGATGGCTTGAAATAATTTTCAAAACATATGAATAAAAGAAAAATGAACAGTATAAAACAATTTTTGAAAAGACAGCCTTGGTGACATATTTCACAGTTCTTTGAGCTCTTAATTGTGCTTCATAACCTCTAAAATAAATAAATAAAGACTTGGTGCCCTGTTTTCAATAGTGTGTTAATATTTTTTAATTTATTTGCTCCATAATGATTTTTTAGGCCTGGTCTAATCTATTGAGCCTTTCCAAGGAATCAAGACATAGTCTTTTTATATTATTATATTGATGTCTTTTTATGATTAGAAAATCCATTTGAGAACCAGGGGAAATCTGCAGAAGAATTCACATATCATGTTTTAATTTCAAATTAATTTTTAAAAAAAGTCTAATCTTTCTTTCTAGTACCAAGTAACAATAAATCAATGATAGTAAATAAAGAATGACAAAAATCTTTCTATGGTAGATGCTCTTAAAAAGTCTAGGTATAGAGGCAGCTAGGTGGCACAGTGGATAGAGCACCAGCCCTGGAGTCAGGAGGACCTGAAATCAAATCTGGCTTCAGATACTTAATAATTACCTAGCTGTGTGACCTTGGGCAAGTCATTTAACCCCGTTGCCTTGCAAAAAACCAAAAAAATAAGTATAGGTATCAACATGAATAAGAGAAAGTAGGTTGGACAGGGATCTGTCATGTATTTAAGGATAGGAACTGGAACTATGATTCCATTGATAAGACAGAACTTCCAGGTGATCAAACTTCCTCTATCAACTCATCACCTTCCTTGAAATTTACAGTTTTATTGAATTGTTGAGTGCTGAAAGATAAACATTTATGTTCAAAATTTACAAAAAAAATCTTTCAAAATGGAAATAAACACGTAGCAAAGAGATATCAAAGCGATTTTTTCCTTCAATGTATAAATGACACAGAAAGGGTGTTTATGGGATACAAAAGAGGCAGGATATTAATGACTCTCTAGTTCAGGTTAGTTAATGATTTCAATTCTACTCCATAACAATTGATGTGACTTTAGGATCAGCTCTCTATTCACTATATCACATTGTCTATATTTAGGATGGTCAGTAAGATGATTTTTGCTTCACGTTACTCATGCAATTTGATTTGGGAGTTATGGTGGCCTTAAATTTCTGATAGGTTTTTTTGTATATGATGTTCTTCATTATATAAATTATATGTAAGTAATTGTAATTTCCTAGCTAATTAGATAGATGATATATAATAATATATAGAGAGATAGATAGATTTCAGTCATGTTTGATTCTTAATAACTTCTCTTGTACTTTTCTTGACAAAGAAAATAGAGTGATTTGCCATTTCCTTCTCCAGCTCCTTTTACAGATGATGAAACTGAGGCAAAGCAGATTAAATGATTTGCCCAGGGTCATATACCTTGTAAGTGTCAGAGGCCAGATTTTAACTCAAGAAGATGGGTCATCCAGATCCATGCCAACTACTTGCCCCAATTAATAAACAGATAAGTGAAATTGTGATGTTATTATTCTCAATGTCCATAAATGTTTTAGACCACAGAACTGTATCTGTTTAATATTAATAAGACATAAAATTTTACAAAAAAGAAATAATCTTTCAAAATGGAAATAAAACTTAGCAAAGAGATATCAAAGAGCAGTTTTTACTTGCAATGTATAAATGACACAGAAAGGATGTTTATAGCACGCAAAAGAGGCAGGATATTAATGACTCCAGTTTATGTTGGTTAATGATTTCAATTGATGTGACTTTAGGATCTTAGACTTCTCTGGTACATGTTTTCCTCATATGATAAATTAAGGGACAAAAGAATACAAATTACACCTGTAATTTCATTTGTGTAGAGAATTCCCAAATGAAGATCTTTCTACCAGTATAGACTACTCAGGGACATAATCAATAATAATTCTTATAGAAATAGGATTTTCTTAGACTGTATCAAGGGAAAAAACATCACAGGAATAATTAATTGAATTAAATATTATTTGCTCAAGTTCTAAGGGATCTTGACCCCTTTGTTTGAATTTTCCTCCTAGAAAATCAGTTTTTACACTGGCAACATCAATTAATATTAATCCTCTTGATGAATTCCTTTTGTAATGTAAATATATATTTGAGAAGATGTTAGAATCCCTTTGGAAGTTTCTTGGAATTACTAAATTGCTATGAGACTGATTTCCTGATTTTGACTTTCCTTAAAGGCAGTCAGCAGCAGCCAGTATGGTATCATTAAAAAGTTTTCTTTCTAAGAATCTGCCCCATTGGGTCAGTTAGATGGTACAGTGGATAGAGCACAGTACCTGGAGTCAGAAGGACCCTCAGTTCAAATTTGATGTCAGATATTTAATAATTGCCTGGCTGTGTGACCTTGGGCAAGTCACTTAACCCCATTGCCTTGCAAAAAAATTAATAATTAAAAAATAAACCAAAAAGAATCTGCCCCATTAACCTTATGAAGTTTGTCCTTCCCTTCGATTAGAACCTTTATTAAATTTTTAACTTATTTTTTATAAAAATAAATGACACAGCAAGCCTTTATTCTTTATTCACAACTTAGTTTGACTTATGCCTTAGCAAGTACCAGATGTTTAATTCATATTTGTGACTTTAATTCAGTTATCACAATAGTTAAGAAGATGAGGGAGTGGGTTCAGACTTGTTTGGATGAGAATAGTAAGAAAAGATCTGAGAACAGATTTTGGGTTTGGGGCTTCTTAAATTGTAGTATTAATGAACTGGGTAAGCAAAGGACTAGAAGGGGTGGAGATGATAAAAAAACAATTTTTTGAGAGTGAATACTCTTATAACATTTAAATAGAACTAAAATTTTTGTTCTCAATGGAATGTCTTACTGAGTCAGTCTACTCATTATGCTTAATTCTTTTTTAGAGGTTCTTTACCCAGGACCTTTTTAAATATAATTCAGTAAATTGACTTTTTTCTGTACTTACTCTGACTTTTATTTTATACACTTAAATACCTTATTCTGAGAAATGATTCATAGATTTCACCAGAAAGCCAAAAAGGTACATCATATATATTCAAAATAAAGTTAAGAACCCCTTCTTTATTGAGTGTATAATAGAAAAACTACTGGACTTATTGTCAGAATGAATCTAAATACAAATCATATGTCTAACTCTTATTAGATGTGTGATCATGGTCATAAAACTCCATTCTTAACCTCAGTTTCTTAGTACAATGGGAGTTATGTTAATAGTAACATTTTTAACTACCTTAAGGTATCATTATGGAAATTACAAGTACAATCTATGTAAAATGTTAATGTAACATATACATATATATATATATAATATACAGATGTCAGACTTTGTTATTTTTAATGATAAAGTCCTACATTGATAATAGAGAATGGTATCAAGGAGACCCTGGATTCTGTAAATTCTAACTTAATCTTATATGTCTTCCTAGTAGACCCTGAGTCCTTGAAAGCTGTACCAAAGACAGTGAGATTAATTTCTTCACCAGGGTATAAAAGAGGATTATTTGAGATGTGAGCACTCAATTGTTACCAGTATCTGTGTTTGGTTTTAGAGTGTGAAGCAAGGAGCAAGGGGGTAGAAGTTGTAGAGGATAATCTGGAGTGATATTAAGGAAAAATTATATAATAATGTTAATCATCTAAATATATAACGAATCACTTCCAGGGGTAATAGTTTTTCCTTTACAGAAGGTCTTCAGGCTGAGATTGAATGATCGCCTTGCAGAAAAGATTCTTGTTTGGTTATGTGTTATTTTAGATCAGATATTCTTAGTCTTCTTTCATGTTATTATGAACTTGTTTAGACAGTGAAGCCTTTGAAGTATGAATGTTTTTAAATGCACCAAAATAACATAAGATTCTAAGGAAGACAAATATGTTGACTCAAAATATTAAAAAATGAAATGAGTTCATGGATTCCAAGTTAAGAACTACTGGTAAGAATCCTTCTAACCCTTACATTCTTCCTATGATTTTATCTTATGGTCACAGACAGTATGAAAACCATTCTAGCTATGTCTAGAGAGCCTCATCACTAATTACTTTCAGAGTACTGAATGTTAGCCATAGCAACACTCTATGACCTTCCATATTCTCTATCTTAAAATGTTACACTAAGTCCTAAAAGAGTTGTACTCTACTTCAATGGCCTTACCAAAGAAGTTTCAGACAATTACCATTGATTTAATTTATAGATGAGTTTGACAAAGTCAGATGACTGCTTCCTTTGACTCATTTCTATAAGTACAATTCATGTAGCTCTAGAAATGGAACCACAAAGACAAGATATGTGAAGATACTTTATCCCTCCAGAAGTGTGTGGCATGGTAGGCCGATTCATTAGTGTAGATCCTTCAACTCTTAATGTATTTATTAGTATGAGGACATTTTTTCATCTTTATCTTTTTTAAAAACTACTCTTAGTTATAAGGGAATAATGGCTTCTATCATTGTCAAATAAATTTTGATCATGTAAAAAAATTTGTGTGTTCACATATTTATTTATATGTATATGTGCATATGTGTGTGTATATATACCCATGTATATTACTTCATAAATCTATATATATGATATTTAAAAAGCTACAATAATATTATCTTTATTATCATGATACACAAAAACACATATATCTTTTTGTTCTTGCATATCCTAGATTTGATCTGTAACCCTCTCCCTTCACAATGACAAAAGGTCATCTTTTATAAAGGAAGACCTCTGGCCCCAATTCTTTGTAGAGGTGAGAGACTTCAGCTAGGCAGTACTGCATATAATGTTAGATCTTTTTGATAAATTGTTTTGTTTTTAACTGAACATTTTTCTCCCTCTTTAATTGTTTTATAAGAGATTCTCTGGTAAAGAGAAGAGGGAGAGAGAAGGGAAAAGAGGAAAATGCAAAGGCGAAAGGGTAGGATACATTGAAAAAGATAGGTTGTTTAAATTGTTTTTTTAAGACAGCAACATTTCTTAAAATGAAAATGAGATCAAATTATTATTTTTCTCATGGTATATTCTAAGTCACTAACAACCAAGAAGTGTACTAAACTCAGTGAACTATACAAATTAATTCTGAAGATTTCCTACCATTAGGACCTTTGCTACTCAATGGGCAAATAGGACTAATGTTTACAAAATCATTTTTTTTGGATAATAACATTAAATTGTATATATAACATATATGTAGGATCAATTAAGACTGGAATCATTGTGGAAATTTTCAAGTATCATATGGATTTTAAAGTATGCCTTTAAGTACAGAATGAATTTAGATGGTAGCAAGATAGCAAAACAGTCTTGGGTACAATTCAGAGAAGAAAAAGAAAGAATAAATAACAATCAATACGTTTTAAGCAGCAGTTAAATTTCTCATCCAAAGATTACATTTACCTTAAATTGTATGCAAAGTATCATGACTTTTGAGACTTTGCCTATGAAATAGGTATAAACACAGACATTTTCATTTACTTTCTAATGCATAAAGAAAATAATTGTCATCTTGTTAAATGCTATTATAGGTAGGAATGCCCCCTCATATTCATGAGGGGGGAGGCTCATTCCTTTGCTTCAGAAAAGAACTACACTTAAAATTATCTCCAAAAAGATAATTTTCTTTAAAATATGCAAATAATTTTACTGATTATTTTATATGTGTGTGTTTATGTATACTATATATATGCATATATACAAACACATACACACACACACACACACACACACACACACACACACACACACATATATATATATATATATATATCAAATGAAAGAAGTATATTGCCATAAAAACTAGACCTGTGATTGCATTAATATAGGAAACTCTAGGATGAATAAATTCTCTCTTTCAATACATGTTGGTCCCTTCTCTACAGTTTATAATCTTAAAGAGTCACCTAGAATCTTGAGTGATTGATTCAAGATTATACAGCTAAAACATGTCAGGTAGGACTAGCATTAAAATCAGGTCTCTTTCCACTGTCATAGTGAATATTGTACCTATTTAATTTATATATTTGAATACTCTCAGAAAAACTAAGAATTCCATATATAATAGACTGATTGTCTTTCACAATCTTGTACTAATCTTTCTAGCCTTATACAATATTTCTCAGCTTTGTAAACACCATTCCATCAAAATGGACCATAGATCAATTATTTTGTCTTATCTAAATTTTGTATCTCCCTGGAGCCAAATATAGTGTTCTATCCACAGTACAAACTAATTAAATATTTTTTAAAGACAATTAGTTGAGATAATGATGAGAATTTTGCCTTGGACTCTGGAAGACCTGAATTGGACTGTCTCAATCATTTACTGGCAGTGTTATGCTGGACTAGTAATTGAGCTTCCCTTGATCTGTTTCTTCATATGTGAAGTAGAGATCATAAAACCATCTCCCTCACAAGGTGGTTAAAATAATTAAACAATAAATGTAAAGCATTTTACAAACCTTAAAGATCTATACAAATATTAGCTGTTGCTCAACTATTTTGTGTTTCTGTGTATGCAAGTTTGTCATGTTCTCCTTTCCACCTTCAAAAAATCTTTTGCAAAAATCCCCTCCTCAGATTGCCCCCACCCTGTTGCAAGTGGTCACCATGTCATGTCTCAGGCTTTTCCTTTTAACTTCCTACATCATGGTCCTACCAGCTCAAATACAGCATCCACTCAGTTATCAAAGTGATTTTTCTAAATATCATTTGACTTTTAAAGTCTTTCATAATCTGACTTTTTCCACCTTTCCACTCTTCTCTCTTTTCATTTTTATTTTTTCTCCACTCCACATCCAACATAATCCAAAGATACTGGCATACATGCTATTCCTCTCACATGGCATGGCATCTTTCAGATCCCTGACTTTTTATTGACTTCCCCATGCCTGTATTGTTCTCATTCCCCACCTCCATTTTTGACTTCCCTGATCTCTTTCAAGACTCAACTCAATTCCCATCTTCTGCCATAGACTTTTTCCTATTTCTTTCCCCAGTACCTCTGCACTAATAGTACCTTCCTTCTATGATTAACTATCAAACTGTTTGTGTATATGTATGTGTTTGTGTGTATCTATCAATAATGCATTTTTATGTTATTTTCACCATTATTAAGAATAAAGTTCAGTGAGATCAGAGACAATATTTCCTCTTCTTAGCACAATACCTAACATATTACAAATGCCTATTGACTGACTCACTGAGGAAGGAAGGAAGGAAGGAAGGAAGGAAGGAAGGAAGGGAGGGAGGGAGGATGGGTAAAAAAGGAAGGAAGGAAGGGATGATATAGTCATGCCATACTGCTGACTTTTGTCAATCAACAATATGAAAGCATACTTCTAAAGATAGAAGGAAATAAAATAAATTTTTTTGGTCTTATAGCAGTTAAAATATTTTAGTTTATGTTTTTAAGAATTCTAAGCACTTTCCAAGGAATTCTTTTTATATTCTTCATCTTAAAAAATCAAAATAACTCTATTTCTGATTTTTCTTGTCATTAAGAATATAGACAAAATGGTTAGGGATAGTGAAAAGCTATATCATTTACTTGAGAAAAACTATATAATTAGTCAGCACTGAGTATAAACTTCATCCATCTAAGTAAGAGATTAAAAATACACACTGGTAGTATGAGGATTGATTAGTTAACATATGAAAATTAGGGGGAAAAACAAGTATGAAGCCAAATGGATTTTAATGAGACACAATGTTTATTTCTATGACAATCTGTGGATAAAATCAAGCTTTATTGTCTTATGTTGGAATAAATGTTGATATAGCCATGGCAGTTCTGAATGGCAAGATATCTTGGTTTTCCAACCAACCAAATGACCCAATGAGACTGCTGACACTTAAATCTCCAAACCAATAAATGTTTCAAATTTCCATATTGTTTGGGTAACTATAGGCAATGACCATTTCATTTTATTTATGTTGTAGGATTACTCCACACCACTGAAATTCAAACTGAAGCAAAACACTGGAAAAGTAGCAACAGCAGCATGAGTAAATAAGTCTAAATAAAGAAGCCCCAAATGAGAACTGAGAGAATGACTGCATTTGGGCAGCCTTAAAATACAGACAGTTGTCCAGAGGAAAAAACATATGACTGACTTGGAGCTTCAAGAGTAAATTACTAAATAAAAACACCTACAATCAACTGAGGTCAAACAGTTGCTTTTGCCTCATAGATGTATTGTCTTTCACACCTTCCAGATTAGCTAGACTACTATGGAAACCATAGTCTCTGCTAGTTTGCAACTGAAATCAATTGATTTAAAACACTGTTGTACTTGGACTCTTGAGAACATAATTTCAATTATATTTGGACTTTGAAAAGAGAGGAAAGCCAATTTAGTTGTTTGTTTTATATTGTGACTAGGAAGCCAAGGATCCTTAGAGTTGATAGCAAAAGACTGGGAAGGTAGTTATCTACTCAATTAATTTCTGGTATGTCTGTCTGTTTACCCTCTTGTGTGGCCTGTTTTATTCTTAGAGATTCAGATTTACATTGTCTGGGTGTTCTAATCTAAGAGAAAACAAAAGCATCTCTGTGAAGCAAGCAGATGAGAATCAGTCTTTGTACTGAGCTCAATTACTAATCCAGTCAGTGAATTATGACTACAGAAAAGTAAAAACTATAATGTCTACTTTGTTTTAAAAAAAGAAGATTATTATTAAAGTTTATTGTTAAAACTTACAAATCCTAAGTAACAAATTCTGGTTGTAATGGTAATAATCTTTGATTTTTTTTATCTTAAATGGTTTTTTTACTTTACTGTCTGTATTTTGCCAGATCTAATAATGAATCATTTTTAAAATTATTTTAAATTAATAATAATAATAAAAAAAATTGAATTTGGAATTGCCACATATTTTAAGATTTTATAAACTTTGTTCAATCAGTTTTGGTTAAGATATTAGTCTCATTTTATAGCATTGAATCTAATATTGTGATAAGAATATAGTCATGGAATTAAGAATTTGATTTAAACTCATAAATGAGAAATCAGCAAATCTCATCTTTAAATTATAATCCAATCAATTATTTTACAAATGGTTTATTTACAGCAAGTCTTGCTTTCAATTATATGCATAAGGTGTTCAGGGATAACTGTTTAACCCTTTTCAGGCTGGCCAGTTCATCTTTGGTATTCAGTCACCCAACTTTCATCTCTGATTCCAAGCAGCTATAATGTAGGTAGCAGCTGCACCCTGCTGAACAGTCTAAACAAGATTGAAATAATCAACAAGCCTCAAACTTGTCAGTAAATTTGGGGAGTGTCTATACCAAGCATGCAAAGACTTCCCCCTGGTAGAATGGGCAGATGAGAACAATTTGTTTCAAGGCCACGAAGGCAGATGAAGCAGTCAAAAATGAAGTAGGTAGAATTTGATGAAGCATGAAAAATGTCAAGCTCATCCACTGCACCCTGGGCTATTGCCAGTCATTTTGACTTTTGTCCTGCCACTGGACTTTGACTCAGGAAGGGAGATTGAAGCTATGATGTTGTGCAATTCTGACTCCTTTAAATCATATTTGAGGCCAAACCATCACTTATGATATAATTCAGCCTCCCTGAAAACAAAGGACAAGTTTTCATATTCAAAAAATCAGTTTCATCAATATAGGGAAACCAGGTGGAAAAATTCATTTTGCTAATTCAAGTTGGCATCTTCTCTGCACCCTGTAGACTTAGAGACATACCCCAAAACACTGGGCCCTGGGTCACACATACAGTCTGTGTGAGAGGCAGGGTTTAAATTCAGATCTTCCTAACCTCAAGTTCTAGGGTGTCTATTATATTACACACACATACACACAAACACACACACATATACATATACACATACATATAATATACAAATAACTTTCATCTCTGTTCATTTTTCTCCTGTCTAAAAGCACATTGTAAAAAATAAATAAAATAAAAGCATGTAGTCATCAGAAGCCAGGAATGACTACTTTTAAATTAAAAATCTTTATTTCTTGCCTTTTATATTCAGGATAAGTGTAAACCTCAAATAGATGAGGCATTAAGACAACTTCCATAGGATTGATGCATGGTATCTTTCTGAGAAGTCTCCAACCATATTATTGAACTGTATATTAGGAAAAGATAAACAATGAAGTTACTGGTTAGTTGAAAGGATGTGTATTCCTGAGAGATATTCATGATGCTATTTCATTTTTTCTTTTTGCAGACCTATGATTTCTATAATTCAGGAAAGCCCAGATGAGGAAATCCTTTCTAGCAATGCAAATCAACAACTTATCTGTTCCTTTAGAGCCTTATAGAATTAGTTACCTAGATCAAGAAGTTAAGAGGCTTGCACAGGATTACCCAGTTAATAAATGTCAAAGGTAAAATTTCTGAATCCAGGTCTTCATGGCTTTGAAGCCAGCTCTAATCTCTCTGCCTCTCTCTCCCCATTACAAAATTTAAAATGTTGTGAAATGTCATCAAACACATTTAAAGCCATATATCCTAGCACTTCTAAGCATGAAAAAAATTCCAATTAAACATATATGATTTATCTTCATTTGTGGATGATACAGACCTTTTTGTTTTTTGTTTTTTCTTTTTTTGGGGGGGAGTAGGGGGGTTGGGGATTTTTTTGTTTATTTGTTTTGTATCCTACACACATATCCACCAGTCATACTAAGGAAGCAGAGAGTGGGGCTGGCTGAGTAAGGAACCTACCTGGAGCTAACCTCAGAATGTGTAAGAAGAGAGGTGTAAAGGAAAAAAAAAACTATTAAAAAACAAAAAAAAATTGAGCTTAGTCAATGATCTTAGAAAAATAGAGAAACTGGTTTCTTAGGCTAATAAATAGTTTGCTCAAAAGGCAGCAAAGTATTGATAAAAAAGAATTTTGTAATGACATATATTTAGAACTGGAAAGTCCAATTGACTCAAAGTACAGTTAAGGACTCTAAGACCCAGAGAGAGATCATGGAACTGGAAAATCAGAGGGTTATAAAGGGCAAGGGGCTAACATTCAAGATTAAGTCCTTAGTCCAAATTCTGATCTCTAGGCCATTCTACAACTGAGTTCAGGTATAAAGTCAAAGTTATTAAAATGAAAACCTTCCAAACTAAATAATGGACAAGAAATGTTGGTTCAAAATTATCTTTTGGAAATATATTTACATTGCCTATCTGATCTTTTGAATTAGCCATACCCCTTCATTTAAATACATAATCAATTAATCAACAGTCAGAAACTTCATTTGATGAATGGAAGTTGGTAATATTGACAGAAATTAATAAATTTTGCAATAATTTCATAATCCCGTGATAACCATCATATTTCTTTTATATAGCAATGACATGCTTTCCAGGTAACTGTTGTCATCACACCAAAGATTAACCTCTGTTTCAGATAGGCTTCAAATGCCAGGAACAAATATTAAGGAAGCATAAGTCAAAATGAGACTTGCTGTCTGAGGGGAGGATGTTATGCCCTGGAAGAAGTTCAAATGTATTTCTCCAAGTCTCTAAAGTCAAAAAAAGTTCAGAGACAGAATTCAGAGAGTGAAATAGGAAAATAAACAAGAAAGATATTGAAGCATGTTTAAAAAAATTAGAAATATTTGTTCTTTAATCATATCTGACTCATGACTCCTTTTTGAGTTTTCTTGGCAGAGACTTGCCATTTCCTCCTTCATTTCATTTTACAGATGAGGAAACTGAGGCAAACATGGTTAAATTACCTAACCAGGTTCACACAGCTACTAAGTATCTTAGGTCACAAGCCCAGCACTATATCAACTATGCCACCTGGTCTCATGGTATAATGAAATAACTAATCTAGGAGGCAAGAGACTTGCCATATGACTTTTGGATTCATGATTTAATTTATTTGAAACTTAATTTCAGTGATGAATTTGGACTAAATTATTTATAATTACATTTCAGCTTTATTCTATTTTTTCTTTAAGGTAATGTGGTTAAGTAACTTGCCCAAGGTCACATAGCTAGACAATTATTAAATGTCTGAAGTTGGATTTGAACTCAAGACTTCCTGACTCCAGGGCCAGTACTACATTTACTGCATCACCTAGCTGCCCCTACATTTCAGCTTTGATCATCTATTTCTATCATTCTGTGAATGAGTAGTGATTAAAGTCTTTAGGAAAGATTAACAAAAATCAGTCAATTTTTTAAAATTTATTTTTGATCAGTCAAATTCAAAAGAAAAAATACACATAGCCAGGTAATATTTAAAGAATAGAGGAAAACCAAAGAAAGGGTTGATATCTAAAGTCAAAGGGCAGGATCATATACTTTAAAGTAAGGTTTTGTTTTTTTTTCTATAAAGGAACAGAATAAGACATAAGCTCCTAAAGAACCTTTTTTGCCTTTTTTCTTTTTTTTCTAAAGGATTAGCAGAATTCCCAGCACATAATAAATACTCAGCAAATATTCATTAACTAAATGAACAGTAAGTCAAAATTGTTACAAATTGAACAGGGCATTATTTCATATCTTTTTGAAGTCATAGTACATGCTTGACATGATAGTAGCCTGGAATCTAAAATATTGTCACCTGTGTGATAGCTAAGCTAGGAGATAACTAGAGCTAGCTTAGTGGCCTATTGTCATGGATCTATGAGTTACAAATGTTATGACTGATGCAAATTGGAAGCCAAGTAATGTATTTGAGTCAAGAATATGAATGTTAATCCTAGTAATAACATTGCACTGACTGTGTGATTTTGAGCAGTTCTTTTTCACTTGCCTGGGTCACAGCTTTTTCTTCTTTAAAACAAAGAGATTAACCTCAATGAACTCTAAGATCCTTTCCAACTCTTATTCTATAAACCTATGAACTTCTATTTCTATTGTGTTTTGAAATACGACTTATGCCCTATGTCCTAGGTTGCAAAAATGCTACAGGACTTTTAATAATCCTTAGCACTATTCTGAAGCACTTTAAAATAGAGATATTCCTACATGAGATACCTTTTTATTCCTTTGTAAAATAGACTTCAATTATCAAGGCAAGGTGGGAATGTTTATTTTAAATAGCAGGAGAGGTAAAAGTAGCAAAACAAATTAAGAATTATAGACTACCAGTGATGGTAATAGCTAGCAAAGATATAGAACAAAAAGGTTTACAAAGCACTTTCCATCCTTTAAGTCATTTGATCCTTACAACCTGTAGAACTGGTGCTTTTGTTGTTGTTGTCCAGTCATTTTAAGGTGTGTCCAACTTCTCTGTGACCAGATTTTGTGATTTTTGTTCATTGGCTTGTTTGCTGGCAAACATACTAGAGCAGTTTGCCATTTCCTTCTCCAGCTTAGTTTCCAGATAAGAAATGAGGCAAACAGGATTAAGTGACTTGTCTAAAGTAACATAGCTAGTGTCTGAGGTCAGATTTGAATTCATGAAGGTGAGTTTTTCTAATTCCAAAACCAGTGCTCCGTCCACTGCAACACCTAGCTACCCATTGGTTAGATGCCACCCCACTTTAAAAAAAATAAAGAACCTGAAACACAAGGAGATGTGCCCAGGATCACATAACTAAGAAGTGTCTAAGAGGATTTTAATTCAGTTCTTTCTGATTCCCAATTTCATCCTCCATCCACTTCATCAATAGTAATAAAATTAAATTTAAAAATGGTAGGACTAAGAGGCACTCATAAGAGGGATAATATATGGATACAAGCATTCTGAAAAATAACATGGCAGCATGTAGTAAAAATTAAACTTAAAAAACTGATCAAGTAAAATATTAAGACCTTTTAGGAAAGTATTATTTTCTTTTTTTTTTCTATTTCTTTCTTAGCATCTTGCACAGACTTTTACACATAATGTTGAGCCATTTTTCAGACACATGTTTGACTTTTCATGAACCCATTTGGGTTTTTCTTTTTTTTTTCTTTTTTCTTTTTTCTTTTTTTCTTTAGGTTTTTGCAAGGCAAATGGGGTTAAGTGGCTTGCCCAAGGCCACACAGCTAGGTAATTATTAAGTGTATGAGACCGGATTTGAACCCAGGTACTCCTGACTCCAAGGCCGGTGCTTTATCCACTATGCCACCTAGCTGCCCCCCATCTGGGTTTTTCTTTAGAGCAATTTATCATTTACTTCTTCCATTCATTTTACAGACTGAAGAACTGAGGCAGAGTTAAATGTCTTAATCTAAAAATAATTGTTGAATTGAATTAAATTGATTATTAGCTTTCTTACTAGCAATTCTATTGCCAAGATTTTATTCTAGCAAGCAGTGCAGAAATGGGAAACCTAAACCCTAATACAAATAAGTCAGATTAGGCATATTCAATGAATTGGGCTTCAGGCTAATCCTGGTTCCAGAAGTGCCTGTTTTTCATTTCCAGAAGAGGACTCAAGGCTCTTTTCTCTCCTAGAGAGGACTCCAAAAAAATGTGAGGAGGGAAAAATATCTGCACAAAAAGTATTCAGAGATGCTATATTTATAATAACAGAAAACGGAAATAATCTGTATGTTCAGCAATTGATGTAATTTGTCCTTCATTCTTAAAGAAGACTAAGATATCAGGGAGGTGATGAATGAGAAGCACATGAATTGGATTTTTAGGAGGGGGAGGAATTCAATAAGTCATACTTTCTCCTCCAGAGTCATCTGTGTCCAGTAGCAAGATATGGATCAGGATGACTGGAGATGACCTGGATGCCTGGCAATTAGGTTTAAGTGATTTAACCTAAGATCACACAGCCTAGTGTCAAGTGTCTGAAGTTGGTTTCAATCTCCCATCCTGACTCCAAAATCAGTACTCTATCTACTGCTCCACCTAACTGCCCTTCCAGGAATTGAGTAATGACTAAACACATTGTTTATATTGTTTATATTCCTGTAATGGAATATTATGGTGCTATAAAAATGATATCTATGAAACATACAATGATTCTGTGGAAAAATATGCCCAGTGATAAAAATCAAGATTAACAGAACAAGTATATAAATTATCAATATATTAGTACGCATATATATATATATGTATATATGTATATATATTGACCAAAGCTACATTTCTGAAATTGAATAAAAGAGGGAAGAAAGACAGGAAGAAGGAATAAAGATCCAAGGTTAACAGCACATAAGATCTCAAAAAGAACACAGAAGGAAAATACATTTTTTAATGTTATTTTTTTCTATTTTGTTAAATGTTAATGGCTTTATGATTTTGCTCATTACTTTTATAAGTTTATGTGGCAGTTTCTTTTAATGTCTATTACAATATAATACATTCCAAAATGCTATGCAATGTTTTTTTCCAGATTTGAAAGTTAAGAATTTTCCCCCTTAAAAAAAAGGCAGGGCAAAGGGATTGAGATTTTCAGGAATGTCTTTGATTCTAAATCTTGGATAGGAATTGTAATTGTAAGAAAATTTGATGTTTATTCTTAAATATCTAAAGGGATGCATTTCCTCCCCTCCAAAAAACCCAGTAGAAGTGACAAAGGCATTAAATCCATGTCTTTTAAGGATTTGATAAATACCCAAGTTCCATCTTTTCTGCTTTTTCTTTCTGTTTTCTTTATCCTTTTTACTCTCCTCTGCAATTATATTTAACATAATAAATTTATTCTTAACATGTTACCTAAATATGTTATTATTCTAATTAAGTAAATCTTTTTATATATCTATTCTCATGTACATATGTGTATAGGTAAAATATTTCAGATTGATCACTTTTTAAACTCTGTAATGTCATTTAGTTGCAAATCATAGAATTCTATGATTTCCAAAAATTCAACATTGTATCAATGGAGAAATGTATTGGGGCACAATATATATATATATATAATATATATTTCCAGTGATGGGTTATATAATATAAATGAAAATTTAAAAATCATTCTCAAGAGCCTATATTGGCAGAAAAGAAAACTCCATGACTACTTAGCAAAATCAAGGGATAATAGACGGGAAAAAACTGAGTACTACGCTGATCTGTACAAATTTGAAAATTTGATGGAGGTCCTCTAAAACTGGACAAAACTTGCTGAAGATTTAATAAATTTTGTGGACAAAAATTACATAAAATGGGAAGACATTAACAAATTAGGTTTAGTACCAGTATGTCATTTAAGTAGTAAATTCATTTTTGTTCATCTGGTCTTCCTTTTTGCCAGTGGCCTTAAATGGAAAAATAAAATTCTATTTATGGGGACATATATTTAGAGGATAGAAAAACTTAGTAATAATCTGTATTCTAGAATATTAATTTTATTCATCAGGAAAGTTAGGTCCAGTGAAGTAAAAAAAATAAAATTTTAACCCACAATTATACTGATAGTACATAGTAGAACTGTAATTCAAATATAGACCCTTTAACTACAAATTCAGAATTTTTCTATTAGATAAAATTGCTTCATTATATTATTGTGTTATATGAGGCAATTTCATCTATTAATTACATTTTCTCTTATGTGATGTGACCTAGAAGTGAAAAAGAAATCCAATACCATCTGAACATATAAAATGCGCACCTGAAGATTCTCAGATGACATATATTAGTATCCAGGTTATATATTTTATTGCATCACTAGTATTATTACTATTATTAATGTTAATATATTAATAACATATACTACTTTTACATATTTTATCATGTCTATTACCATTAAAATATTATACTGCTAATCATATCTGATAGACTTGTTCTTTCAAATGAAATATTTGTAAAGAGTTTAATAGCATCTGGTTCAAAGCACTTTTAAAATGTTTGTTTCCTTCCCCTTCCTGAGTCTTCTAGGTTAAAAAAAACCCCAGTAACTCATAGGATCCTAGACCTAAATGAGAAAGATCTAAAGAAGGAATTTAGAGACAGTCTAGCCCTTTCATTTTTATAGATTAGGAAATTTAGGCACAAAGATTACAGGAAGTGATTTGGCCAAGGTCCTATAGGTAGTAAATAGAAGATGTGGAATTGAAACAGCTCCTGTCATTTCAAGTTCAGTAGTCTTCCCAATGTACTCTGCTGCTTCACAAAGAACCAAAACTTGTAATTTCAGAAAAGAAAAATTAAACCAAGGAAATTTATGACATTGCTAAAAATAATACTGATGATAATAATAAAATTTTAAAAGATGATCTTTGGAAAAAATTGGTCATTAGATCAGTAAATAGCATACAATCTATCTGGCTTATTCTCTTTAAGAAGGGTCATCTACACAATCCTATTATTATATTTTGTGGGCAATGATGTGAAAACCTGGTCATATTTTAAGTTGGTCAAATATTCAGTGACAGAATAGTAATTTCCAAATGATTGCATTTATTTTTCAAAACCAAAAAATCATCCCCCAAGTCTTTTACAAATGCAAACACACTTAATTTATAAATTGTGTGTACTTCAAGGGCATATGTTTCCAATTCCTATACATTAACTCATCAGCATATTGTTTTATTAAAGCTATTTGATGTTGGAGAGGCCCTTTGAGTCTTTGCATTAAATGCTCCAAAGGGTTTAAGTGTTCTCCTTAGAGAAGGGAAGTTAGACTGAGGCCATATTTGACCCAAAGAACTCTCAAGTTTAGTTCAGAACACAGAATTCATGGAACCCAGAATAGCCCTGATTATAAGGAAACAGCTTTAGTAGAACAGAAACCTGATTATGTACTCTGTGTTCTGAATACTTCTGATCAGTCTGGTCTGGACCTATAGTGTGGTCAGTCTCCATCTTTCAAATAAAACTATTTTAGATGCAATGTGACCTAATTATAAAATCAGAGTCTCTTTTCTGCAAAACAAAATGTCTAAGAAAAATTCCAAAAGAGCCAAGTCCTTTGAATTATAGTTTGCTATGGCTTCACTGAGTTTTAATTCAGTAAAAAATTATGTATGAACTTGAGTAGAGAATAGACTTTATTTGTTTCAAATATTGCTACTTAAAGAAACTCATGAACTTAAACAATATATTTATAACTCCTAAAACATTTTAAGTACATAGTCTTTGACCTAAGTTACTTTTAACATATGTAGTTTGTGAGCATTTTTTTAAATAGAATCAGAATGCCAGATTAAAGTCAGATATTTAATTGGATTGATCTGGTTGCTAGCATATCCATGCAAAAAATCCAAAGGACAGATTTACAAAGTAACCCATTTGTTTCTCCATTGCAGTGAACTGCCTAAAAGTTTAACACTAACAAATCATCAGTTGTTTGTTGTGAAATAAGTTATCTGAGCATGGTGGCTAAGGGAGGGACTCCAATCACTTTGCTCACCAGTGAAGCAATAAGATAACACTGTGTATTGTGATTTTAAATGAGGTTCTGATTCCTTCCTGCAAATGACACTCTTGCTGACACTTGTGAGAATGAAAGTATTTTAATTACACAACACAAGGAATAGATTGATTACAATAACATCCAATACAGCAACTAATACATTAAAGACAATGGGTTAGTAATACTATAATCAAAGTAGAAGAAAAAGATAAAGATAACATCATCAATTCAGGGGAGCACCAACTCTGAACAGTCCGTGGCTGGGGGTATCCCATGTTCTTTTCCAGCCTTTCTGTTAAGTCCCGGTTTGGGGAAGGAAGGAAGGAAGGAAGGAAGGAAGGAAGGAAGGAAGGAAGGAAGAAAGAAAGAGAGAGAAAGAAAAGAAATAGAGAAAGAAAAGCCCCAGGCAGAATCAACTCTCCATGAGTGAGATTCCCCCCAATGCTTGGAGCCTCAGAGTATTTATCAGTGGAGAACAAAGAAGGCTAGTTGCTAATTTAGTTGAGAGGGATTCCCTTAGTTGGGAGGGAGTTCCTTTAACAGTAATATGAGGACAAAGAAGGCTAAATGCTAATTTAGTTAGGAGGGATTCCTGAGTTCCTTTGACAGAAATATGGGAAAAGCCTACAAGTCTAGCAGTTTGAAGAATTCAAGGAAATGCCATAGGGGGCCGGAAGATTTTACTTTTAATAAGGTCAATACTGTGAGAATAGCCAGTTCTCCCCAGTACTACCTGTGTATTCCAAGGAGTGGCTGGCTCCTGGAGTCTTTGGGATGTGGCCAAATCACCTATGGAATGTCTGGGGGTGGGGGGAGGTAAATTCATGAGGAAGGCACATCCTCATACAGGCTCGAGAGAACTTACTTAAAAGAAAACTTCATTTTCTTATTCACACTCAAAATATTATTAATTCACAAACTCAACCTTTGCCAGTTTGGCAAAGATTATAGACCTCTAACACATTGTTGCTGATGAGAGCTTTTGTAGTAGAAAAGCATGAAGGGGTAACAACATTTATACAAAGTCCTCAAACAATTCTACTTTTTTGATTTTAGCATTCTAATAGACCAGTATTTGGGGGGGGGGATGCTGAGGAGAAATTGAATGTAGCATAAAATCATAGATGAGCTAGCATTTCAGTATAATGATTGTCTGGTACTCCCAATAGAAATGTGAGAAAATTTGGACAAAGAGAGGGTAAAAGCCAGGCCAACTAGGAAACAAGAGTTCCAGTGTGAAGAGAAAATTATATAGAGCTAAATTTGTCCAACTTTTTAGTCTTGTCTTTCTTACATCATGGTAAAACTGAATTTATCTTCCACATTCCCCCATCTCCATAGATACAACATGGTCCAAAAGTCTTGGTGTAGATTTTAGCTTCTGAAGCTAAAAATTGCATCAAGACTTTTGGGACATACTGTAGATAGCATAAGATCAGTAGTTTGCAATAGTTAATTGACTGTTTTCAAGAGAGACCTTAGGGCCATGGTAAGGGGTAGATTAGATCTGGAGCTAAGGACAAAGGGAAGGCTGTTTGAAAGAGGCCAGCACATACTATCTTAAAAGCCTGAAATTCATAGACCCTTTCACATATTATTGGCTTACTTTTTTTCTAAGCATTAAATTCACACACTCCTTTTGGAATTTCCTTCCCCCATTTTGCTCATGAATAGTTTTGCCTATTTTTTATGCCTTTGAATCTCTGTGATGTGAAATCCTTGGATTTGAGTAGAGTAAGGAAAGCAGCCTAATATTTGGTACACTTAATGATCATGCCTTTTACCCAAGATAGTCATAAAAATGAATGGCTTTTGCAATTTGTGCCAATATTTTGGAAACAAACCATCTAGCCACAGTGTCTCTGCTTCTACTAGCTTATATGTTTGCATAGTTTATTAGTAAACACCCTTGGCTAACTAAAATTCAAAGCTGATCTCTGAGCAAACAAACCTGACCTCTGAGATAATGGCATTTCCCTCCTTACTCCTTCACCCATTTAACCATTTTTCCTCCCTCTTTATGAACATTAGACTTATTGATTCAAATAAATTATTGAGTTTTCTGATACCCAAATTCACCATAGCCTGGTAGGAAGCTGTTGCCTGGCAATTAACTCTTGACCTTTGGGAAGTACACATAATTATGGCTTCTGTGTAAATGGTTCAACTTCTAAGGGGAAATATTCAATTAATATTGTCAAGCTGCAATGTCACAGCCATAATACAGAAGAAACCTTTGTTGACTCAGGGTCAAATGGTGTCAAAACACAGCAGGAAGCAGTTATTAACTGATCTGGACTTTCTCAACTCCAGATCACTAGTAGCAAATTCATTATAGAAAAAATATAAATGGAAATTTAATAGACAAGTTAGCTGTAAACATTACTATTGACATTGACAATAGAGCTATTCTAGCATTAAAGATAGACTCTTACATTGGTTTTTTCACCTGTGAATCCCCTATTCCCTCTCTCTCCCAAATTTGGCAACAATAAATCATTTCTTCAAGTAGATAAGAACAGCTAACCTATTGGGAGGGTGAAAGTAGAAGGTTGTATGAGCACCAGAAACATGTGAAGACACACCAGCTGCTCTAATATGTTGATCATGCTAGATATTATAGAAACTTGTATACCAGGCAAAAGGCAGACCAGAATTTCAAGGCAACCATTCTGTGAACTGGAGCATGTTTGATCCATCCTCGGGATGTATTTATCTTTCAATGTGATGAAGACCATATGCATTCACTGAAAAGATGCCAATATCATACATGTGTGTCTTCAAAAGCTCTAAGTTCATGAGCCCAATTTTTTGGCACTTCATCCTCATGCAGGGTGGGGGAGCTCGATTCATGTTCCCTATGTCACTAAGCTGCATTCTGGGATTTAATAGAGAAGGGTGCTCTTAGACTCTCATCAGTTTCCTAAAGAATCCAAAACTTACTCATGGATTTAATTTATGGCAAAAATTAAGAAAGACTTGCATCTTTACCCTCTCATTCCTCTACACCAGCCAGGCACATTTACGTGCTGCCACTATCAAGCTTATGGCTACTAGAGCCTGAGATCTGTTTTTAACTTAGAGAGTAATTGGGGGTTTTTTATTAAGTTATTTCAGTTGTGTCCAACTTTTTGTGATCCCCTATTTGGGCTTTTCTTGGCAAAGATACTAGAATGGTTTGCTCTTTCTTTCTCCAGTTTATTTTACAGGTAAAGAAAGTAAGGCAAACAGTGTTAAGTGCTCATCCAATGCCTGGTACAGATTTGAACTCAGGTCTTTCCGAACCCAGGTCCAGCATTCCAATTACTTCACCACCTAGCTGCCCCAAGGGAACCTGGTTTAATCACAATCACAATATATATTCTATTTATGCTGTTCTATGTACATGATTTCTTTTCTGGCACTCCATGCTTATTACTGAGACCACTGTCCTAGATTATGACTTCTTATTGCTCTGAAGAGTTGGTCTGAGTTCTTGACCTCTATCTGAGTTCTGTTTTTTAGGCTTAGCCAAAATTTCTCCTCCCAGGCATCTGACATCATTGTGCTAGCAAAATTAAGAACACAGTGGAGAGAGAAAAGAAATGTGAACACTGCAGTGAGAAATGCTTTCCCAGTATTTGCATTCAAACAATATTCATAAACCACTGAAAGAAACACAGATATCTAGTATTTGATCTCATAATTGGTCAATTATGATTGTATATTTGAGAATAAATAAGATGGATACAAAAACAGAACAAGACAGAGAGCAAGACAAAAAAAATGTTTTTCCTGATCCTTCTTTCTCCTATTCCCTCTCTCCTCCATATCTACCCTATATTCATGTTTTATATATTCATATATATTTTCACATTGCAGTTATATTCTGTATGTAATGTATATATATATGTATATATGTATATATGCATATGTATATTCTGTAAGGCAGGTAGCTGCCCAGGCAGCAGTCCTGGAGGCAGGAAGACTAGTTTAAATTTGGCCTCAGATGCTGATAAATTGAGTAATCCTGGCCAGGTCACTTTATCCTGTTTATCTCAGTTTCTTCATTTATAAAATGAGTTTAAGAAGGAAATGGCAAATCATTCTAGGATGTTTCCCAGGAAAATCCCAAATGGAGTCACACAGAGTTGGAGATGACTGAAACAACTAAATAACAATTTATTTCATATATATTGATAGGTGTACTTGTTTCCTTCTCCATTAAAATGTAAATTTCTTGATGTAAGGAGCTATTTCATTTTTTGTTCTTGTAACCCCGATGCTTAACACCATGCCTTAAATAATGCAAATGATTAAGAAATACTTATTAAGGGGTGGCTAGGTGGAACAGTGGATAGAGCACTGGCCCTGGAGTCAGGAGTACCTGAGTTCAAATCCACCCTCAGACACTTAATAATTACCAATCTATGTAACCTTGGGCAAGCTACTTAACCCCATTTGCCTTGCAAAAAAATAAATAAATAAACCTAAAAAAAAGAAATACTTATTAATGTGAATGAGCAAGTGAAAGGAAAGGTACAGCGAGTTCCTTGTTGGAAAAGTCTTGACATTCCCCTTGGAGTATATCTTGTGTATTCATGACTATAATAGCAACTTGCCTAGATAACAGGTATATGGAACTAGCCAGTGAAAATCTAATGCTCTGTATAATCATGTCTAATTGATAATTTTGGGGTCATTCACCTTCCCCCTCCCCCAACATCAGAGATTCTTGTCATTCTCAACATGATTACTGCCTGCCTTACACACAAACTGAGAATTCTCCTATATTGTTCCACTTGATTTGATACTTCAGATATTATGTAGTCATTGCCTCTCTCTAAATGCCAGTAAATAAATAAACATTCTGGACAAAAAATAACTTGCTAATATAGTGAAGCTCTATTAAGAAAATAGAGTAAGAATTAAATCATATTGTATGAAACAAAGATCTCCTAATATGAACTAATACATTTGTATGAACATGAACATGGACAATACCGAAAAGAAAAAGTAACTGCAAAAAAGGAGAATCCATTGCTGTGACTTACCTATCAGTAAGAAAAAGTTCTTGGTAGTTACCAAATTTCTCCATGTATAAGACACCTTAATTTGGGGGGCTGAAATTAAAAAAAAGTATGACATAAAATTAATGAACTCAAGTTTTATTCATGAAATTCAAGGACCTTCTGCTCATAGCTTTGAGGCATCTTTCAGGCAAGTCTGGTGCGTATTGAAATGCTTAGTCTATTCCTTTTCTGAGCCATTTCTGGGAAGAACATGGTAAAATATAACCTAATATACAGGTAAAAATGTGAAACAATGAGCACAAAGACAAAAAACTCAAAAAAGTGGGAAATGCAAGTAAAAAATCTACAACCACTCTAAGACACTCCCAGTTTTTAGACCCCACATTTTTCAAAAAAGGGTGTGTCCTATTCATGGGGAAATATAGTACTATTACTAATTACATCATCTAAAATTATCAAACAAAATACAAAGAAATCAAAGAACAAACAAGTATTCATTGTCTGGGTTAGAACTATTCCTCTATAACTGCCCAAATGAAAGTCACTTGGGATTCCTAAGTCAACGCCCTTGCAGCTGTTAAACATAATCATTCCTCATCTATAAAGAGAAAGTTAGACTAAATGATCTCTAAGGTCCCTTCAAATTCAAAATCTAAGTTATGAATTCCCAGGGGTAAATTCAACAGGAAAAGGGAGAAGGGACTCAAAAATCTTAATTAATTTTAAATGTGATATATTGAGCATTTCAAAATATTTAATGAAAATCTATAAGAATCAATCTTTAAATATATATATATATATATATATATATATATATATATACATATATACACATATATGATGTGTGGTGAGTACCCTTAAGGTAGGACAGATATTTGGTGTTACTCAAATTTTCTCTGTGGAAAGGTAAAGGATATTTCTTTAAAATACATAAATATAGAAAAACTGAACAGAAAATTGAGGATGAGATCTCCCAACTGCACAGGTACTTATAATGCTACTAAAAAATAAATTTAAAAAAACAGCTTGAATAGTATAGATACTAAAATATCCTGACAGATGGGGAAAAAAGAGACGGAGATTAAACTTTTGATGTTGATCCAAGTTCAAGAGCCCAGAGAACAGCCTCTATGGAGCTTTTATCATAGAATCTTATACTTGGAAGGCAATTTACAGATTATCTAATTTGACAGCTTCATCTTCACCCCAGGCAATCGAGAATGACTTCCTTAAGGTAATGTAGACAGTAAGAGAGACAAATCCGAGTCTTGAATCCAGGTTTTCCTTCTCCCATGCTACAAAAATCAGAAAGAAAAGAAGGGGGGGTGGCTAGGTGGTACAGTGGATAGAACACTGGCCCTGGAGTCAGGAGTACCTGAGTTCAAATCTGACCTCAGACACTTAATAATTACCTAGCTTTGTGGCCTTGGGCAAGCCATTTAACCCCACGGCCTTGCGAAAACCTTAAAAAAAAGAGTCAAACATGAATGAAGCAACTAAAGAACAAAGATGGCAAGTAGAAAGTCAGATAAAACAACCAGAAGAATTATAATACTAGGAGATCTCAGGATCAAGGCTACTGAGGACCTGAAAAAGTCAAATGGAAAGAAAAGTAGGAGCACTTGAAAATCAGTGCCTTTAACCTTTGCCAAAGTAATGCATAAAAAGAAGAGCCTTATCACACACCCCAGCTATATATATAGTTTGTACTGTGAAATTCCATACCATAAATTTCATAGTATAATGAAGTTTAACTGTTTAAATATTTTGGGTCCTGGACAGCATTAAGGAAGGAATGAAGGAAAGACTAGTAAAAACACCAGATCCAGAGTACACCTATAAGACACTCAGGAGTAATACATATCATACAAAGTCAGCAATAAAGGAAGAATTAAATATTTGGAGAGCTACTAATAGTTCATGATTGGCCCATTTTAATGAGATAGTAAGAGCAATATGGCATAAATTAATTTACAAATTTTGTATCATGTTATTCTAAAATACAAAGGGTTAGTTTATAGAGCTGGAAAAAATAATAAAATTCACCTGGAGCATCAAATAATCAAGAATTACAAGAGCAATATTATTTTTAAAAAAAGAAGAGGGGCAGCTAAGTGGCATAGTGGATAAAGCACTGGCCTTGGAGTCAGGAGTACCTGGGTTCAAATCCAGTCTTAGACACTTAATAATTACCTAGTTGTGTGGCCTTGGGCAAGCCACTTAACCCCATTTGCCTGGCAAAAACCTAAAAAAAATAAATAAATGAACAGATAAATAAATAAATAAATGAATGAAAAAGAAGAAAAGACATAAAGTATCTAAACATGTACTCCACAACCATATTCTTCCAAATTACTTGGTACTGATTAAAAAATAGAAAAGTGGGGGTGGGAAGTGGTGGTGGTAGAAGTATAGAAACAAAATTCATGAGCTAATGAACATAATAGCATTTTTTTTGTCATCCAGTGTGTCCAACTCTTTGTGGTCCCCCCCCACACACACACACACTCCCTTTACATAGTACATCAACACTATTCTTTGGGGTTTCTTGGGAAAAGATACTGCATCTTACTGGATCATTTCCTTCTCCAATGGATTAAAGCAAATAGAAGTTAAGTGACTTACCTAAGGTCAGAATTATTAAGTGTCTGAGGCTAGATTTTTTGATTCAGTTCTTCCTAACTCCAGACCCACACACAACTCTAAACATTTTGCCACCTAGCCTTCAGAATTGAAGAAAAAATTGCTGGAAAACTAAAAAGCAGCATAACAAAGAAGGAAGTCATACTAATGGAAACTATACTAATCTGGAGGTAGAAAACTTGAGTTCAAAGACCAACTGACATTTACTACATTATCTGGGACATTCAATGGGAGAGCAACAGGTGAGGCAGAGCTGAGTCTCAACTGTGTATTATTGAGAAGGTTTGAGTGCATACATCTGGTATTCAACCCTTCAAAATCAAGAGATGAGGCTCAGTTCTGCCTCACCTGCTCCCTCCCAAGTTGTAACCTTGGACAAATTAATTAAGGTCCCTGAACCTCTACTAAGTTAACAGGGACTAACTTTACTTATCTAATAAATGTGGAATTTAATTAAGTATCTCTGAGATTCCTTCTACTACTTAATTGATGATCCAATGATCCAAGGTCAAGACCAACATTTCAAACTACATACAATTAAAGAAGCTTCCAGTGAATGTAGTAATGTAAAATTGAAAATTAATTTTAATTCTATTTAAAAATTTAATTAAGCTGGATATAATATTCCCTTTCACTGCTCCTAACCCTTGTAACCTGAATTCCTGGAAGAAACTTGATTAACCTAAAAGGTCAAATAGTTACAATTTAAATTACAATAACAACTCTGATGGCCTGCAGACTAATCCCATCACTTCATCACTACAGAAAACTAATCTCATTTTCCAATAGGGAGGAGCTAAACTGACATTTCAAATTTGAATTGTTTTTACTTGGTCTTGTGATTCAAATTATTTGTCTTGTTGGTGATTGGGGTGGGAGATTCTGAAGGGGCAACTTGGTGGTAGAGTTGGATAGAGCACTGGAACCAGAATCTAGAAGAGCTCAGTTCACTTTGACCTTAGACACTCATTAACCAAGTGAAAATCATTTACCTACCTCTGTTTGCCTCAGTTTTCTCATTTGCAAAAAGAACTGGAGAAAGAAATGGCAAACTACTCCAATATCTTTGCTAAGAAAATCCCCTAATATGGTAACGAAGAGGTCCACATGACTGAACAACAAGAAAACAACAAATTCAAGAGGGGCTTATCCAAACAATTTTAATATTAAGCTGATGCTAAAGGGTTTTTACTTTCTGGTTAATCAGAAAAAGACATGCCTATATAGCTCAAGATTTTGCTCTGTTATCCTGTTTATCACCATAAAAGATTCTGCCCTCCCTGGTTTTTGAGAAGACATGGATGCAATTTTGTGTCACTGCTAGCTTAGCTAACAAATTGATTATGTGCATAACTTTGTTCTCAGAATTTCTATCATAACAATAACATGACATACATGACAAATTAGTGAAACATGCAAGGATAGGCCATTCACAAGTATAGTTAGGGGAAAGTACTTAGCTAAACAAGTGGTAGAGATTATTACCAAAAATGTGAAATGAATTATTTTGATCACATAAAATTGAAATACTTGTATACAAATAAAATCCATGCAATTATTTTTGGAAAATCAATTGGGAAAAATCTGCAACAAATTTCTTTGAAAAAGAGCTCATATTCAAGAATTGCATGAAATTGATACACATATATAAGAAAAAGAGGCATTTAAAATGGGGAAATGGTAAAAATATATGAGTTGGTAATTTTTCAAGGAAGAAATTCAAGTTGTCAATAACTATATGAAAACACTGTATTACTAACAAAAAAGAAATAAAAATAGTTTTTAGGTTCTACTTTGTGTCTATCATTTTGACAATGATAGTGACTGTCACAAATAAGGCCCACAAAACCATTATTGGTGGAGCCTCTATTTGGTCCTCAAACTCACTAAATTGTATTTTTTCTTTGACCTAGTAATACTTGATATATATCCAAATGAAATCAAAGACAGAAGAAATATATATATTTCTATAAAACTCATATTTTGTTAAAGCAAAGCATTGGGAAGAAAATGAGTATACATCAGTAGTTAAAAGACTGAATACATTTTGGACATAAATATAATGGAATATTATTGTTCCATAAGAAATGATGAAAAAGAAAGTTCCAGAAAAACTTTAGAAGGCTTATATGAGCAGATGTGAAGTGAGCAGAACCAGGAGAATAATCTATACAATCATCATGATAATTATGTAAAGAAAAAAAGTTTGAAAGAAGTAATTCATGACTTCAAAAAACCAGTCAAGAAACAAGTTTCCCTGCACATGGTTGAGAGATGATGGAATAGAGATGAAAAAATGGGACACATTTTTTTCAAACATAATTAAATATGAATTTACTATTGCAAAAAAAGGTTTTAATAAAACAGTTTAAAATACATTGAATAGGATATGAGGGAATTCATAAAGGGTAATTTTTTACTATCATATAAAATATGTAATGTACTGTTAAAAGTGTATATAAAAAAGTTCACATTTTCATATTGAAATAAGAGAAATATTAGACAGAAAAAATGTTTTATTATCTATTCCCTCTACACTGACCATATTAATACCAATCCTCCCCCTCCCATCCCCTTGCCCAAGCTATGAGATGAAGTCAATGAACTTTTAGTAAAGTACCTTGCCCCAGCATGGCAAGGACTCCTAGTAAATCCTTAACCCACCCCCCATCCCCACCCATAGGCACAAAACTAGCCCATATAAACAAAACAATAGATCCTAGCCTTAGCCTGAAAGGATTAAGTCTTTCACTACCACTCCTTACCTTATATCCCTAATTACCTCATCTTTTCTCTCTTGAGTTATTGCCCCCATCTACATATACCTAATTATCTCATCTTCCTGCCACTTTAAAAGGTCACTCACTCCTCAAATGAATTTCCTTACTTCCTTTGGAAGACAGCTGGCTCTGGGGGAATGTTCCCCCCAATAACCTCTCATAATACTGTGCCTTTCTTTTGCACTCATCCTGGATTGCTTTTATTCATTTGGCAGGTCAGCCCACTCTGGGAGAGCTTGATTTCCAATATAACCTCTCTTGCTTCTGCACATCCTCTCACAACTTAGGTTGTTTAGGTTGCTTAAGATCAGTTTCCTTTAGTCTTTGTTCCCCTTAGCTTCTGGTAATCATAGCAATACTTAAATGTTTTATTTCACTAAAATTTCTTCTGGGTCAGAGTACATCTTTAGTATCAGTTCTTTCATACTTCTGCCTGAACCATTAGCTGTTTATATTTTCCCTGACAGTAATAATAAAATCCTGTTTTTCTGCTCTATATATTGAATTTCTCATGTTGGTTGATGTTAAAATTCATAAGGGCAGCTAGATGACATAGCGAATAATAGAGCAGTGACCTTGAAATCAGGAGGACGGGAGTTCAAATCCAGCCTCTGACACTAGCTGAGTGACCTTGGGTAAATTACTTAACCATGATTGCCTTACATTCAGGGCCATCTCCAGTCTTCCTGATACATACCTGGTCACTGGACCCAGATGGCTCTGGAGGAGAAAATGAGACTGGTGACTTAGCATAGCACCCCCTCACTCAAATCTAATTCATGTACTTGTCATAGCATCATCTCTCTCTGATATCTTGGTCTTCTTCAAGAATGAAAGACAAGCATTATGATGTTATAATTCATAATAAAAACAAAAAATAGTTCTAGACATGAAGTCTTGATTAAAATAAAAATATTAAAATTTCATGATTGAGAAGTAGTGAAGTTGGTTAGTCAACAAGAATAAGAGTTTTTATTTAATTTAAGCATGTAATCCGAAGTAGAATTAGATGGCCCCTCTCTAATTTAATGGGATCACCTGAACTCTCATCACAAAAAAGTGATTGATTCAGAATTTCATATTCTACACCTTGTGATTGTCCTCATTTGCCTCATATTTTAATTGGATTGCTTGAGAGTAGAGTAGGAAGCTCCTCCCAAAGTTTTAAATTTTAGCATTTCCAAGAAACTCCATTTTCCTTCAGAATTTGATTCTGCTAAACATCTGTCTTATCCTTTCCTTGACTCTTTTCTGGTTCTTTTAGTGTATTGTCTTCCTCCAATAGTTAAACTCCTTAAGGACAGAAAATGTTCCCCCGCACCCCCCTTATTTGTATACAGAGCACTTAGTACAGTGTGACTAAGACAAAAAGATTAAATATAAAAAAAATTTAGCCCTACCCTTGTCATTAAGGTCACTTTCAAATGGGGAAAAATGGTATTCAAGCAGTAATGTATATAAAATATGTATGCATGGAAGGTATTTTTATTGGAGAGTTGTGCTGAGGAAGGCAGGAAGGCAGGAATGTCTTTTTGCCAATTTGAGCTAAGACATTAAAGAAGTCAACAAGCAAAGATGAGGAGGGAGAGAACTCTAAGTCTGTGAAAAGGTAGGTAAGGAGCTTTGTATGAAAGGAACAAAGAAGGACATTATGTAATCATAACCAGAGGGAAACAAAATGATAGATTATTGGAAAGATAGAAAGGAACGAGTTGTAAAAAGATTTAAAAATCAAAGAGGATTTCATATTTTATTTTAGAGGTAATAAGGAACTATTGGAATTGATCTAGCAGGGATATGAGATAATATGGGCAAGGAGAGATACTTGTGGGAGAGAAAACAACTTCAGTGTGAGGTGGCTCAGGCACCTCAGCTCAACTGAAAGAGAAGGGACTAGACTCATGCCAACACAAGAAGCAAGAACTGGAAGACTGGATTACAGGAGGCAGGAATAGTCATGTATCCACACAACAATGTAGGAAAGACTGAAAGCTGGTGCACAGACATGGCAGAATTTTGGGCATCTTTTTGAGGCCAGCTGCTTTTAAATGCTTTTTTGCGTCAGTGATTGGAAGCAGGTGCTTTCAATTTGTTGAGGTAAAAGACTTTGGATATAGAGCAATGTATATACTGATTAATTCAGTTGGTTTTACTCAACTGTTTTTTTTCCTCTTTCCTTTTCTAAAAAAAATTCTTACTTATACAGTTAATACAATTATTAATTCACTTGAGTAGGGAAGATTATGCTCATAAAAATGATATTAAACAAAACATACATTTCTCTTTATTTTTGAGGAAAGCAAGTTCATACAAGGCAGAAACACTAAGTTTGGTGACTAGTGATAGTCTCCAGGAACAATTTCACTTCACTGATTATATGTTTTGATAAGAAAAATGAAAGTATAAGATCAACTTATACATCTTATACAACTCTAAACATGGAAAATCCAGGAAATGGTATCAAAGGTTAATTCCACAAGTGTAGAGGGAGAGAGGAGGTTGGGTCTCCAGCTAATTAATAGAGTGTATTATCCTGGAGGACAGATGATACATGACTCTGTATTCATATCTTCAGTCTCTAGAATAATATTTCACACATAGTCACTTCAAAATTAATTCACATGTCAAATAGATTACCACTAGGAAATTCATATCATTGTAAACACATTGACATTGAGATCTTCCTACTGCTCCCTTTTCTTGCCAATCATGCCATCATTTTGACTCATATTAAGCCCATAATCTTTTTAAATTCTTGGATTGTTTTGTTGAATGTGGTGGCTAGGTGGTTTAGTGGATATAGTACTTTTGTTGTTTCTGTTAACAATTAGGAATAATATGCTCTATTGTTATTGTGGGTTCATTTCTAAAAAACTTTTTTTTGGTTAAGCAGGCTTTTATTTTGGTCTCTTCTTTATTTCTTGGCCTTCTGATAATGTCCTGTAAGTACAAATGCCTAATGGGAACTTGTTTCTTTAGTATTATGGGATGAATGGTACTGAATATCCCTAGTTGAGAATTTCAATGATATTAGTTGTTCATTTAATGATTAGAGAGAAGCTCTGAAGACTGAACCCAGGATTCTTCATAAGAACAGGGATCTAGGAATTCCAAATGGTATGTGTTGCTCTAAAGTTCACAAAGAATTTATTTTAAAGTTAACATTTTGTAGTACCTGGTACAAATATGTATATTGTGAAGTATGTGCTATATACATACACACATATTCATGCATCTGTACTCACACACACATACATGGCTATAGGTATGTATCAATGTATGTGTGTATGTATATGTCTATATATACTCATACAAATACACATGCACATATATTTACATATCTACATATGTGTATTATGTATATTATGTATATATATGTATACACAGAAATAGGAACAGAATCTGTGTGTGTGTGTGTGTGTGTGTTAGTCCTTTTGGAAAATTATGAGATCATTCTCTCCTTTTCAATGCTCTGTTTATTCTCCTGTTGTCCATCATCCCTGTAGAGTCTAGCCTGTTGTTGAATAATGTCTATAAATTCTCCTCAAGGCCTCCAGATATGATTCTTATGTTTCTAGGCACCTAAACTCATTTAAAATACCAAAGTTCCCACTGTATCCTTTATCTCACTCAATTCATTCTTAATCATGTTTACTCTTCTTTTCCAAACTACAGATTATTCAGCTGAATAAAGAAGATGGAAACAAATTAAGGGTTAAGATCCTTTCCCCCCCTTTTTCTATTGTCCATTTCATATCACATTCTCTAAAGGGTTTTGCCCTTCCTTGTTCTGAGCAAATCTTACCCCCAACTCCTTTTTATTTGCTTTTGCCATTTTAAAAACTTCAGTTCTTTTAGAGTATTAGAGAATTTCTAATACTTCTTTATCTTTGTCCATATTCTAATGCACTTTTAGAAATGAGACCTCTTTGGTGAACTTCTTTTTATTTGCTGTGGCTGCCATCCTTCCTTTTTCTTTTTTCATTACTAATGTTCATTAATATATAACACGATTTTTGTTTTCAAAAGCTTTTCATCCCTATTGAGTCATCTTTTATTTTTGAGTCTCTAGTGGCCAATCACATTTAACATATCTTGAAACTTTATTTTTCATGTTTTCCTAAAATCTAGAGTACATCTTTGAATATTCCCAGCATTGCAACTTCGTTATTCACGAACCTTTATTTCCATGGCAACAATTATAGTAACATTATGACTTCAATGAAATATTTGGCTTGAAGACAGAGAAGGAAATGTTTTGGCTTCCCCCAAATAAACCTCTGAACTAAAATAATTATATATTATTTATGAAAACAGATGGAGATCTGGTTGTTTAGATAAATTTTGAAACTTTTCTAAAGTTTCCTGAAGTAAAAGGGAATTTAATGTATTCCATTTCTGTCACAATTTTGTTATTATGGTCATCTACCTTGTTGAAGTGACATTTCTATAGATTTTATCTAACCAAGTTGAACATAGTTTGAATTTGTTTTTTAGAATGAAGGCATCCAAATGACAAAAAATAAAATAGATACTTCTATTTTTATGGATATTAATAGCATGCATTTCTTCTTTTGAATATGGTTGCTTGGTGGAGGAATAAATAAGAGTGCTCGACCTGAAGTCCGGAAGATTCTTCGTTCAGAGTTCAAATGTAGATTCAGAAAATTGCTAACTATATGACCCATGGCAAATCACTTTAACCCTATTGGCCTCAGTTTTCCTCATCTGTAAAATGAGTTGGAGAAGAAAATGTATGTTTGCCAAGAAAACCCCAAATGGTATCACAGAGTTAAACATGACTAAAAAAATGACTTAACATCAATAACTTCTTTTGAGAAATCCTTGTTCATAGCTTTTGACCACTTAAATTTTGGGGAATGGCTTCTTTTCTTATTTATTTGTGCTAGTTTCCTGTGTAGTTGGTAGAGCATGCCTTCTGGAATCCTCCCCCAATTTACATTAGAAAGTTAAAATTTCTGTTCTAGGAGTAATCCTATTATACTTCTAAACTCTTAGAATATGAACCCCCACCAGTGTCCTTCTTATTAAAAGCTAGCTAGTAAACACAATTAGCTCACAGTAAAAATAATTCTAATTTTGGCATGGTAAGGACAATAGTTACAAAATATTCTTCCTGTAAATCTGTGACATATTATTCTATACATATATACAAATAGAAATGTCTATGACCTAAGGAGTCAAAGAGTTCCTTAGATCCCTAAAATATGCAAAGCAACACTTTTTAAAGTAGCAAAGAACTGGAAACACATTAGGTGTCTGTTCATTAAAGAATGGCTAAATGAATTATGATGTAATAGTATGATGGAATTTTATTATACCATAAGAAAAGATGAACATGAATCCAGAGAAATTTAGGAAGATTTAGATGAACTGATACAAAGTGAGATAAAAAGCAGAAAAACAATATGTACAATGCTACAAATATTTTCCCCCACAATATAAAGATACATGTTTGAAATAAAATTAAGGAAGAAAATTGGATGGAAATAGAAATATTTAATTTACTTGTGGAGCAAGAGCACTAAAATCACAAAACTACAAGTCATTCATGAATATAGTCTTGCCTCCCTCCCTTAGGCTCCTGGAATTGATTTGTGTCCTGTCCCAAGAAGCCAAAAATAGGATGGAAGTCTTAGTTCCTTCTTTTCATTTTATTTTGAAGTTAGACTATCCAGAATAAGGCAGAAGAGCTGAGAAAATGATGAAACATTATAGAACGTATGACAACACAAAAGAAATGTATCATTGTCATTATAATGATCAAGTTTGTTCCCAAAAAAATTTTAAAAATACACTTCTACTGTCACTGGAAATGTTGGTCTATAGGTATGGCACTTTGCATATCTTACCAGACCTGTGTTAATGTGTTACTTAATTGTGTTGAACTGCTACTTTTCACTTCTCTTTAATATGTGTATGTATTTATAAAAATATATATGTGAGTTTGTGTGTGTATATAAGATATAGAGCTATATCCCATCATTATCTAGAGATGTTTAGCTATAGAAATATATCTATATACATATATGTATATAGATATACTTATATATTTGTAAATATAAATTTAGTTTGCTGAGGAAAGCAGAGAATAGCATATACAGAAATGGAGACTGTATAAAGCCAAAAGTCCTCAATGAAAATTATTAAGACAAAATAAAGTAAAATTCTCTACTATCTTAGATAAATTCACTTTGGAAAATTTAGGATAAGAATAGAAGTTTGTGTCCCTTCAGCTTTAGTGGAGGAAGTAATCAACGAGATCATTAATTCACTGACGTATTTTGTTTTGTTTTGGTTGCCACTGTCAACAATCCAACGTCATCCTTTGTAGCATGAATAGAGGAAAAATTCTGGCATTTTTGCTCTTTTGGGTTTTGAAATTTATCATATTCAAATGTGAGAGATTTAAAACAGCCTTTTCATTCTTCATTTTAGGATTTCACATTTCTCTTTTAAAAAAAAATACATTTTTATCCTTATCTTTTCATTTCATTTATATTCCCCCTCATTCCTTTTTGGAGAACCATCCCTTACATAAGGGAATGATTTAAAAAAGGGAAATAAATTCTACAAAACTAAACAATATATAAAAAAAACTGATGCCATATGCAAGAAACCATACCCATAATTCCTCATTTCTATATTAAAACAGGGAGATTCAATTGTATTTTTGGTGATTTTTTTTTCTATTTATTCTATGCTATAGATGAAAAAATGTAACATTGTAAGGATAATGCTTCAAGTTCAGATTCATTGGAATGACTATACTGAGATTTAGAGATTTAGATGGGAATCTTGAGCTTGCTTCTTTATATCTTTTTCATTAAACACCCCTGACTTCTACTTTTTAAAATTACTGAGTGCCAGTTACATGTGAGGCATTTTACAGGGAATACAAAGATAAAGCAAAAACAAAACAAAAACAAAAAGAAAAACAAAAAACCCCTGCCTGTTCCTTAAAAAACTTATATTTTGCATACATAAAAAAATAAATTTAAGTAGCTTTTTGATTTTTGTCAAATCCTTTCCTTACAATAATTCTGTGACATTATCAATGGAGTTATTATTATCAGCAGTGGGCTGATAAATATTTAACTAACTCCCCAAATAGAAAAATCCCACAAAAACTTATTATACTTTAAGTTTAATTTGCATTGTTATATTTTTCATCACTTTCTTAAGTCTGGATAGTCAACAACAACAACAACAACAACAAGTCCTAATTTGTAGCATCTGTTCATTTTTGAGATGTAAATGCTCACACTGAAAACTCAAAGGTTGGTTTTATCATGAACCAGTTTGAGCTGCCTCCAACATACCCCTGATTATTATCGTCATTCAGATGAGTGAACTGAGGCTTGAAGAGATTAATTTGTTCATATAGCTAGGAAGTGTCAGAACTAGAATTTGAAGCCAGGTATCTGATTACAAATTTTGGTCTCTTTTTCAATATATTATGTTGTCCATAATTTAAATCTGTAGGTTACCTCTCCTGAGGTTATTGTTATTTTAAGCCTTCTCTGTAGTTATTAATTAAAAGACTTTATCTCTACTAAAAGAATGCTAAGTATTAAAAAGGTTTAATGAGGTGAACTTCAGAGTGTAGAAAAGTCTCTTTTTACTCCCCTTGAAATTATGGTAGCAACTGAAGCAAAATAATCTCTTACTCTAGTTTGAATAAAACCAATTCTGCAACTATTATACAGAAGGTACTTGTCTAGTCTTTGTCTATTTCATCGACTGCCTTATGAAATGACATAGGGAAAGCCATAATTATATCGACTATTAATGCTGTATATGCACAATATGAATCAGTTGGCACAAACCCACTGACTTTTTGACTGTTCCAAGAGTTCATCCATTCTTTGTGTTCACATATATCTCAGATTAACTAAAACTTTTGCCACAATAATCACTGAAAAATAGTGATAATGAACTTCAGAGAATAAAAAAAAGGAGCAAGGAAATTGACAGTGAAATTTTGTGATATTTGTCTTACTGATTTTAAAAATATTTTTTCTTTGATTTTTTTTTTATAATGAATATTTTCTTTGCCTCTAGAGAGTCAATGAAAAGAAAAGTCAATGGAAACAGCCCCATTATCAATAGCCCAGGCTCAAAGAAGCATGCCCACTTCTGTGCTGTCTGCAGTGATTATGCTTCTGGTTATCACTATGGTGTGTGGTCATGTGAAGGATGTAAAGCATTCTTTAAAAGGAGCATTCAAGGTAGGAAAACATCATTAGCTATATTTTTTGTTGTTTCGGTTTGGTTTTTCCAGAATTTATTATAAACAGTTTTGTAGAGGTGGTTTCATAAAATCTTTCAACTAAGTCTTTATGGCATAGAAATTCGAGAGATGGAGTCTCTATGGGCTGGTGAAATTTCAATTATGTAAGGAGAAATCTTTAATGTGAAAGATGACAAGCATTTACAATTATCATCTTCCTGAGATATGATATTAATAGAGATTATTGTTCCTTAGGAAAATTTAAAGATAATCCATAAAAAGAAAGATTTATTTCAAATCTCAGACAACCTCAAATTCATTTTTCTTTTGGGAAACATTGATTTAAGGGATAAAAAAACAAAACAAGAATTTCTTATGTGCCAGATAACTGTAGTAAGCATTGGGCATACAAATAGAAGCTTACAGAAAAGATAGTCCATAACATTACAATCTTTTTTTCTTTTTGCAAGGCAATGGGGTTAAGTGGCTTGCCCAAGACAACACAGCTAGGTAATTATTAAGTGTCTGAGGCTGGATTTGAACTCAGGATCTCCTGACTTCAGGGCCGATGCTCTATCCACTGCACCACCTACCCACCCACCCCCATTACATTCTAATGTTGGAAAAACAATCCATAAAAGGGAGTTGAAAAGGGATAATCAGAGAAAGAGAATATAACTTTTTTTTTTCAACACATGGGAACATACATCAAGAATAGGGCCAGGAAGGCATGGCTGATTCCTTCAAAAAGTGGAGGCTTGACTTCTGGCCAAGATGGCAGAGAGAAGACAGGCACAGTTCTAAAGTCTCCTGATGTCTTCCCCATCTATCACATGAAACAAACCTCTTAAAAGAAATCATTACACTAAGAGGTACAAAAAATCCTATGGTAATAGAGGGGAAGAAGGGAGCAGAGGAGAAACATCTGAATCTTCTTCTCAATAGACTTGGCTTAAAGTCAACCTACACATACTCAGTTAACTTATAAAACATCTAACCTTTCAAGTATTAAAAGGGGGAAAGGGGAGAGGGGGATGGAGAAAGGGAAGGGGAGTGGGGGAAATAAGGGGAAATAACAAAAGGAAGGGAAGGGAAAAGGGAAAAAGGGAAAGGGGAAAGAAAATGTAGGGTGTGATACAGGAGGGAAAACACACTGAATGGTGTGGTATTCAAAAACAAAATACTGGGGAATATGGATAAAAGGGGGAGAAAGGGGGAAAATACAAACAGAGGAAAGATAGCACAGAGGGCAATAAAGAATTGGTACTCATAACCTTGAATGTGAATGGGTTGAACTCTCCCTTAAACCATAAGCAAATTGTAGAGTGGATTAAAAGCCAGAATTCTACAATATGCTACCTACAAGAAACTCATTTGAAGCAGAGAGATACATATAGAGTAAAGGTAAAAGGTTGGAGCAAAATATATTTTCCTTCAGCTGAAGTAAACAAAAGCAGGGGTAGCAATCCTTATCTTAGACAAAGCAGCAGCAAAAAGAGATAGCATTAAAAGAGATAAGGAAGGAAACTTCATCCTCCTAAAAGGTACCATACACAATAAAGTCATTTCAATATTGAATTTGTATGTACCCAGTGGGACAGCACCCAAATTCTTAGAGGAGAAGCTGAAAGAACTACAGGAAGACATAGACAGGAAAACTCTCCTAGTGGGAGACCTCAACCTCCTGCTATCAGATCTAGATAAATCGAATAATAAAACAAACAAGAAAGAAATTATGGAGTTAAATCGATTGTTAGAAAAATTAGATATGGTAGACTTATTGAGGAAACTGAATGGGGATAGAGAGGAATATACCTTTTCTCCCTGCAGTACATGGAACTTATACAAAAATTGACCATGTACTAGGACATAAAAACCTAATGATCAACTGCAGAAAGGCAGAAATAGTGAATACATCTTTCTCAGATTACAATGCAATCAAAGTCATATGCAATACTGGGCCAAGGAGATATAGACCCAGAACAAATTGGAAACTGAATAACCTCATTTTAAAAAATGAGTGGACCAAAAAACAAATTATAGAAAGAATTAACTATTTTCTCCTAGATAATTATAATAATGAAACAACATACCAAAACCTATGGGATTCATTTCAAAGCAAATCTCAGGGGATATATTATAGCTCTCAATGCTTATATGAATAAATTGGAGAGAGAGGAAATAAATGGACTAAACATGCAACTAAAAAAATTAGAGAAAGAACAAATCAAAAATCCCCAATCAAATACCAAATTAGAAATTCTGAAAATTAAAGGAGACATTAATAAAATCGAAAGCAAAAAAAACTATTGAATTAATAAATAAAACCAAAAGTTGGTATTATGAAAACCCCAATAAAATTGATAAACCTCTGTTCAATTTGATTAAAAAAAGAAAGAAGGAAAACAAATTTCTAATATTATAAATGAAAAAGGTGAACTCACCACCAATAAGGAGGAAATTAATGTAATAATTCAAAATTATTTTGCCCAACTCTATGCCAATAAATTTGATAATCTAAGTGAAATGGATGAATATTTACAAAAATATAAGTTGCCCAGGTTCAATGAAGAAGAGATGAGATTAAATGCCTAAAGAACCCTATCTCAGAAAAAGAAATTCAACTTGCAGGGGTGGAGCCAAGATGGTGACATGAAGGGATCCAGGCTTAGGAGCTCTCTGATAAAAACTCATAAACTAAGGACTCTAACTAAACTTTCGAGAGACAGAACCCACAAAGTGACCCTGTGAGGCAGTTCTACTACTCAGGGTAACCTGGAAAAGAGCAGAAAAGCTCTGCTCCCCGGGGCAGAGGGGCGCCCGCCAGAGGGGTGGCCCGCCAGAGCCAAAGAACTTTAGCCTCCCAGAGGCAGCCCCAGAGAGCTGGGAGCCTCAGCTCACAGCAGCAGGGGAGTTGCCTGAGCTGCACCCCGGGGAGCACCGGCACAAAGTGGGTGAACAGCGGGGGACCTCTGCCAGAGCAAGCGCGTAGAGCCCAGCCCTCTGGGCACACAACCAGCAGCCTGGTCTATCGGCAGCCTAGACCTGGAAACAGAAGCAGGTGGAGCTGGTAAGCAGGAGCCCTCAGGGCATGAGCCCATTGAGCTGAGGGAGGCGAGTGAAGAGAGACTGCAGAGCTCTGTCCTCTGCCCCTAGAAAAGGACTCTGGAGCTCTGACCACATTCAGATCCTGATCACAGTCTAGGCCCCCCCATAGAACAGCAGCCCCCCCCACCTCAGCCCCATGGCAGAGTGGGGCGCTTATGGTCATTCACAGACCAAGAGGGAGGACAGAACCTCACACACTGAGACCCTTGTGGGAGTGTCTCAAAAGCTCAGGAAGCACCCCCAAAAAACAGGCTTAGGCTGGGAAAATGAACAAACAAAGAAACAAGAGGAAGACCATTGAGAAATATTTTGCAAATGAGCCCAAGAAGGATCAAAATACTCAGTCTGAAGATGAGGAAGCAAAAGCTTCTGCATCTAAAGACTCCACGAAAAACAGAAATTGGGCTCAGGCTATGATAGAGCTCAAAAAAGACTTTGAAAATCAAATGAGGGAGTTAGAAGAAAAACTGGGAAAAGAAAGGAGAGAGATGCAGGAAAAACATGAAAATGAAGTCAGCAGCTTAGTCAAGGAAATCCAAAAAAATGCTGAAGAAAATAGCATGCTAAAAAACAGCTATGGTCAAATGGATGAAACAGTTCAAAAAGTTATTGAGGAGAAGAATGCTTTAAAAAACAAAATTGGCCAGATGGACAAAGAGATAAGAAAACTCTCTGAGGAGAATAAATCCTTCAGACAAAGAATAGAATTCAGGGAGATTGATGAATTTACCAGAAATCAGGAATCGATACTTCAAAACCAAAAAGATGAAAAATTAGAAGAAAATGTGAAATATCTCATTGAAAAAACAACTGATATGGAGAACAGACTTAGGAAAGATAATTTGAAAATTATTGTAATACCTGAAACTCATGATCAGGAAAAGAGCCTTGACATCATTTTCAAAGTATTACTACAGGAAAATTGCCCTGATATTCTAGAAGCAGAGGGCAAAATAGAAATGGAGAGAATGCACTGATCCCCCCGAGAAAGAGATCACAAAAAACCAACCCCCAGGAATATTATAGCCAAGTTCCAGAACTCCCAAGTCAAAAAGAAAATATTACAAGCAGCCAGAAGGACACAGTTCAAATATCATGGAGCTGCAGTCAGGATCACACAGGACTTAGCAGCAGCTACATTGGAAGCTCGTAGGGCTTGGAATACAATATACCGGAAGGCAAAAGAGCTTAGAATGCAGCCAAGAATGAACTACCCAGCAAGGCTGAATGTCCTCTTCCAGGGAAAAAGATGGACTTTCAATGAACCAGGGGAATTTCAAATGTTCCTGTTGGAATGGCCAGAGCTGAACAGAAGGTTTGATCTTCAGATACAGGATTCAGGTGAAGCATAGAGTGGAGAAGAAGTGGAAAATATGAGGGACTTAATGATGATGAACTGCATGTATTCCTGCATAGAAAAATGACTATGATAATACTCATATGAACCTTCTCAGTTAATAGAGCAGGTAGAGGGAGATTTTTTAGTTGAAGCACAGGAGAAAGCTGAATTCAAAGATAAAATATGGTGTAAAAATGGAGTCAATAGAAAAAAAAATGGAAATGTAATGGGAGAAAGAAAAAGGAGAGGTGGAATAGTCCAAGCTATTTCACATAATAAGATTTTTTTATTACAATGAGCTACTGCAATGATATGGAAGGGGGGAGGCAAGGGGGAATGAGGGAACCTTTGCTCTCATCAGAGATGGCTAGGAGAGGAAACAGAAAATATACTCAAACGGGGTATAGACAACTGGAGTAAGAAGGAGGGGGGAGCAGGGGGAAGGGGTGGGGATGTGAATAAAGGAGGAGAGGATGGACCATGGGGGGACAGTGGTCAGATATAACACATTTTCTTTTTTTTTCTTTCTTGTAAGGGGCTGGGATTGGATGGCCTGCCCAGGACCACAGGGCCAGGTGGATGCTAGGCCTCAGGGGTGGTATGGGGGCTCAGGGCTTCTTGGCCCCAGGAACAGGGATCTGTCTGCTGCGCCACTCAGCAACCCTACAGCAGAGCCAGAGTGAAAGGAGAGAGAAAATATAGTACATGGTAGTGGAGAAATAAGAAAGGAGGGAATTGCGATCAGCAATGGCAACATTGGAAAATTATGGAAGTAACTTTTGTGATGGACTTATAAAGAATATGATCCACTCACGACAGAGTTGATGGTGTTGGAACAAAGACTGAAACACATTTTTTGTTATTATTATTTGGGGGAGGGTGCAGGGCAAGTGGGGCTGGGTGGCCTGCCTGGGGCCACATAGCAGGGTGATCACTGGGTGTCTGGGACTGGATTCGGACCCGGGTGCTCCTGGCTCAAGGGCCAATGTTCTGTCTGCCACCCAGCCACCCCTACTATTATTACTATTTTATTTTATTTTGGGGCTTTTTTTTCTTCTTTTTGGTTTTTGCAGGGCAGTAGGGATCGGGTGGCTTGCATGTCACATGGCTGGATGATTATTGGGTATACGAGGCTGGATATGGACTCAGGTGCTCGTGGCTCCAGGGCTGGTGCTTCATCCATTGCACCACCTGGCCATACCTACAATTATTACTATTATTTTTTTAATTTTAATTTTTTTCTCCCCCCTTTACTTTTTTGCCCAAGCAAGTCTATCTATATTCATGAGGGGAGGGGTATTTTGTTTAATTGTAAACAAGTATATTTTATTAATGTAAAGAAAAACATTTGTACAAAATGAGAATAAAAAATAAATTAAAGAAAAAGAAATTCAACAAGCCATTATTGAACTCCCTAAAAAAAAATCTTCAGGGCCTGATGGATTCACAAGTGAATTCTACCAAACATTTACGGAACAATTGGTTCCAATCCTATATAAACTCATTGGAAAAATAAGGAAAGATGGAACTCTGCCTATCTCTTTCTATGAAACCAATATGGTACTGTTACCTAAACCAGGAAGAGTTAAAACAAAGAAAGAAAATTATAGACCTATTTCCCTGATGAATATAGATGCAAAAATCCTAAACAAAATCTTAGCAAAATGACTACAACAAGTCATCAATAGGATAATACATTATGATTGAGTAGGATTTATTCCAGGAATGCAGGGTTGGTTCAATATTAGGAAAACTGTTAGTATACTCAATTATATCAACAACAAAACTATCAGAAATCATATAATCATATCAGTAGATGCTGAAAAAGCTTTTGACAAAATACACCATCCATTCCTATGAAAAACACTAGAGAGTGTAGGAATAAATGGACTATTCCCTAAAAATAATTAGCAGTATCTATCTGAAAACATCAACAAGCATTATATTCAATGGGGAGAGGCTAGGGGAATTCCCAATAAGATCAGTAGTGAAACAAGGGTGCCCATTATCACCACTACTATTCAATATTGTATTAGAAATGTTACCATCAGCAATTAGAGAAGAAAAAGAAATTAAAGGAATTAGAATTGGGAAGGAAGAGACAAAACTCTCACTATTCACAGATGACATGATGGTCTACCTAGAGATTCCCAAGAAATCATCTAAAAAAACTACTGGAAACAATTAGCAATTTTAGCAAAGTTGCAGGTTATAAAATAAACCCTCATAAATCCTCAACTATTCTATATATGTCTAGCAAGAAACAGCAGGAAGAACTAGAAAGAGAAATCCCATTCAAAGTAACCTCAGACAATGTAAAATATTTGGGAGTCTATTTGCCAAAACAGACTCAGAATCTTTATGAAAACAATTATAAAATACTTCTCACACAAATTAAATCAGATTTAAATAACTAGGCAAAAGGTAGAGCTAATATAATAAAAATGACAATTCTACGAAAACTAAACTATCTCTTTAGTTCCCTACCAATCAAAATCCCAAAAAATTACTTTTAATGAGTTAGAAAAAATTGTGAGTGAATTCATATGGAGAAATAAAAAGTTAAGAATTGCCAGAAGCTTAATTAAAAAAAACTGTGAATGAAGGTGGCTTAGCACTACCCGATCTAAAATTACATTATAAAGCATCAGTCATCAAAACTGTTTGGTATTGGCTAAGAAATAGAGTGGTGGACCAGTGGAATAGACTAGGTGTAAAAGCAGGAGAGGATTATAGTAATCTGCTATTTGATAAACCCAAAGAGTCTGGCCATTGGGATAAAAACTCCCTCTTTGATAAAAACTGCTGGGATAATTGGAAGTTAGTATGGAAGAAACTTAGATTAGACCAAAACCTCACACCCTTTACCAAGATAAGATCCAAATGGTTACAGGACATAGACATAAAAAACAATACTATAAGCAAATTAGAAGATCAAGGACTAGTCTACCTGTCAGATCTATGGAAAGGGGAACAGTTTATTACTAAGGAAGAGTTGGAGAACATCACCAAAAACCAATTAGATGATTTCAATTACATTAAATTAAAAAGCTTTTGCACAGATAAAACCAATGAATTCAAGATCAAAAGAAATGTAGTAAATTGGGAAACAATCTTTACAACTAATGATTCTGACAAAGGACTCATTTCTAAAATATACACAGAACTGAGTCATATTTTTAAAACAAAAAGCCATTCCCCAATTGACAAATGGTCAAAGGATATGCAAAAGGCAATTTACAGATGAGGAGATCAAAGCAAACCATAGCCATATGAAAAAATGCTCTAAATCATTAATTATTACAGAAATGCAAATTAAAGCTTCTCTGAGGTACCATCTCACACCTCTCAGATTGACCAGTATGACCAGGAAGGATAATGATCATTGTTGAAATGGATGTGGGAAATCTGGGACAATATTACACTGTTGGTGGAGCTGTGAACTCATCTAACCCTTCTGGAGAGCTATTTAGGACTATGCCCAGAGGGCAACAAAAATGTGCATACCCTTTGACCCAGCAATACCACTACTGGGTCTATACCCTGAAGAGATGAGGAAAAAGGGTAAAACCATTACTTGTACAAAAATATTTATAATAGCCCTGTTTGTGGTGGCAAGGAATTGGAAAACCAGTAAATGTCCTTCAATTGGGGAATGGCTTAGCAAACTGTGGTATATGTATGTCATGGAACACTATTGTTCTATTAGAAACCAGGAGGGACGGGATTTCAGGGAAACCTGGAGGAATTTGCATGAACTGATGCTGAGTGAAATGAGCAGAACCAGAAAAACACTGTACACCCTAACAGCAACATGGGAGTGATGTTCAACCTTGAAGGACTTGCTCATTCTATCAGGGCAACAATTGGGAACAATTTTGGGCTGTCTGCAAAGGAGAGTATCATCTGTATCCAGATAAGGAGCTGTGGAGTTTGAACAAAGTACAAGGACTATTCCCTTTAATTTAGAAAAAATACAGATATCTTATTGTCTGATCTTGTTACCTCTGAGAATTCTGTTCTCTTTGAGGATATGATTTCTCTCTCATCACACCCAATTTGGATCAAGGTACAACATGGAAACAAAGAAAAGCCTGACTGAGTGCTTGCTATCTGTGGGGTGGGGGTGGGGGGAGGGAAGCAAGATTGGATGAAAATTTTAAAACTCAAATATTATCTTTGATAAAAATAAATTTAAAAAAAGTGAGGGCTTCTAAGGGACTCAGAAATGGAAGAATAGAGTGAGCCTTGTAGAGGACTATTCCATGGTCAGTAGGTTATAGATGTCATAGGCTTCCAGAGTGAAGACGCTCCAGTCACTAAGTAAAGTTCCAGAGTGAAACAGCAGAACTATGATTCTGAAGTCCAGAAGATCAAGAACAAGGCTGGGAAGACTTGATAATATGGCATGATTCTCCTTGAGGCATTTTTATTTTATAATAATTAACAAGAATAAGAATCAGAGATTAGAGCTCAGTGGAATGGTTATGGGAAATGCCCATTTTCTGGAGAAAAAGTCAGTTTTTCCAATAAATTGAGTAGCATTCAGTGCCTTCAAAGGAAATTATTCAGCCATGAGACATTTTTAGCATTGGACTAGTCATTTTTATCCCATTTTATAGAGTATCCTTTACTATTTCTTCCTTTACTATTTACTTCCATCTCACATTTCTGCCTGTTGAGATAACATTTTTTTTTTGTTTTTCTCAAAATCCAGAGACATCCCCTCTATCTTTTTATTTAAAATTTAAATGATGTATAGTTGTTTTGAACCAATCATCTCTTCTCTAATCTATTCCTTTTTCTCCCTTTCTTACACTAAGTGATAACTCACATTTCTATGGGGTATCCCAAAAGTTGTAGGGCTGCTTTAAATAACTTAAAACTGCATTAAGATTTTTAGCAAACCCTTTTTTAAGTCCTTAGTTCTATAAGATAGATAATACTAGTATTTCCCCGAAGTGTAGATGAGGAAACTAAGCCTTTAAGAGATAAATTGATAGTAAATGGACTAGAATTCAGGTCTTTTGACCTATTCTATTATAAAACTTTAATTTTCCATGTGTTGCTTCAGATAAGGAGGGTAAAGTGTAAAGTAGATTGTCTTCAGTCTCTTCTCATTTTGTTATTCTCTCACTAACCTCTTAATCTTACTTTAGCCTAGCTTCTACTTAGCTACTCAAAAATTACATTTTATGTTTTCCCTGAAATTTTTTAATTTTAATTTCAGTACTTCTTTGTCAGCTAGCTGTCAAGAAGCAAATGAATTTGAAATTAATTCCTGCTCTAAGGTTTACCTAATTGGTGATAAGGCATCAAATCTACAGATTTAAAGAGAATGCATTTTGCCTAAGAAAATAAAACCTGCTGCATAAACTATTCCTGATGTTGAGTTCTTGATATTCAACATCATATTATGTAGGTGACCAGATCTAATCTGCCTATGCATTAAGCCACTTCTATCTCCCTTTTATTCTCCTCCATCTTTGCCTTCAGTTATAACTGCAGCATGTTTCTGCTCTCTATCTACTTTTGTCAGTCTCCCTCTGTTCCTACAGAATTTTTTGTAAAATTCCACGCCAAGCATGCCTCTTAACAGAAAGGTGGTTGACCAGACATGTGGAATGCGGCATATGTTTTCAGTTTTCTATTTTAACTTGCTTAACTCCTCTTATTTAAAAAAATAATGCTTTTTAGTGTGTTTAGGAGTCCTTGGGAATTGAGAGTTATGTAGAGAAATATCAATAATACATAAAAATAAAGTTCCCACTCTTATTTTGCTATTACCCAGCCACTAGAATGCCAAGACTGTTAACAGCTCATCTCTGCTAATTGATGTGCCCCTACACTGCCTGTATTGGAACCAAGAGATGGTGTCCAGACAAGAGAAGGGTTTACTACTACCAAATTAATATTTGAATTTAAAGATTAATCAGCACCTAGTTGAACATGGGAAAATTGAGGTATATGGGAGAGATAGAAGTAGAATGAAGAAATGAGAGATGCTAAAGATGAAGTTATAGGAGTCATTCATTCCTTTTTTCACCCTTCTTTCTCTGACTTTTCTGGAAAGTTTGAGAATGAAGACTCAGAAGACTTATAATCAGAAAATAGAAAATTATTATAAGAAAAATGTGACAGAAAAAAGGAAGAAATTATAGTTAGAAAATAGTTAATAAAGTTAATAAAATCTTCGCCTTATTTTTTAAATGAACATTTCCCCCAAAAAATGTGCATTTTCTATTGTTAAAACTTTCTCAATGTAATTCTAGTAAATGTGATTTTATCAGATGTTCTTTCATGTATTTGACTTTCTTCCAGAATTAATGTCATGAACTTTATTGTGTGGGCTGCTTTGTAAACTCTATTCCTCTGAACTCTCCATGTTATTTTGCTTTCTAATAATTTTTAAATGAATTTTTGGGAGGGGGTTATCATTGTAGAATATTTTTTTTAAAAACTACTGAGGGTTATCATGAATGGTTTTCAGAATTCAGGGAGAGCTTTACAATTTTTCTAGAGAAGGAAGTAGAATTATGTTTATATTTCAAAGGGAAGTAGTAGACTTTTCAATTAAAACCAGGTCAGCAGCTAAATGTATAGTAGTTGTCTCATATTTCATTGGGGTCAAGGTAAAGTGTGTCCAACTGTAGCTGATCACATCAATACAAGCTCAGACTCTTTACAACAGGTCAGGAACAAATTGTATGTGTGAATATTTGAAGTGAAGATGTCTAAATGTGCACTCCTCACGTTTCTTTTAAGCTACTATAATTGTGCTGAGCTCATAGAGCACAGACATGTCTTTGATGTGGGCAGGCCAATGCTAGGTGATCCTGTACCAGTATTTCCCATGTTTCACAACAATTTCTCAGTTCTTCAGAGAGACCTTGATGGTGTCCTTCTTCTGACTGCCATGTGAGTGCCTGTCTTGTATGAATTTTCTGAAAAATGATCTTTTAGAAAAATGTACATTTGACATTCAAACAAGGTAGTCAGTCCTTTGGTATTGCATTTTCTGTGGTAAAGTCTGAATACTAGCTAAAATACTGTAGAGACTAAACCTGTAGCAGAATAATTATCTTTCCGGGTGTTTTTTTTTTGTTTTTTCCTAATAACTCCAAAGCACCAATTCTTTATGTGGTAGAATCAGGGAAAGACAATAAATGCCCTCTATATCTAAATTGAGTTTGATTTTTTTTTAGAGAACCTTTGAAGAACGTTTCATTTTAATCATTTAATTAGTGCATGCTTTGTTCAAGGCCTCGTCCAGGGCCTATCCCTCGCCATCTGAGTTTACATTTTATCATTTATATATACTCAGATAACTACAAGAAAAGTTAAGGAGTGAAGAGGGCAAGGAGACATTTGAGGAAGTGTTCACCATATATTTGTTAAGTCTTATGCATGAAGAGAACTAGGGTGGTAACTCTAGTGAAATTTCTTCTATTTAAAAAAGTGAATTTTTTCTGTTTTCTTTAGAAAACAAAACTATGCTGAAGTATATTTTCTCCTTCACTTTGGAGGAAAAAATCACATTAAAAAACAATCATTCAGTGATAACATTGATCTATTAGCTGCATTATCTAAATTTTGCATATTTTTGACCTTTTGATGAAAAGTAATCGCAAATCACTTTCATGAATCAGTGGTTACTAAAATTAAATTAATATAATTAAGCTAATAAAATAAAATTAAATTAAATTAATATAATTCCATTGTTAATTAAATCATTTTTCTCTAGAAATGGTGTGGCCACAATAATTTGTCCTTGAAAATCTTTTGAGTATCTTTCCTCTGTCTTCAGAAATTGTTATTGGCTACCCAAATGAAGCAGCTGTTTTGATTATAGCCACCAATTTAGAAATATCCATTCATAGAACTAGGGCTACATGTCCAAAAGCCTAACTATAAAAGTTTAGGCCAGCAAGCTGCCTGAAATTTCTTTGGTTGGCTTTTGTTCCAAAATTCAGCTTCTAAGGTATCATTTCACTAATTAGGAATTGAATACTTTGAGATTCTAATAGCCAAGATTTACAAAACACGTTAAGGTTCACAAAGTACTTTAAAAATAATTTCTTTTCATTTATTTCTTTATAAAAATTTATTGAAGGCAATGGAGTTAAGTGACTTGTCAAAGGTCACACAGCTATGCAATTTATAAGCATCTGAGGGTGGATTTGAACTCAGGTCTTCCTGACTCCAGGGTCAGTATTCTACCCACTGTACCACCTGGCTGCCCCTAAAAATATTTTCTTGCTTCTTCTCATAATAACAGTGGGCAATAGATGCTATTTGAAAGATGAGAAAACTGAGAGAGGGTGTAACTTGTCTAGGGACACAACTGGCGCATGTCTGAGAGCATCTTTAAACTTGGGTCTTATGCCATAATAATCTCAAAGTCTTTAGTGGTATTTAATAGATATTTTTTGAATCAACTTCATAGGAAAACAGTGCAAGGTAGTAGAAAGAGCACTGGTCCTCAGATCAGAAGGCTTAGATTTGTATCCTGCCTCTCCCTTACACTGACTAGTAATTTTGCCCTTCTTAACCTCAGTTTCCTCATCTGTAAAATGAGGATATTGGACTAGAGGATCTTCTGTATCTCTTCCAACTCCAACACTCTCTACATCTGGGGTGAGTAATTTATGGGAAAAGTTGGCACATGAAATGTTTCTTAGGGATAATATTTAATATTTTAAAGGAAAAATAGGTGCAATCCAAATTTTTCCCAAAGAACCTCTTTTTAAGTGACTGGGATCACAACTAGGGAAATGGTAACCAAGGGAGTGAGTGATCTAGACAGCTGCCACCTTTTATTCAGAGACATCAAGGTAACAACATTTATTAAATACCTGCTATATGCCAATCACTGATTAAGCCCTGGGGGGGAAAAGTTTAAAATAACCCCATCCTTCAAGAGGCTCATTATCTAATGGGGAAGAAGCCTATTTAAGTTCTCCTGTTAGAACCCCATCTTTACCTATTTCAAACCGAATAAGTTAGTGTATCCAAAACTGAATTCATATCTTTCCCCCAATAACTTTCCTTTTTCTGGTGAGGGTACCAGCAGCTCCCCAGTCCTTTTGTTGCCACCTACAACACTGCACTCTCTCTCGTTCCCCATATCCAGTCTTGCAAAGGGCTACTGATTTACTCTTGCTAGCACTTCTCACATATGATGCTCCTGTCTTCAGACCTGCCACCATCCTGGCAGGTTCTCATCATCTCATGACTAGACTATTGCAGTAACCCCCTGCCATGGGTCTCTCCCCATCTCAGTTCATCCTCCACTGAGCTACCAAAGTGACCTTCCAACAGTGCAGGTCTGACCATGCCACCCCTCTATTCAGTAAGCTCCAGTGGTTGGTTCCCTGTTGTCTCCAGGATCAAATATAAACCCCGCTGTTGGTTATTCACAGCCCTTCATGGCCTGACTTGTCCCTTCATTTCTAGTTGTCTTAAACCTTATTCACTGACCAGTCTTCTGCTTCTATCCCTCCTGGTCTTCTCCTCCTGGCTTCTTTCAAGTCTCAGTTAAAATCCTACTTTCTCCAGGAAGTCTTTCCTATCTCCATTAATTCTAATGCCCACTTAGCTGAATATTTCCAATTTATCACATTCTAATTTGTTTGTACGTAGTATTTGTGTGTTGTCCCCCTCATTAAAATACTTAGAGGTCAGGGAACTGCGCTAAGTGTTGGGGGTACAAGGAAAATCAATAAACTCTTTTGACTTTCTTTGCACCCCCAATTCTTAGCACAGTGCCCCAACATATTTCAAGTGCTGAATAAATGTTAATTGACTCGCTCATAGAAACAATTTTATAAATAGTAGTTAGGTATAGTTGAAATCATCCCATTAATATTTCATTGCTAGGCTTCTTTGGGTTGGCCTGGAAACGTAATTATCATTAGTGATATTGTTACTATGCAGTTCAAAACAAGGATCATAAAGATGGGCACACTTTCAAAGAGGCAGTTTATTTATAACACATAAAATTGTCCATTTAAGGCATCCAATCTTAATTTTTATTTAATATTGCAAAAATTATATGTCCTTTTTTGTTTGCCCCTTATCTGAGTGCTGTGGGCTTTCTGACACGCAAAGAAATGCACACATTTAATTCTATAAAGAAGAAAGCAGGGAAAGCTAGATAAACAAACACACAACCTGTTGCATGGCTATCTCAGTTTAGTTTCATGTATGAAAAATTCAAGAGAAATTTCTAATTGCCCCCATTTTTCAGAATAAAAAAGGAATGTAGAGGCAGGGAATGGGTAATCTAGGTTAGCTTATTAACAGTCAAGAATAGTGAGATACTCAAAATGGCCTTGATCTTTGAATCCAAATGTTTTCCTTTGATTCCAATGATACCTTAAGGGTCATCTTTCATTACCAGAAGGTTTTTGGTCTTTTATCTGGCAGGAAGAGAGAGCAAAGCGTTTCAGCTATGCTATGTTACCAGTGATATTCACCAGGAGGCACGTAAACAAACTATTATAACCATAAACTTCCTTTTATTTCTTTTGTAATAGAACATAATAATTATATTTGTCCAGCAACAAATCCATGCACAATTGAAGAATCAGCACAAAAGTTGCCAGATTTGTAGACTTTGGAAATGTTATGAAGTTGGAATGATGAAATGTGCTGAGCCTACTTCCATGTTTATTGCATTCTATTCATCCGAGGCATTTTATTAACTATATTATTTTATACCAAATCATGTATAACATATTATCTAAAATATTGTATATTATATGAATATATTATTATACTTGTATTAATTGTATATAATATGAGAACATAATTATATTAACATATTAACAGTATAATTATATATTCATGGGTGAGCATATACTTATCTTGCCTAATATAATTATATATTATATACAAATATATAATTATATAACCATATCATTAACTAATTTTTTATACTACAGGTAACTGAATTCAACTTTATTGAAATCAAAAGTTTATCAAATAGCAAATTCAGTGCAAAATGATCAGTGTTGATGGAAAGAGGAGAAAAGGAAGCTAGGCTACATTAATTGTCATGAGTCCAAAAATATTTTGGTTAGTCAATGATTTCACAGGATTTTGGTCAAATCTAAGATAGTAGAGGCAGGGAGAATTGTGGATGATTTCTGTGAAATTATTCAAAATCTTTGAATGTGACTCCATGATGAAAGGAGATACTCTTTGCTTTGACTATCAACCAATGACTTGGAGTTCCTCCTTGAGAATAATATTCCTTTATTTTCCTTCTCATTCCCCCTAACCCTCATATCCCTCTGCATGTTGTGGTTTAGTTATGTTCATCTCTCTGTGATCTTATGAATCCTATTGCCCATGAATTTTTTTCAGAAAAGCTATTGGAATGCTTTGCTATTTCCTTCTTCAGTAGATTAAGGCGATCAGAATTTAAATGATTTGCCCATGGTCACACAGCCAGGAAATGTCTAAGACTGGTTTATTCATGCATATTCAATAAATGACTTATTAACTGCAAAGTACTGGGCTAGGTGCTGAGGCATCTAAAGTCATAACCCCAAATCCCTGCTCTCTGGGATCTTACAATCTATTAACCTGTGTGGATAGAGGGAAGATCACAGGACAGGCAATACCTGGGCTGGGCCTTGAAAAAGGCAAAGATTTTCAGAGGCATATTTCAGGCATGGCGAACAATCTGAACAAAATCTGTAGAGGTAGGAGATGAAATGAGATATTTAGTTCTGGGACTAGCTAGGGGTCCCTTCTACCTGGATCAGAATCTGTGAATTATTATAATTGTCATTTATATAAGACTTTGAAATTTCAAGTGTGCATTCTCATGTGAACCTCTCAATAGCCCTCTGGGGTTGGTACTATGAGCATTATTATCCCAGTTTTACAAATGGGGGAACTGAGGCTCATCTAGTCATCTAGCAATTATTAAGTATACACTATGTGCCAGCCCTAAGTATCATGTACTGAGAGTACAAAGAAAAGCAAAATACAGTCCCTGCTCTCAGGGAAAGGGAAAATAGCAGGTATGAATAAATAACTATGTACAAACAAGATTTTTTTGTTCAGTCATTTTTAGTTGTGTCTGACTCTTTGAGATCCCATTTGGGTTTTCTTTATTGGAGTGGGCTGCTGTTTCCCTCTCCAACTTATTTTACAGGTGAGAAAAATGAGGCATACATGTGAAAGTGACTTGCCCAGAATAACCCAGCTAGGAAGTGTCTGAGGTCAGATTTGAATTCAGGAAGATTATCTCCCTAAACTCTAAGCTCAACCCTCTATCAGCTGCACCACTTAGCTGCTCAAACAAGATATAGATGAGATATGTTGAGGATAATCACAAAGGGAAGATTCCAGGATTAAGGAAGATTGCGAAAGACTTCTTGAAGAAAGCACATTTCAGCTGGAAATGAATGCAAATCAAGGAATCTGGTACATAAAGATGAACAGAAGAGAATTCCTGGCTTTAAATTGGAGAGAATCCAGGAGAAGAAATGTTCAGTCTCTGGAGATGGAGCCCCCAGGGACTCTATTGTCTCTGGATACCAGAACACATGGGCATATATGAAGATACGGAATGTAGGAAGGTGCCAAGTTATGGAAGACTTTATAAATCAAAGAGCAGATTTTATGTGATCTTGGAAACAAGGGGGAGCCACTGGAGTTGATTAAATAGGGTTGGCATGATCAAACTTGCAATTTAGAAAGATGAATTTGATAGGTAGTGAAGAATGGATTGGAGTGGGGAGAGATATGTAGGGAGGATTAGCCAGCAGGCCACAACAGCAACATGGACTAATAGTCTAGGTATGAGGTGATAAATGTTAGGAGATTGTCTATGATCCCATAATACATGTTGAAGGTAAAAAAAAAATCCATTATGGAAAGATAAGTCAGAATAAGTTAGTGGTAAGCTTTAAAAAACAAACTTTAAGGGGCAGCTAGATGGCACAGCATATGGAGCACTGACCCTGGAGTCAGGAGGATCTGAGTTCAAATCCAACCTCAGATACTTAATAATTACCTAGCTGTGTGGCCTTGGGCAAGCCACTTAACCCCATTGCCTTGCCAAAAAACAAAAACAACAAACAAACTTTAAATACAATCTAAAGAGTGTATTATTTTTGTGTCTGTGGGATGATTTCAAGAGGGAAAATGACATTGATAGAAATTTAATGTGATAAGCATCAAGGAGAAGGCTATTAGAGACACTGTGCAAAAAAGAAGCAAATGACATCCCTGTCCTCAAGGAGCTCACAAATAAATGAAGGTGATGGCCTGATACAGGATGGGAGCTCTGTAAGGAGGCGGGGCTATCTCTTTAGAGATAGAATTGAAAAGACCTGGAGAGTGCTGGGATATGGGCAGTGAATTATAGACAAAAATCAGTAATCTTTCTAAGCTTACCTAGCTAAGTGACTGGAAGGATGATAATGCCTTAAGAGGAAAAAAAAATCAATTTAATTTTAGATGTCCTGTTTGATTTTCAAGTGGAGATGAAATGGGCAAATAGAATTCAAAAGAGAGGATCTGAACTCAGGAAGTATGTCACCAGGGTAGAAAGGGAATAAGGATAAGAATGCCAGCTCTGGAGTCAGGAAGACTCAGACATATGCTAAATGTGTGACTCTGGGCAAGTCTCATAATCTTGTTCGCATTAATTTCCTCATCTGTAAAATAACCTGGAAGAGGAAATGGCAAACCACTCCAGTATCTACACTAAGAAAACTCCAAATGAGGTCACAAAGAATAGAACATGACTTAAAGACTGAACAACAACAAACGAAGGTGAATAAAAGGGCCAAAAGAAGTAGTAACTGAGAAGAGGCTGTTTGATTTGGCAGTTAAGACATCATCAGTATTGTTCAAAATAGACAATGAGAGTGTTACCAAAAACAAAGCCTGAGCCAAACATGATGGTTAATACCAGTTTTCCTTGTTCCTGGGGAAGCTAGAAGTAACTTGGATGCCCAACAAAATGGGATAAATAAACTGTGGTGCTTAATTAAAATGGAATACTATGATATAAGTACAAGGAATGCATAAAAAGTATCTCACGTGGTTTGGTTTGGGTTTTTTTAGATTTTTACAAGGTAAATGGGCTAAAGTGGCTTGCCTTAGGCCACACAGCTAGGTAATTATTAAGTGTCTGAGACTGGATTTGACCCCAGGTACTCCTGACTCCAAGGCTGGTGCTTTATCCACTATGCCACCTAGCCACCCCCATGTGGTTTTTTTAAAAACCATTTTTCTAAATTAAGTTCCCATAACTAGATTCTTTCTTTATTTTGATGAATTTCCTTTTAAGTGAGTATCCTACTGAAGATTTTTTTTATTTTTAGCATGTTAGAAAAATTTTACATATATATCTTATTCACAGAGCTGACATTCCAAAATGAGATGACTAGACATTGATCTCTAATGCCTGATGTAGTTCTAATCATCATTATTCATAGTAACAGACAGCTTTATTAAATCTTCATTTTTTATAAAATCCTTTATATAAATACATCTCATTTGTTCCTGAATTAGATACAACAAGCATTATCTTCACTTTTACAGATGAGGAAACTAAGAAGTAGGGAGATTGTGGAATTGATCTAAGGTTATATGGCTATGCATGAGAGGTAGTTTTTAAAACTAAGTCTTCTTGACTCCCTCGACCACAGATTATCCTATAGGAAATCCCTTAGTTTCCTTTCTTTCAACTTCAGAATCTCTTGTTATCTTGTTGCCCTCATCCCTGAACAAGGAGCTTTCTTCCCTGCCAAGGCTAACCCTTGCACATGTGCCTTTGATCATATATTTTCCAGTCCTACTTCATGGCCTAGTTAACAATAATCATCTTTCCTCCCTTATGCATCTTCAATTTTTTTGATTCTCCACTGATTCTTTTCTGTCTATAAACATTCTTAGGTCTCCCTTAGCATTAAAAAAAGAGTAAATATAGGGAAAATTTTCCTCTAGGGTCTGCTATCCCCTTAACCTAATAGACTGTTTCTTTCTCTTTAAAGCCAAATGAGTTTTTTAATGGTTTTCTGACTTCTAGTTCCCCTTCTCCAATCTAACCTCCACCCCACTGTCAAAATAGGATTGTGTGAAGTAGTGCAGTCTAAAGGCTTGACTACATTACTTTCTTTCCTCCTCTTCTTCCTCACATCTTTCCTAATCTATACCTCTAGGATAAAATGCAAATAATTTAGTTTGGCACATAGAGCTCTATGTAGTGTGACTCCAAATTATTTTTTTCAGTCTTATTTCATATTTCTCTCTTTTACACACTCTATTTTCCAGTCATATTTACCTACTAAATCTTCCCTGAACTCTTGTCATGCCAGTGGGCTCTGGAGTCAGGAAGCTCTAGTCTCTAATCCAGTTGTTTGTTTGTTTGTTTGTTTTGCAAGGCAATGGGGTTAAGTGGCTTGCCCAAGGCCAAACAGCTAGATAATTATTAAGTGTCTGAGGTTGGATTTGAACTCAATTACTCCTGACTCCAGGGCAGGTGCTCTATTCACTGAGACACCTAGCCACCCTCTACTCCAGCCTTGATTGATCTTTATCCTTCCTTTTTGAAGTAGACCATGCCAGGGAGATGATGTCATGACAAGCACATGAATTGGATTTAAGTGTGTGTGTGTGGGGGGGGGGGAACTGTGCTAAGTCACCAAACTCACCTTCTCCTCCAGAGCCATCTGGGACCAGTGGCCAGGTATGGATCAGGATGATTGGATGCTAGGCAATCAAGGTAAAGTGAATTATCCAAGGTCACACAATTAATAAGTGTTAAGTGTCTAAAGCTGGATTTGAATGTGGATCCTTCTAGGTCCAGCCATTGGAGTAAGTATATCTAGGATTATACTTGCAAGACAAACCTAGGAACAACATGAACATAAATATAAACAACTTTTTATACAAAGAAAATCAGAGTTAAATAAATGGAGAAATATTAGTTGTTCATGGATACACAAAGACAACATAATAAACATGACAATTCTATATAAACCAATCTACTATCCCATTACATTACCAAAAATTTCTTTATTGAGTAAGAAAAAAATAATAAAATTCATTTAGTAGAATAAATAAAAAATATCAAAGGAATTAATTATTTAATAGATATAAAGAAAAGGGTTTTGGCAGTATCAGATATTCAATTATATTATAATGCTGTAATTATCAAAATTATCTGTACTGGCTAAGGAACAGAAAGGTAGACCAGTGGAACATAGTAGACAAACTAATAGTAAATTATTGTAGTAACCTTGTGTTTGACCAACATAAAGATATTTAATCTTTGGAAGTAAGAATTAATTTGGCAAAAATTGTTGGGAAAACTGCAAAACAGTTTGGCAGAAATTGGTCCAGAACAATATTTTAAACAATTTTCCAAGATTAGGTCAAATGAATATGTGACCTAGAGATAAAGGGAGACATCACTTGAAAATATGAGGACCATAGAATCAAATACATGTATAAGATAATAATTTATGAATAAACAAGTGATAAATATAATATTGAAGAATAAAATGGATAATTTTGGTTGTTATAAAATAGTTATGCAAATAAAATCAATGAAGTCAATATTAGAAGGGAATCAGAAAATTGAGGAGAAATTTTATAGATATATAAACATCTCATCTCAAATATATATAGAGAGAATTCTGTCAAATTTATGAGGACAAATTATCCTCCAATTGATAGTCAAAAGATGTGACTAAGCAATTTTTGATCAAAGCTATATATTAGTGTCATGAAAAATGTTTTAAAACAAAATTGATTAGAGAAATGAAAATTTAAAAACCTCGAGCTATAACCCTACATCTATTAGATTGGCTAATATGACAAGAGAAGGAAAGTGAAAAATGTTGGAGGGTATGTGGGAAAATTGAGACACAAATGCACTGTTGGAAAAGGTGTATACTGACTTAACCATTATGTAAAGCAATTTGGAAGTATATCCAAAAGGATATAAAAGCCACCCTACCAATATCACTTTTAGGCCTGTATTCCAAAGAGTTTTTTTCCAAAAAAGGAAAAGCATCAAACCATTAGCAGACATTTTATATATATAATATATACATATATATATATACATATATATATATATATATAAAGTGATATTGGTAGGGTGGTTTTATATATATATATATACATTTATATATATATATATATATATATATATATATATATATATATATATATATATATATATATATATATAAAACGAGCATCAACTAGAAGCATTTGCAATAATATCAGGGATGAAACAAGGGTGCCCATTATCATCACTGTATTCAGGATAAGAGTATAAGAGAAGAAAAAGAAATTGAAGGAATTAGAATAGGAAATGAGGAAACAAAACTCATTCTTCAGATGATAATAATGCTATATTTATAGAATCCTAGAAAATCAACTGAAAAACTGCTTGAATCACTTAATAACTTTAGCAAAGTTGTAGGATATAAAATAAACTCACACAAATCATCAACATATCTATTTAATACCAACAAAGCTAGCAGCAAGAGATAGAAAAAAATTGAGGTAACTGTAGACTATGTAAAGACTTGGGAGTTGGACTTTCAATCCTCTGCAAAACACTTCATCTTTGCCTGTGTCAGTCTCCTCTATCTTTAAAATATATTGTTTAAAGGATAAAACATTGGTAAATTTCTTTAAAATGCTAGCTATTATTCTTATTATTTTTATCATATTCCCACTCTGAACATAAATATAGTCTTATGTATTCAGAATTAACTACCTCTCAATTCTGATTCTTGGAATTCCTAGTTGCTTTCAAGAATCATGTCCAGTGCTAACAGAATGTCTTTTGTGGGGAGTGGGGGGTATGCAGCACGAATGGGGGAAAATTTGTAAAACTCAAAATAAATAAAATCTTAAAAACAGAATCATGTCAAGTGCCATCCTGTAACTAGGTTGTCCCTACTCCACTTCAGCTGTGAATACTCTTTCTGGTCTAAAACTACCTTTTATTTACTCAATAATAATTATTTCTATTGAGAACTCTTATATAGTGCCTTAAAGCTTACAAAGCACATCAATAATAATAACAATAATAATCATCATCAGTGTTAGTAATTATATAGCACTTATTATGTGACAAGCATTATGCTATGCATTTTGCAATTATAGTCTCATTTTATCTTGGCAGCTCTGGGAGTTAGTTGCAATTATAACACCATTTTTACAAATTAGGAAACTGGTAGGTAGAGGTTAAGTGACTTGTGCAGGGTCACACAGTAAGTGTCTGAAGCCATTTCTGTGTTTATGTTGTGTGTTACCTCCTGACTCCTTGGAATGATAGCCTTGGGTGTCTCTGCTTCTTCCTTCTCTTGTATGTATAAACCTGGTATATAATAGACATTGAATGTTTCAATCAAAAGGGGATATGAAAATCAATACCTTTACTTTCTAACACTGTAATGTTGTGAAGTAGTAGACGTCTTTATTGTAGGAAATAGTCTAAACAAAAGCCTGTTGTCCTGGATTGGTTAAGCTGCCCTCTGTGCTACCCCCTCACAACTTTGTCACTATTGAAATTAGTTAGCTTTATCCTAGAATCTGGAGGATGCATCATAAGGAGATAGACTTAGACCTGAAAGGGACTGTATAGATCATTACATCCAACCCCCTCATTTTACAGGTGAGCCACCTAAGACTGAGAAATCAAGGGACTTCTAAGGTCACAAAAGTAGTAAATGTGATTTTTGTTCTTTGTTTCTGGTTTTAAAAGGGGTAAGCAAGGGAGGGGAAAAGAAATATATCAGAGAGTGAATAGGAAAGAAGAAGGAGGAACTTACTGTTTTGGCATAAATGAAGTTAATGAAAACATATGGAGGAGAGCACAAGGATAAAAGACATCTCATGAACTTCATTCTTATCTGAGCTGGCTGAAGGAGGGTTGAACACAGACACAAAGAGTTTGGGGCAGGTGCAATGGCTACAGCACTAGGCTTGGTATCAGGAATATTTGAGTGCAAATCTGGCCTCAGATCTTTCTTATCTGTGTGACCCCGGGCAAGTCACTTATACTGTTTGACTCAGTTTCCTCAATTTTAAAAGTTCTGGCAGTAGAGAAAAGAAACAGAAATATATGGAAATGGGAAAACAAGGAAGAAAGGCCCATGAAGGGAAATAAGGTGGGGAACAACTTGGAGTATGAGACCAAAAAGCATAAGGCCAGCAATCCATTTATGTGAAAGTAACTAGTTCTTTCCATTTCTCCACTCCTCCTCCAGTATATTTATTTTCCTTTCCTTTTTCTTACCTTTTAAAAAAACAGATAACAGAATAAAATAGTAAGTAGTCATAAGCAAAACAAAATTTAACTTTGGAGATGGAATCATTCTTTCTACATATGCATATGTTATATAATATGAAACTATGTAATATGCATAGTACAGGCACACTAGTTATATGTAATATAATTTCATGTGAAATATAATATTATTAAATTATACCTTATTATACCACATATTTTATGTTAATATGATATGTGAAAATATATCTCATGTTGCATACATCATATATATGTTTTATTTCACATATAATATATTAATAATATATAATACACACACGTGCGTGCACGCACACACACACACACACACACACACACACAAATACACACACACGAAGAAGGGATATTCGATTCTCCAGATAATTAACCACTGGTTCACCAACCTAGGGGAATGGGATATGCTTAGTGTTGGCAGGAGAAATAGAGGGAAAGCATTTTATTAATATTTCCCTTTCCCACCCATCTATAGGTTCCCGGAGAGCACATTGTAGGTATTAACTTATCCGCAGGCAGTGGAATGCAGATGAGCAAATGAATTGTCTTAGCAAAGGAAAGAAAAATATTGAAAATGTAACCCAAGTTAAAGAGCTGCTGATGAATGTTCTGAGCCCTGAGCAGTTTGTGCTATCTCCCCTGGAAGCAGAACCACCCAATGTATTTGTGAGTCTGCCCAACAAACCATTTACCAAAGCCTCCATGATGATGTCATTGACCAAACTTGCTGATAATTAATTGGTTCACATGATTGGATGGGCCAAGAAAATTCCCGGTAGGAGTTTGGGGGGGGGGTTACTTTGGCATTGATTTGTAGGTTTGTTCAGCATTCTATCACAATTTCTATAGTCATTTGTCTTCCTGAATCAAATATGAATTCATTCACTGTTATTCAGAAGTAGGTAATAAAATTGATCAGTATGGCATGATAGGAGGAGTCTTAAATGTCACAGACCTGTTTATTGCTCTGTCTTAGGTGGTTGAATCTCATTTATCCTCCAGGAGGAAGGCACAGACATTGAATAGAGAGCCACATTCAAAGTCAAGAGACATGGATTCAAAAACCAGCTCTGAGCACATAGGCTATGTGACCATAGGCAAGTCACTTATTCTAACAATGCTCCATGCAGCTCTCAAAGATCAAAAATTGCAGCTCAGGTGCCTGTTGTGGATAAAGGGAATTTCAGTGAAAGAGCATGTAGGGAATTCCCTCCATCAAAGTCAGTACAAAATATTGCCTTCACTGGTTTTTACATAATCTTCAAATGTTAAAATATATAACAACAAAGTATTACTACATTGTGGAATGTTTCTTTCAGAGAACAAATTCATCTGAATATTTTTTAACTAGATCAACTAAAAATAATAACAAAGCATATGTGCTGTTTTGACTAGATCAGAGAATCTAATGGCTGTTATTTACCTTAATGAATAGGAACAGATAAAACTAACTATAGCCTAGAAATATCAGGGTAAAAGGAAGGGATTTTGTTTTTTTTTCTTCATTAGCATAAGAAAGACCTGAGCATGTTTGTCCTGAGAAGGGAAAGAACTTGCAGAGAGGGAGAAGATTCCCTTTAATGGTGTGGGTTTATATATTTGGTTTCTTGAGATGAAGTGTGCTAGTACCAGACTTGGAGTCCATTAGGAGGATTAGATTCCAGTTCTGGAATTAGTATGTGACCCATGAACAAACCTTTTACTATCTTTGAACCTGTTTCTTCCTTTATAAAATAGAAAACATTGTATTAGTTTCCATGTAGAATTGTCATACTATAAATGAATCACTGGGAGAATCAGGTCAATGGGACTTAGGAAAAGGAGACCGGGCTTGAATTCCAGATCTCTACCTTACTAGCTAGCTATGTGACTGACCATGGATAGATCTTTTTTCCTTTTAGTTTCCTAGTTAGTTCTTGCTGCTTTCTACCCATGGCTACTAGGACCCATGTCTCTACCTGCAACTTACTCTGTCTCACTCAACTGCTATCCCTCTAGAGGTTCACAGCTTGAGAGTGAGAGTAGAAATGTTTAGAATTGATAGAACACTCCTGACTGTCTTCAGCAAATTATGTGGGAGTGCAATTGGCACATCAGTCCTTTTCCTCAATTCCAGAAAAGTTTCAGGTACCTGGGGAGAATTGAGGATTGAATTTTCAAGTGCCTCTCCAAATGGCATGTTCTGAAGAATCACAACCAAGTCCATGGGGCAGGATTCCACTTGGCCTCTTAAATGCCAAAAAACAAAACACAGGTTCTTCAGCACAACTGGTAGAACTACAATTCCATGGACATACCTTGTTTTGCATCCTTTCACTGGTGATATCCCTCATGCTACACTTCAATTCCCTAACTGTGTTATTATGTAATTATAGGACTGAAGACTGTTTGTTCAGCTACATCATCCTTTCCAAAAATTCATTCAAAATTAAACTATTCTTTCCCTAGTTCTATATAATTAAGACTGTCTTAAAACTTGGAGGGGCTGTCTTTTAGTGACATTCCTCTGAAGCAGTTGGTTGGTAATAGCCAATAGCAATAAAAAGGAAGTAGAAGTACACCTATTCCTTCAATGTTTGTCTTTTTTTAATGGTGGGAAAATCATAGCTTTCAAACCTCCCACATTTAATTTTTCACATCTGTGGAATATTAGGAACTAATAACTGTAAATGCACTTTTTCTCCATCAGATGTCTACATTTGTACATTTGTAATTTGCACATCAACACTACAATGCCCTACTGTGACTCATAAGGAAGTAGAAAGTGACACTACAGAATATGAGGGCTGGTACGATAACAGTATGGAACAATTATAGACAGAAATTCAGTGTTGTGGAAAAAACACAATCAAGAAAATATGAGCTATTTACCCCATATATCTCCTTTTCCATTTCTATAAAATATGTGAAAATTTTGCATATTTATCAGGGATATCCTTGATAAATGTATATGGAGGGAATAGACAAGCTTTTAAAAATAGGATCACATATTTAGTCACACAATTGACTGAAAGGTGCTGAGAATATTAGATGCAACTGTAATTACTATATATTGACTATAATTAGACATTGGATTTGATGGAACAAAAATGCTTCTATATCGGTTTTCTTATAACAAATGTCTTTTGTGCATGTATTAAAAATCACACAAGAGACCTTAAAAGATGATCTATTATCACTGTTGTTGAATGACATGCTTCTATTAATAGGAACCTAATTTGAAAGACTAATCTTTTCTTAGTAGAATATTTGTAAGAAAATGCTTCTTTGTGCTATGCTGGATAAACCATCATCTGAAAAATGTTTAGTAATTGCTACTTTATTAATTTGACAGAAGAGTCTGAGAATCTGATTGTTGTGTGTGTCTGTGTGTGTGTGTGAGTGTGTGTGATAGGAATCATAGTTTTAAAGTCAAAAGTAAAATCACAGGTTGTTCAGTCTAATGCTTTCATATAACAAATAAGGAAACTGAGATCTTGAATTGCCCAAGGACACAGAAGTAAGCAAAGGGATTGAAACTCAGGTCTATAGACCCAAATTTTGTTTTGTTCTGAATCACTTACAGAGGAGTGTTCCTCTAAGGTATTCAAAAACTTTGTTATTGCCTGATGTTAATGTTTAATGAGTATGCTTGGTAATTTATAGTGTTGTGTCAGATTAAAATTCTTATGTTATCTTCCAAATTGACTACTTCCAATCAAAGATCAAAAGTTAAGAAATCCTGGGTTCAATTTTTGATTGAGACACCTATTTGCCAACTTCTGAGGTCAAGTCTTGTGAGTTTTTTCCATTTGTAAGGGGTGGGGGGAATAATGCTAATAGTATCTATTTCAGAGCTGTTTGGGACCTCAAGGAAATCATAAATGCAAACCACTTTGCAAACTTTAAAGATCTATACTGGTCAATGTGCTTTGGTTATGATAATATCTTTTCCAATTAAATGTTCTGATTCCAGTCTCTTATTTTTAATGAAGGTAGTAATTTCATAACTTGGTAAAAAATGAACATTGACCAGTTCCTAACCTTTTTCATATGGATCCTCTCTTTGCCATTTTTTATCCTTCATGGTGTTTGATCATGTCTAATTTTGTTACCTGCCACATCATGCTACTGATTCATACTGAGTCACTGAAAGTCCTCTGATATTGTTTTTTGTTTGTTACATCTTTTCTATTTTCTGTATGGTTGATTTTTTTTAACCCAAACTTTTCTTCACCTAAAAATACAGATAAATATTTCCTGAGCATAGAGTAAATAATTAAAGCCTTTAAAAAGATTAAAAGAAATTCATATAAAAGAGGCCTTGATTCAAAGTGTATTCTTTGTGGGTTTGCTACAGGCAATTAAAAAGAAATCCTAGATAGTAAATTGCATTTATTTAGTAGTTTGGCACATCTTGGTCAGGTTAATACCCATGAATGAACAGGAAGAAAAGGTTGTGTTTGATCATATTTAGGAAATATAATAATTCTAATGATTTTAAGTTGTTTGCTTTTATAAAAAACAACTCTTTAAAACCAGCTTTCTTCCTGGTGAATCATGTGATTTTCAGAAAAATTATAATGGTGGTTGACCAAAAGGACCATAGTGGGAGTGGGAATAGTAAAGCCTGATTTCAAAATTGATTGTGTGGTAACAGAAATGAGGAAGTTATAAAGCCCTAGATCCCAGATTCTGCAGGAAGTAAGCCTTTTAGTATGTTGGGTGGGACATGGAGGATTAATAGTACCAGTCCCCAAATTGTATAGAATGAGCAAACCTCGATGAATTGTGATCTGTGCTAATGTGGATACTTCAACAAAGATACAGATTCATTGGAGTATAGTTAACTTTAAAATTTCTCTCTTCTTGTTAAATGAAAAGAAAATTCTGGACCAGAAAAGATCAGTTTCTAAATGCAGATTCAGAAAAAATAGTATAAGTAAAATATTAAGTTTGGGGCTGTAAGGGGAAAATTTAAAAGCAGAATAGATTCACAAAACAGTTCCCCTTGCAGAGAAGTAGATGAATCTTTAACAGTGGTACAAGGAACAACAAAATGTCTCCTACAATAGGAGAAGGGAACCTGTAAGAACTCATTTGGCTACTTTAACTAGACATGAAAAGAAATGATTTCTTTCTGTTTTCTTCTTCCTGCATAGGAAAAATAGAATTTCTCAGTGATAAAAAGAAAAATTCCAAGAATTGCACAGGCTCCCTCTGGGAATTTTTTCTTTAAACTGTTATTTTTGACCATTTGAAACTACATATTCATTTTTGAATCATTCTTGCATGATTTTTCTTGACTCCAAACTGTTGGAATAGGATTTATCTTTTTATCCTTTTGCCAGACTGTTATTACCGGGGTCTGATATGTTCCTGTAGTAATGAAGTCACAGAGGAAACCTTAATTTAAAAAAAATTTTTTTTTCCTTTTTACTCTTAAAGTTGGGGGAAAATGAGAGTGATGGGGGTTACAATATATAACATATTTTATTGGTATGAGATCACACCTTATCTGTAGTTGTGTATTTTGGCCATTAATAATGGTAACATACTTTTATGAGCTTTTTGACTTTTAAAACATGGTCACAGGAGTCAACTCATTGGACTGTAACAATTCTCTGACATTGAGTGAATGTCCTTTTCCCTACTTTGCAGAAGAGTTTGAAGTTGAGTGATTGGGCAAAAATCAAATCACTGGTAGATGGCTGAAGCTTCTCTTCTCCCTCCTCATCTCTTTTATCATTTATCTCCTCTTTGCCTAAGATAAACTTTCTGTCATGTCCTTCATGACATTATACATTTCTTCCTTTTTCTAAGTTCCTCATCTTCTTCTAGGCTTCCAAAGTCAGTCCTGCCCCAAGAACTTCTTCTACTTCCTGGTCTACCCAGGGATAGAAATAAGACTCTACCACTCAATTGAAGCTTCTATTGCCCTATCCCCAGGGCCTTTTCTAAGCTCCCTAGACTCAGAACTCAGCCTAGAACAAGATTCTTCCTTTGGTCCTGATCTAGGACCTTCTCCAACCTTATAGCTGGTGATACAGTGAATAGAACATTGGACCCATAGTAGCACCTAAATCTCAGGGCTGTTGTAAAAGGTGCTTCACATACTTTATAGATGCTTATTCCTTTCCACTTCTGTGGCCTCCTCCCACCCACACCTCCCTCAACATTAGTGACCTGTGAGAGAACAAGACCTTGCTACCTACCTCCTGGCTTCCATGATCTCCAGGACTTTCTCTATTGTCAGTCTGACCTAGAACAAATTTTTTGCTTCCTTCTACTACCGAGGGGTTTGGGATGATGAAAGTACTCTTCCTCCTTTTTCTCCTGGCTGCTGTGAGGTAGACTTCCAGGATCTCACAGGACATAACTTCACCACCTACCACAAAGTTGGACCTTAAGGAAGGACACTGGGCAGCCTAATCACCTCCTTCTTGTAGGGGACTGTTCTCCAGTCTGCCTGCACTCACTCCTTAATGGTTAGCAAATTCCCACCCACAGATTTCTGTATTCTGTTTCTCATCTCCAAATGCCCCACTCCTTTACCCTCATTTACCTCAACCCAACCTCTCCTTTTTCTTCATTGTTGTTCCTCTTATCCCTTTCCAATTCTGGCCATCCTTTTCACTCTACAATTACTATGTCATAATCAAAAACCCTTCTTTCATCTTAAACTTTCTCTCTTACTTCTCCCACCATCTAACATTTACTGGATTTAGCTCCCTTCTCATAACAGTGCTTCTCTTGCACCCTTTCCAATACTGGTTACAGTGTCTCTCATACTCCCAACTCATTGTTCATGATGGGAAAATTGGAATGGGGTGGCTAGGTCGTGCAGTGGATAGAGCACTGGCCCTGGAGTCAGTACTACCTGAGTTCAAATCCAACCTCAGACACTTATTATCTAGCTGTGTAGCCTTGGGCAAGTCATCTAACCCCATTGCCTTGCAAAAGCCAAAAAAAAATTGGAATAATTTTCATTAACATCATTACTCATCAACTTCTCTTCTCCTTTGAAGTTCATATCATTCAAATTGATGACTGAATTCAATTCTGGTAGTCATTACCTATCGAAACTCAGACCATTTTCTTTCTTTCCTTGGTGAATTTCTTACTTGGCTTATAATTTTTCCCTTCCTTACACTAGGGGACTTCACCATGTATATTAATGTTCCCTCAAATTCTTAATCCTTTCATTTTCACTCTTCCTTAGCTATCTTGAACTTGCTATCCTTCACAAATGTTTCACTTCTTTGTTCCTGAACACTAAAATTTCTTTATCTTATCAAAATCTTTGATTGTTTCATCTTTCCCCAGGTCTAATAATCCATTATCCTGTTCTTTTTCTTCAATATCATCTCCATTCCCTCCATCCTTTTTTTCAGACATTCTGGAGTGCCTTGATGACACTTTTCTCATCTTTCTTTAGTAAAACAATTCAACTCTACTCTATACACCATTCTCAAATCCCTTGCTCTCTTGTTCTGTGACCAATTTTGCTTTGCCAAATTCCAACCCTAGATTATTTCTTTGACCTTCTTCTTTCATTCCTACTCATGTGCTACTGAATAGAACCAGAAGAAATCACAAAACAATGTTGATGACTTCCAACACAATTTGATACAATATTAATATATAGATGCAGTAATTGTTCCCATTATCATTCTGACTGATCAGTCTCTCCTTACTGACTATGGTTTGTACTCAAACTTCTCATAGATTCATATTTATATGAGACTATATATATATATATATATATATATATATATATATAGTAATGACTTATTATTTATGTACGTATGTGAGTATGTAGGTGTATGTGTGTGTGTGTGTGTGTTTGTGTATAGTTGAGATACTATTATGTCTTTATTTACTCATCCTTAAATTCTTTTTGGACATCTTAACTGGGTATATGGCAGGCAACTCCAACCAAACATGTCCAAAATAGGGCTCACTATCTTTTTGCCTAAAATTCTTTCTTCTTCTGAACTTCTCTATTACTGCTAAAGGAATAATCATCTTCCCATTTCCATAAGCTTGCAATCTTGATGTCATTCTCATTTTCCCACTCTTGATCAATCTGCTGCTGAATCTTATCTGTTTAACCATCACGACTCCAGTAAATACCCTACTTTGCACCTACACAGTCATTACCGTGGACCCTTAATAACTCTTGCCTTGGCTATTACAATAGATTCCTGTTTGGTGTCCTCACTATATTACATACTGGTCTTAGCTACCAAAGAGATTTTTCTAAGTGTGCCCATGACACTCTAATCAGTAAAGTAGGATTAAATCTATATTTCTCAGTCTGCCATTTAAGTTTCATCATCACAGGGCCTCTTCCTACCTTTCAAGTCTTCCTGCACTTTCTTCTCCTGCTCACCACTATAAACCAGTTAGATTGGTCTACTTCCCATTCCTTATATGTGATAGCCATCTTCCTTCTGACTTCAAGTCTTGGAACTGGCAGTTCTACATATGTTTACTCCTTCCTTTGCTTTTTAATTTCCTAGCTTTCTTTAAGTCTTAATTAAAACTCCATCTCATACAAGAAATTGTTCCTGGTTCTGCTAGCTACTAGCAGATACTAATATGTTCTTTTATGAGATTATCACCACTTGGCATCTTATATGGACCTAGTTACTTGTAGGTTGTTTCCCCATTAGAAAGTAAATTCCTTTGAAGATAGGGCCTGCTCCCCCCCCATTTCTTATTTATGCAGCAAAGTCTAGTGTGTTGTAAGCACATAAATGCTTTTTGTTTTGTTGTTCAGTCATTTCTGTCATGTCTGACTCTTCATGATCCCATTTAGGGTTTTCTTGGCCAAGATACTGGAGTAAAAATGTTTTGTGTTTGATTAGAATCTTTATACTAATCAGAGCTCTGAATCTTTTAGAATTGTTTGTTTTTTACCCAATTAATATTATAATATGAATTGCTCTCCTAGTTCTACTCACTTTATTCTGTTTGTATGTTGCTGATAATAAGAAAAAGAAAGAAAATGACCATTGTTGAAGGGGCAGCAGGAAAACAGGCATATTTATCTGTGCAGCTGTGAATTTGTCCTACTGTACTAGAAAGCAATATTACCCCAAATTCTGCATATCCCTTCACTCAGAATACTACTTCTGGGACTCTGTCTGAGAAATTAGAAAAAAAGGAAAAGGTCCTTATATGCATTCTCAAAGTTTAAAGAGAAAATAATTCCAAAATGGGGAGAGGGATAAGTTGATTAATGGCAGATTCTGAGTCCCTGTAGGAATGTCCAGAAAGATTTTATTTGTAGGTGCAAAAGGTTTCTCTTTCAGTATTTGGACCTTAGTCTTTTGTTCCATGGCATATTGTCATCATTAGCTAGCAACCATCCTAAATCTTGGGACTGGTTTTATTCAGTATATCTTCATATGGTACATTTGTAAAGAAGTGAGTTCCCATCAGAGCATTGGTTTGATTGACAAATTGAGTTCTAATCTTTTAGCATTCAAAATATATTATTCTTGCTGTACGTTCAGATCTTCTAATACTTTCCTAATTTCTTCCTCACTATTCATTATCAATCTATAGTTGATAATTAAATGGAACAAATTCTACTAATTTTCTCTTGCAAAGATCCTTTTCCCAACTATTTTGTGTGTTTAACCTTACATTAAAAAATTATCATAGGATCATTTTAGAGATATTGTACATTATCACCCCAATATTTTTCATTTATTTACCAGAAATGTGTTGGTTTTGAAAGCCTTGAAATGAGTAAAAATATTCTAACCTTCTAACCCTTTAAAATGAAACACTTGAGTGTCTATCTGCTGAAAAGGAAATAATCAGCCCTGTATTACACATGTTCTCAATGCTTTGTTACAGTATGAGGTGATGGCCCAAGATAATAAAATATACCAGTGTTTTGAAATAAATCCATGAAAAGAGTTTCCAAAAATCATTGTGTTACAATAAGTTCTAAACTGGAAGACATGAGACTTGGATTCCAGTTCCCATTTGATTACTTATTAGTTGTGTGACCTTGAGTAATTCAGCTCACTTCCATGGTTTTTTATTGTCTTGACAATAAAATTAAGACATTAGACTAAACTATCCTTTTCAGGTTTACATGCCTGTAGCTGTCATTAACAACTATGCTTATTCTGGAGAAGAAATAGCAATTCTGTACACACACACACACACACACACGTACACACACCACACACAACATTTTATCAAAGAAATAACACAATCAATGTTGGTTACATTCCCTGGTGGGTCTATAATGTGTTACCTTTTTGGATAGCAAATTTCAGAAGCAGCTTGCGAAGCAAAGCATTATTTTTAATACTGCTTCTAAAGGAAAATGCATTACAATTAATAACTCATCTCATACCTCTTAAAGCATTTCTAATGCAGTAAAAATTCCCCAGAAAGGAAAGGTATTTCTACTTCAATCTCAACAATCATCTTTCACCATAGTAATAACAAACTGCACATAAGTATATAACATCTCCAAGTTGGTTCCTAGGTAAGTCATACTGATGGAACAGAGATGTTACCTTTGTTAACATGGAATTTCAGATAAATGATACAAATTATGGCGGCCATACAAAGACTAACTTTTTCATCCAGGAATATTATGCTCTCCTTAAAAATGCATTGTCACTATAGATCAGGCTGTCCACTGATGGAATGAGTAAACAAACAAACAAAAAACAAGAGCAGATAAAAGGTAAACAAAAAAATATTGCTTTTATGACCCGTGTAAATGCTTTAAAAAGCTATAACTGAAAGACTTATTGAGACAGTCTGAATTTATGAAAATTCCAGGATTTACCTCCTCAAAAATAATTTCATACAAGAATAAAAAGACTAAGTCCTTGGGCATTTCTATAGGAAATCATTCACAAACATCTTCTGTTGTTAAAAACCCTTGGTTCAGACCCTGAGCTCACAGAGATAGTTCCAAAGCTTCCTTCAGACATCTGATGTAGTGGTAATGAGTAAGGCAAACTTGTTTTTTAGAGCTTTAAAAGCAACTAAGTATCCACCTATTCAGTCTAGAATTACTAAGTGCCTTCAATGTTCATAGCCCTGTGCAAGACACAGACAAAAATTATACATGTAGTCATCTGTATGTAAATAAATATATGATAATTTCAGGAAGGAGAAAGCAAAGAATAAAGGAAAGCTTTAAAGAAAAGGTAGCTAAAGCTAAGCCTTAGGGAAAACAAAGATCCCTTTAGGGCATAAAAAAAGGAGTATATGGGGGAGGGGGAACAGTTATGAAAACCAAAGGAAAGGGGAAATGAATGACATGCTGAGATGAGGGAAACAAATCCTGAAGAGATGTTAACAAGATATGAAACTGGAAAGATAGCTGGAGTGAAACAGTCTCTGATCGCTACTAACAAGAATTCAATGCCTTTTCTCATTCATTTTTTTCATTCCAATTGTTGGCATTACCCTAATGAGAAAGATTAGAGAGTATGGTGTTTAGAGCAAATTAAAAATTGAGAATGGAGGCAGGGGAAACATTTTAAGGAACTAAATGATAAAAAGATAACTGAGATATTCAGTAGATAACAGAGGGACAAGCAGGGAGTTGTTAAATTTTTGACTTTGAATTCCAAGCAGAAAGGCTGATATATAAAGCAGTTTCTTGAAACCTTTCTTCTTTTTATTCTTTTTGCAAGGAACTTGGATTAAATGACTTGTGCTAGGTTACATAGCCAAGTATTAAGTGTCAGGTTAGATTTGAACTCAGGTCCTCCTGACTCCAGGCTCTATCCACTGTGCCACCTAGCTGCTTCTATAAAGCAGTTTCTTGATTGATTGGAATAACTGATTTAATGAAAAGGCAGGAGGAAAATAGGAAGAGAATAACTTTTAGAGGGCAATAGTTTTCAGGTAGGAGTGGGTACCCAGTGGAAGAGGGATATAATTCCTGTCTACTATGAAAAAGGTGATGCCAGATGTCAGTGTAAGGTCTCAATAGTCACAATTAAGTATGTATTTGATTTGGGCGGGGGGACTTAACCCAGGTTTCCTGATTTCAAAGAAAGTTCTTTAGTCCCCACAGGAGACTTCTACTCAAGATTCATACTGCCCCATAAAGTTTACAAAGCAAAGATCCCTCAGGGGTAGGTAGTCCAAGTATTATAAATCATATTTTGCAGTCTTAGAACAAATTTTGGAAGGTGAATTGATGTCCGCCATGCCTAGAATACTCTTCTTTCTCAATTCAATCTTCTGGCTTTCTTTAAAACTTTTGTTCAAGATAAAATCCTTTTTCAAAAAGTTTATACCAAGTCCTCCTAGCATGCGGCTTCTGATGATTAACTCCACTTCATATAATCTTTGTTCTTAGAGATTTTGCACTTTTCCTCCATTAGACAGTGAGTTCCAAGAAAGTCAAGGTCTATTTTTTTCTCTGTTCATGCTAATCATGAAGTTACCACAGTAGATGGAAGGGAATATGTGTAGACTTGTTAGTTGAAAGAGAAAGAGGCAGATTTAAGTAACTAAGGCTGTCATTTCCCTTTCAGTGGAAGTCTTCAAGCAAAGGTCCGAAGGTTCATTAGTAAGGAGTTGGCTTACTTGGCCCCAGAAGTGTTTTCCAATTCTGAAATTCTTGTGTGCAGCTGAGGCAGAACACAAATCCAGGAGTTCTGACCCTTTCAAGTCCTCAGAAATTCTATGGATTATTCTATGGAAGGCTCAATGAAAAGAATGGAAGTGTGAGTAAGAATGACTGAATATTTCTAAAGGAAGTTTTCCTTTCAGGTGGGAGGCAGAAGATAAGGATTCTATATTTTGCATCCAGAGCAAATTCAACACTTAAAATTATTTGAGGAAGACCAGGTCTTTTGTCTTATAAGAACTAGCTAAAGAGAATTCTTTGGGAAGCAGAAGGATGCTCAAGTTTAGGAGTTAGTCTCATATACTGCTTTCAAAACTGTTAGTAAACTTCACTTTTTGGCAACAGGGTAAATTACCAGTCACTCTCATCTTTGCACTAACACAAGAAAACTTACAAAAATGGTATTCTTGCAGTTCTAACTTTGTTTCTAGCCAGAATTCTTTCTTCTTAGAATGACTAAAACAGGGGTAAGAGTTATTCCATGAATGTGCCTAAAACACTGTGACAATGTTGCTTTTTCAAAAGATGTGCTTATGTACAGGTTCAGAAGACCCAGTTTCAGGCTTCAGTGCCTCCAGATTAACTAGCTCCTAATGAGAGCAAAGTGATAGCTCAAGTCACATTTCACTAGCTCAAAAATCAATGAGATTCCTACCATAAGAGACTGTAAATGCTTTGCATTGGAACTTAAGTGTTTATTAGATTAAAAAAAGTACTAAAGTATATACATATGCTATTAGTTCTATTATCAATAAAGATTTTTCACATATGTGTGGACACTTTTATAAATACGACAGAAATATTTCAGGGATATTGAAGGTCCAGTCTTCAATACAAGTCATTCTGGGAAAATAAAAATAATGAAATGAACAAGGAGGCATCTCTTTCATAACCATTTCTTACTGAAAAAGGCTTTCTGAGAGGAAAAAAATACCTTGAGATAGTGTCTTCTAAGCATATAGAAAGTAAAAAGTATTTTTAATTGAAAAATACCAATCAAGTTACATTGGTTTTATCTGTGCAAGCGCTTTTTAATTTAATGTAATCAAAATAATCTAATTGGCTTTTGGTGATGTTCTCCAACTCTTCCTTAGTCATAAACTGTTCCCCTTTCCATAGGTCTGACAGGTAAACTAGTCCTTGACCTTCTAATTTGCTTATAGTATTGTTTTTTATGTCTAAGTCCTGTAACCATTTGGATCTTATCATGGTAAAGGGTGTTCGGTGTTGGTCTAATCTAATTTTCTTCCATACTAACTTCCAATTATCCCAGCAGTTTTTATCAAAGAGGGAGTTTTTATCCCAATGTCTGGGCTCTTTGGGTTTATCTAACAGCAGATCACTATAATCATCTCCTGCTTTTACACCTAGTCTATTCATCTGGTCCACCACTCTATTTCTGAGGCCAATAACAAACAGTTTTGATGACTGCTGCTTTACAATTTTAGATCAGGTAGGGCTAAGCCCCCTTCTTTTGCACTTCTTTTTTCATTAAGCTCCTGGCAATTCTTGACTTTTTATTTCTCCATATGAATTTACTTACAATTTTCTCTAACTCACTAAAGTAATTTTTTGGAATTTTGATTGGTAGGGCACTAAACAGATAGTTTAGTTTTGGTAGAATTGTCATTTTTATTATATTAGCTCTACCTATCCATGAGCAGTTGATATTTGCCCAGTTATTTAAATCTGATTTAATTTGTGTGAGAAGTGTTTTATCATTATTTTCAAAAAGATTCTGAGTCTGTCTTGGCAAATAGACTCCCAAGTATTTTATATTGTCTGAGGTTACTTTGAATGGGACTTCTCTTTCTAGCTCTTCCTGCTATATCTTGCTAGACATATATAGAAAATTTGAGGATTTATGAGGGTTTATTTTATAACCTGCAACTTTACTAAAATTGCTAACTGTTTCCAGTAGTTTTTTGGATGATTACTTGGGATTCTCTAGGTAGACCATCATGTCATCTGCAAAGAGCGAGAGTTTTGTCTCTTCCTTCCCAATTCTAATTCTTTCAATTTCTTTTTGTTCTCTAATTGCTGATGCTAACATTTCTAATACAATATTGAATAGTAGTGGTGATAATGGGCACCCTTGTTTCACCCCTGATCTTATTAGGAATGCCTCTAGCATCTCCCCATTGAATATAATGCTTGTTGATGGTTTCAGATAGATACTGACAATTATTTTAAGGAAAAGTCCATTTATTCCTACATTCTCTAATGTTTTTCAGAGGAATGGATGCTGTATTTTGTCAAAATCTTTTTCAGCATGTATTGATAAGATCATATGATTTCTGATAGGTTTGTTGTTGATATAATTGAGTATTCTAACAGTTTTCCTAATATTGAACTGACCTTGCATTCCTGGAATGAATCTTACTTGATGATAATGTATTATCCTAGTGATAACTTGTTGTAATCATTTTGCTAAGAATTTATTTAAGATTTTTGCATCTATATTCATCAGGGAAATAGGTCTATAATTTTTTTTCTCTGTTTGAAGTCTTCCTGGTTTAGGTAACAGCACCATATTGGTTTCATAGAAAGTTAGGCAGAATTCCAACTTTCCCTATTTTTCCAATGAGTTTATATAGAATTGGAACCAATTGTTCCTTAAATGTTTGGTAGAATTCACTTGTGAATCCATCAAACCCTGGAGATTTTTTTTTTAGGGAGTTCAATAATGGCTTGTTGAATTCATTTTTCTGAGATACGGTTGTTTAGGTATTTAATCTCTTCTTCATTTAACCTGGGCAATTTATATTTTTGTAAATATTCACCCATTTCACTTAGATTATCAAATTTATTGTCATAGGGTTGGGCAAAATAATTACGAATTATTGCTTTAATGTCCTCCTCATTTATGATACTAGCAATTTGGTTTTCTTCATTCTTTTTTAATCAAATTGACCAGAGGTTTATCAATTTTATTGGATTGTTCATAATACAAAATTTTGTTTTTATTTATTAATTCAATAGTTTTTTGCTTTTGCTTTTATTAATTTTTCCTTTAATTTTTAGAATTTCTAATTTAGTATTTAATTGGGGATTTCTGATTTGTTCTTTCTCTAATTTTTAGTTGCATATTTAGTTCATTGATTTCCTCTTTCTCCAATTTATTCATGTAAGCATTTAGAGCTATAATATATCCCCCAAGATTCTTTTTGAATGAATCCCATAGGTTTTGGTATGTTGTTTCCTTATTATCATCATTATCTAAGATAAAATGGTTAATTCTTTCTGTAATTTGTTTTTTGGTCCACTCATTTTTTAAAATGAGGTTATTCAGTTTCCAATTTGTTCTGGGTCTATATCTCCTTGGCCCAGTATTGCATATGACTTTCATTTCATTGTGATCTGAGAAAGATGTATTCACTATTTCTGCCTTCCTGCAGTTGATCATTAGGTTTTTATGTCCTAGCATGGTCAATTTTTGTATAAGTTCAGAGAAAAAAGGTATATTCCTCTCTATCCCCATTCAGTTTCCTCAATAAGTCTACCATATCTAATTTTTCTAACAATCTATTTACTTCCATAATTTCTTTCTTGTTTGTTTTATGATTTGATTTATCTAGATCTGATAGTGGGAGGTTGAGGTCTCCCACTAGGAGAGTTTTCCTGTCTATATCTTCCTGTAGTTCTTCCAGCTTCTCCTCTAAGAATTTGGGTGCTGTCCCACTGGGTGCATATATATTCAATATTGAAATGACTTTATTGTCTATGGTACCTTTTAGAAGGATAAAGTTTCCTTCCTTATCTCTTTTAACACTATCTATTTTTGCTGCTGCTTTGTCAGAAATAAGGATTGCTACCCCTGCTTTTTTTACTTAAGCTGAAGCAAAATATATTTTGCTCCAACCTTTTACCTTTACTCTATATGTATCTCTCTGCTTCAAATGAGTTTCTTGTAAGCAGCATGTTGTAGGATTCTGGTTTTTAATCCACTCTGCTATTTGCCTACATTTTAAGGGAGAGTTCATTCCATTCACATTCAAAGTTATGATTACTAATTGTTTATTGCCCTCCATGCTATCTTCCCTCTGTTTGTATTTCCCCCCTTTCCCCCCTTTATCCATATTCCTGAGTATTTTGTTTCTGAATACCACCCCTTCAGTGTGTTTGCCCTCCTATATCACACCCTCCCCTTTCTTTCCCCTTTCACTTTTTCACTTTTCCCTTCCCTTCCTTTTGTTATTTCCCCTTTTCCCCCGCTCCCCTTCCCTTTCTCCATCCCCCCTCCCCTTTTCCCTTTTTAATACTTGAAAAGTTAGATGCTTTATAAGTTAACTGAGTATGTGTAGGTTGACTTTAAGCCAAATCTGATGAGAAGAAGATTCAGGTAGTTTCTCATCTGCTCCCTTCTTCCCCTCTATTACCATTGGTTTTTTGGTACCTCTTAGTGTAATGAGTTTTACCCCCATTCAATCCCCTCCCTCCTCCAGTCTCTTTCCTGTCCCCCTTTTTATGGAGGTAGTGTTTTTTAGATCATTCTATCTAAGTCACAGAAACTTCTGAGTGTCTGTCCCTTCTAGTTCAGTATATTCTATCAAATAGAGTCAAAATTCCTGAGAGTTATTAGAGTCTTTTTCCCAAGTGGGGTTAAAGGTAGTTATATCTCTTCAGATAGCAGTCTCATGGATAGGTCATGAGTGTCCATCATTTCTAGCTAGGTATATTTTCTCTGTTAGACTAACAATTCTCAAGATTTATGAGGATCTTTTTCCCCCCATGCTGGGATATGGCCAGTTTCAACTTAGTGGCTTGCATTTTTTTCCTTTTGCCCCCCCCCCTTTTTTTAGCCTTTTCATGTGTCTCTTGAATCTCCTGTTTGATGTCCAAATTTTCTATTTATCTCTGGTCTTTTCATCAGAAATTTTTGGAATTCTTCCATTTCGTTCAATGTCCATCTTTTTCCCTGGAAGAGAAGGCTCGGCTTCGCAGGAAAGTAGATTCTTGGCTGCATTCCAAGCCCCCTTGCTCTTCGAAATGTCTCATTCCAGGCCCTTTGATCCCTTAATGTTGATACAACCAGGTCCTGTGTGATCCTTACTGGGGCTCCTTGATATTTAAATTCTTTCTTTCTGGCTGCTTGCAGGATTTTCTGTTTTATCTGATAGTTCTGGAGTTTGGCCACAACATTCCTTTGTGTTTTCATTTTAGGATCTTTTTCTGGTGGGGATCAATGTACTCTTTGAATAGCTACTTTACCTTCTGATTCCATGATATCAGGGCAGTTTTCCATCACTAGATCCTGTAATATCATGACCAGGCTTTTTATCTCTTCAATGTTTTCAGGAAGTCCTATAATTTTCAGGTTGCCCCTCCTCGATCTATTCTTGAGGTCAGTGGTTTTGTTGATGAGGTATTTTACATTTGCTTCAATTTTTTCTATTTTTTGATTTTGTTTAACTGACTCTTGCTGTCTCATGGAGTCATTAGTTTCTGTAGACTCCATTCTTTTTGAGGGGGAGGAGTTTTCTTCATTAACCTTTTGCAACTCCTTTTTCATTTGGTCAATTTTATTTTTGAAAGAGCTTTCCATTTGACCAATTGAAATTTTGAGCGAATTATTTTCTTTTTGCATTTGCCTAATTGAGGATCTGAGAGAATTATTCTCATTTTGTAATTGTACAATGGATGATCTGAGTGATTTATTCTCCTTTTGTATTTGCCCAATTGTACTTTCTGTGGTTTTTGTTTCTTGTCTCTCCCAAATTTTTAAGCTCCTTCCTTATTTCTTCAAGGAAGTCTTTCTGTGCTGGAGACCAGATTGTATTCTCCTCAGAGGTTCCAGGTCTCTCTGTGTTAGGGTCTTTCCCTTCCAAGAATTTTTCTATGGATCCACCTTTCCGCTGACCCTTCATTTTGCTAAGACCCGAGTTGGTGAGGTGCTAGTTCACAGGGGCTTGGGATCACTAAAGGCTTTACTCACTGAAGTGCAGTTTCGCTAGCTGGCCAGTAGGAGGTGCTGGTTGCTTTCTCTGGAGTGTCTGGGACCTTGATTGAGGCCTTCTCCCTTTGCTTGAAGGGAGGAGTTGGAGCTATTGAATTCTTTTGCCTTCAATCAAAGGTAAGCTTTGCCTTGGCCTGAGGTCATTCCTCAGCTGGGCTGGTTCTTCTGCTCACACACCTGTGCCGGAGGCAGAATTAGTTTGCATTTCTTTTTAGGGAAGAAGTCTGAGTTGTAATGGGACTCTTGAGTTCCTCAGACCAGAGGAGCTCAGGGATGGTGTGGCCACAGCTTTCCTGCTCCAGACCTCTCCCCCAGCCCTGTCTGCAAGTTCCCAGGGGACAGCACTAACAGTAGCATCTCTGCTCCCTAGTAGACTCAAGACCCTGCCATCTAGCCCCACTACTGAATCAGCAGGTCCAGTTCTCAGGCCCTCAGACTCCGGGTTCCAATTCAGCTGTTAATCTGGTTGTTCTGGGACTGATCCTCCCTCTGAGCCCAGACTCACCTGCCCAAATTCGGCCAAAGCTGCTGCCAGAGACAAATCCTGAGGTAGATGTTCTTTCTCCTGGCTTTTCTTTCTGGGTTTTGTGGCTCGGATTTCTTTTAAGAGGTTTGTTTCATGTGATAGATGGGGAAGAGATCAGGAGACGTTAGAACCGTGCCTGTCTTCTCTCCGCCATCTTGGCCGACAGTCTAAAAGAGATATTTCAAAGGTAGAATTGGCAAGGGATTGGATATGGAAATGTGGGTGAAAGATAATTAGGATCTGAGGATGGCTTTCTACTAAATAAAAGATAATACCAAACAGCTTCAAAACTCTTAAATACAATGAATAGTGTTGTTGCTTCTTTGTTAATTTGATGTGTTCTTCATTTCTTTTGTCATTTGATAAATAATGGAAGGGTTGCTGATTGGTTCTTGGCATTCATTATCAAAGAAGACCAAAATGACATCACTGTGTTTGAGATAAATTACAGTATCTCCAACTATGGCTGATCATACCAGTACAAGCTCAGAATGCTCTACCACAGGTCAGTCATAAATAGTCCATGTGAAACCTTGGGTGGGTACTCTAAACACATGTGTCATGTTTCCTGTTTCAATTATTCCTTCCTCACAGAATGTAGCCCCCTCACTAATGAGGGCATGCCCTGCTAGGTGGTCCTGTGCCAGAGTTTCCCATGCTATGCAATAAATTCCAAAGTTCTTCTATGAGGCCTTCAGGGTGTCCTTCTGACCCTCTTGTGAGTACTTGCCCTGTGTGAGTTCTCCATAAAATAATTATTTTGGAAAACATACATCTGGAATTCTAACAACATGACCAGTCCATCATAGTTGCACTTGCTGTAGTAATGTTGGAATGCAAGGCAGTTGAACATGAAAGGATCTTATGGTATTTTCTCCTGCCAGGTGATCACAATCTTCCTAAGACAATTTAAATTGAAGCTATTCAGTTTCCAGATCTGGTGCTGGTAGACTGTCCAAGTTTCACAGATCTACTGTAATGAGGTCAGCACAAGAGCTCTGTAGACCTTCAGTTTGGTAGTCAGTCTAATATCTCTTCTCTCCCACACTTTCTTTCAGAACCTCCCAAATACTGAGCTAGCTTGGTAATGCTATATTGTTGACTTTATTGTCAATGTGAACCTCCCTGGCAAGCACACTGCCAAGGTAAGTTAACTTGTCCATAGTGCTCAAAGCTTCTCCATTTTCTGTAATTGATGGTTCCCCATATGGATGGTGTGGTGCTGACTGATGGAGCACTTGGGTTTTCTTGATGTTCATTGTAGGACCAAAATGAACACAAGCAGCAGAGAATCTATCCATATTTTGTTGCATCTCAGCTTCAGAGTCTGCACTGAGGGCACAATCATCTTCAAAGAGAAGATCATGCACCAACATTACCTCCACTTTGGTCTAGGCTTGTAGCCTTTTCAAGTTAAAGAACTTGCCATCACGTTGACCTGGAGGCCATGTTCATGCTCAGTAAAGGTGTTTGATAAAATGGCTGCAAACACCATGCTGAAAAGCATGGGAACAAGGACATATCCTTGTTTTACTCCATTGGCGAATGGAAAATCTCTAGAGCATTGTACACTATCCAGAACCCCGGGCTAGCATGTTGTCATGGAACTGACGTATCATACTGATTAACTTCTCTGGGCATGATTTTTCCATAAACCCTCTTGACTGATGGTATCAAAGTCCTTGGTTAGATCTACAAATGTATACAGACCTCTGTGCTGTTCCTGGCATTTTTCCTGGAATTATCAGGCAGCAAACACATTGATTGTTCCTCTACCCTTTCTGAAGCCAAATTGGCTCTCAAGAAGATGACCAACTTCCAGGCGAAGAACCAGCCTATTGAGAAGGACTCTGGCAAGAATCTTACCAGCAATGAATAAAAGAGAAATACCCCTGTGATTGTCACAGGAGAATCTATTCCCTTTGCCTTTATAGAGATGGATGATGGATGCAACCTTGAATTCTTGGGGGGGGATAACCTCTTCATGCCATATAACCTGGAAAATTTCAGTCAGTTTTTGGATGAACAATACATGGGCACATTCCTAGATAACACAAGATCCAATAGATCTGAAAGACAAACAGGTCTTGTCACAAGAGAACTCAGTAGGTATGGTATCCAAATAGAAGCCCTGAATGAAACTAGGCTTGGAAATGAAGGCCAGCTTATTGAAGTCAGAGCTGGATGCACATTTTTCTGGAAGGATCACAGTGAAAGGGAACACCATGAAGCTGAGGTATGTTTTGTAATCAAAATTAATCTAGTGAACATTCTTGAATGCCTACCAAAAGGGACATAATAATCTGAATGACAGCCTTATGACAATGAGATTACCACTTCCAGGAAAATGTCATGCTGCCATCTTTGGTTCCTATACTTTCGCCACGATGAACACTGATGAAGTTAAAGAAACATTTTATGAAGACCTGGAGACCCTTATCATCAATGTACCAAAAGAGGATAATGGAAGGGTGAATATGCATATACAACTAGTTTCGTGTTACATTAAGCATCTAGGATTTTTATTTTGTTTTGTTTGTTTTTTTCTAATGGAAAAAATAATTTTTTCACAGGCAGAAAAAGCCAAAACATAATTTTTACCTTTTCTTGTGTTTTGAATTTTAATGAGTCAGTTGGATGCTTTTTTTTTGAGAAACAATTTATTGAAATTACTTGGGGTTTTAATACGACCACATGAAAAGCCATTATATCTGACTGATAGTCTTCCCGTCTTCCAAAATTCAAGTTCTCCCTCCTCCATGAAGATTTTCTTGATCCTCCCAAATTCATATAATCTCTCTTTTCTGAACAACCATGGCATTTTGTTTTGAACTCTCTTTGGCACCAATTATGCTATGTATCATAGCCATTTGATTATCTTTTTCTCCCTAACTGGATTGAAAGCTCCTTGAGGGCAAAGATACTTATACAACCTTAAAGCTAGGAGGGTTTCAAACATATTCCACTCTGTGCTTCTTATTTTACAGATGAAGAAACCTCAGGTGAAAGAGAGATGAAATAAATTGTTCATGTCCCCACACTTATTAGTGAATTATAATTTGAATCCAGATTCAATTCTGAATCCCCAGCCACTAAGTGATTAATAAATACTTGTTGAATTGAATTGAATGCAAGTGGTCCTGTCATTTCAGCCCTGAGAGGTAATTTCTCAGTAACCATCTCTTGGAAATGTAAACATTCTACAGGCACAGCAGTTGCAGCTACTTAATAAGATATGGAACCCTTCTCTGGATCGGTCTTAGATTTTCATTTTTCTACTTTGCCTGATAGGGTAAGATCTTCTGACTTCAATTATCTTCTAGATATAGCATAATACTTTATATCCTTCTACATTCAAGCCTTTATAGCATTTTAAAGATTACCTTACAAATAGTTAAAAATAAGAGACATACAGCCATCTAAATCACAGGATTTGATCTTCAAGCAGCTTCCTGTTTTTCTAGTTCTTATAAATGTAGAGTCATACTATTGTACTGTTGACATTATACTTCAAAGGCTCTGAATTATATTGGGATTTTTCTGATACATTTCTTTGTAACCTTCCTCCTTTTGAAAGTGATACTCAGACTCAGGGTTGGCGTAGCCATGGCGGCCCGTGTACTCTCTGCCTGCGTCCTCCCACCCCCAGAGCCCCCGCTCACCTTGCTTTGGCTGCTGGGGTTGGCCTTGTCGACAGCGGCAGCAGTGGGGGTTTAAGGGGTGGCGATGGTGGGGGGGTGGCGATGTCGGCGGGGTTTACTGGGCAGCGGTGGTTTCAGGAATATCTCTACAGTTGAGCCGCCGATATAGTGACATGCCCCTTCTGACACTGGAGAGCATTTAGGACCGTGTCCCCTGTGTCTTGAAACTATATGATAGGATTGACCCAGAAAAGCTTTCAGTATCTTCCCATTTCATGAAAAACCTGGGCTTGGATAGTTTAGACCAAGTAGAAATTATAATGACCATGGAAGATGAATTTGTGTTTGAAATTGCTGACACAGATGCTGAAAAGTTAATGTGTCCACAAGAGATTGTAGATTACATTGCAGATAAGAAAGATGTGTACCAGTAATTTTTTATTAAATATTAAAGAACTCGTATGATCCCAGCTAGTGTCTGAATGTGAGAACACATTAAGAGACCATTGCTGCTTTTGCCGGACTATTTCTGTTGGAACTATATATTTTTAAGTTGTCTAAATATGTGTTGACCTTTAAAAATAAACATACAAAATAAAAAAAAAAAGAAAGTGATACTTAGTTGCTCTCTATTAGCTCAGGGATTGCCATTAAGTTTCACACCCAAGACAAAATCCCAATTTAGAGTATATAATTGCCAGATAGGTTTATATATATCTCCTTTCTCATCCAGCAACTTTTACATGACTGGCAAGATTTTGTTATCAAGAACTTATTAACTAGAGCAAAGATATAAATGACTAATGCAATTCCTTTCAGGTATCACTTGTTTTAGTTACAGAAGTCTACCCTAATTTAAGAAGAACCTTCTGTATTGGATAGAAATTCTGAGGGTCTTTTTTCTCTTCTCAGATTGATTCTTTTACCTTTTACCTTTTACTTCTTACCTAACCTTTATTACTGAATGGGTGTTGTCTCAGACAAATTGAGACCTGGAAAAGACCTTGGTTTAAAAGGCCAAGGTCTCCCAGTGCATCTGCAGCCATTTCATCATGCTGATCTATGTTTTATCAGTAAACTCTGATGACTCTGGAAGAGAGAGTGAGGTTGATGACTTAAATCTAATTTACTTGGAAGTCAACACTCTCCTGACATCACTGGTCCTCTTAAGAACAAAGAATGAACAACAATCAAGGCCTATAATTCAATTGTGTGGGTTAATATAATAAGTTAACATATAAGATTCACAAATTATTCGTATTATATTTTATATGTAGGTGGCTAGATGGCACAATATACATATATATGTACATATATAAATATACATATAGACATATATAAGCGTATATATAAGCACAAGTTACTATAAGTCACAATCTAATTATTGTGTTTTGATTATCTCTTTACAAACAAGGCCCACCTTCAGGTAGCACATTAATTTAAGCGGGCAACTCCTATGAGAACTTGCCAAATAGAGAGAAAGAGGCTGCAGTGGAACATATCTGACAGCATTACTATTGACTCTAGGTGGACCTTGTGATCGCCTCATCAGTGACACACACATTGGCTCCTTGCAGACCAAATGCTTCCATTTATGCTGGCATGGCACATCGTCATCAATTTGTAAGCCAATCAGATTCTGGAAAGTCTGTTGCTAACCGAAGCAAAGGACAACATGAGACCATGATACCAAAAGTCAGGCATCCATCATTTCACCCATCTTGGAAAAATAGTGCAGTGATGGGTCAGGTACTCTGTTATTTTTTTCCATCTAGTTTCCTAGCCTTTCCTTCCTAATACTGTGCAGTAGTTTTCCGCAAACTTGGTTGGGGTTTTAGTCTATGCTCTCATTGAAACAGAAAAAAAAATGTTTTGTTGGATCTCCATGTTGGATGTCCATCTCCCCATAACTGAAGTGACTGTGTCTTCCACAACTCCTTTTCTTCAAACCATCTTGTAAAAGTCATTACAATTAAAATTCTTTGAATCCTAGCACAGAGATGATCTTTTATTTTGTTACTAACAACTCTGAAGCAATTAATAATGAAACATTTTCTTCCAATGAAAATTAAAACAGAATTTTAATTTTTTAATTTGAATTTAATACTTATGATGTGTTATGTGACAGCCTCTAACTATAGAGATAGCCAGTTAATATAGACTCATTCACTTCATCAATATATTTTTTAGCTAATATTCTAAATGGAATGACTAGAACTCAACAATAAAATGTCCTCTTAGACAAGAGGCAAGGAAATAAGTGGTAAAAATGTCTGAAAATATTCACTCTATTTCTCATCTTATTTTTTTAGGTTTTTTTGCAAGGCAATGAGGTTAAGTGGCTTGCTCAAGGCCATACAGCTAGGTAATTATTAAGTATCTGAGGTCACATTTGAACTCAGGTACTCCTGACTCCAGGGCTGGTGCTCTATCCACTATGCCACCTAGCTGCCCCTATTTCTCATCTTATTAACAAAAGGCCAAAGGCTGTCCAACTTTAAGGTTACCAGTTAATCAAAGATCCTCTATGCATTGTACATTAAAAAAAAAACCTAAAATATTATGATTCTATTATTTAACCTAGGATTATACTAGAATAAATAATATCCAGTATTAATCTAATCAGTTATGCTAAGTCACCAGGAAGAGATAATGTATAGATTTTATTCCATACCCCTTGAAAAAGGATTGGATTAGGATTTAAAAGATAGGTTTAAGTTCTGGTACTTTTACTAACTTTCTGTGTGCTTTTGAATGTTTGCTTGTTGAAGAGAGGATTCAGGAGAGTTTTGAGGGGTTTTTGGCTGATTCAAATATTTAAAAGATTGACATCAGGAAGTAGTGTTCTACTTAGTGCCAAAGGGAAGAATTAAGAATCTACAAGATGGCATATTTTGACTGAATATAAATAGAAACTTTCTGACAGTTAAAATTTTCAAAAGCAGAATGGGTTACTTTAGAGGTAATGAGCTCCCTATCATTGGAAATCTTTAAACAAAGTATAGATGGTCCCTTGACATATTGTTGAAGGAATTCATGCTTAAGATAGGAATTGGACTTACTAACTATTAAGGTCCTAACTAATTCAATACTTTTGGGTGCTTTTTCATTTAGAGGCAGCATAATAGAGTGAAAAGAGTGCCAACCAGTCTTAGGAGGCCTAGTTTAGAATCCCAGTTCTGCTACTGTGGGACAATGTTTTTGTCCACAAAATAGTGATCTCTTAAGCTACCCAAAAGATCTACTATTCAGTAATATTTCTTTAGGGATATAAATTAAACATTTTCCTCTTTTCTCTTTTTTTCTTTCCTTCTTCCTTCCCTCCTTCCTTCCTTCCTTCCTTCTCCTTTCTCTCACTAAAGATTCAATTTGACTAAATAGACAATTCGCCAAATCAAGTAATTTCAGAGGCAAATGTTAATTTTCAGTATATAAATTCATAACCTGAGCATCAAGACAGTTAAGAAATTATAGTTTATTTCCAGTTTCATGAAGGAAAGAAATCCCCTCTAGAGGAAATGAATTCTCTGGGTATAAGGGCAACCAGACCTGAGACAGGGACAGTCATCTTCCTGAGTTCAAATGTGGCCTCACATCTTAATAGCTTTATGACCCTGGACAAGTCACTTAATCCTGTTTTGCCTCAGTTCCTCATCTGTAAAATGATCTGGAAAAAGAAAAGGCAAACTATTCCATTCTCTTTGCCCAGAAAGCCCTAAACAGAATTATGAGGAGTCCAACATGACTAAAGCAATTGTACAACAATATGTTATATAACTAAGGATAATTTAGTATTCAGCATAGAGGACCATACATGTTATAACTGGATTGCTTAAGACATTTTTTATTAAATATTTGAAGATTCCTTGGAACCCTTAGATTACAGACAACACCCATCAGCAATTGTAGGGTTGCTGGCCATGGCACTGAACAATTCAGCCCTGTCTGTACAATATCAACTGCCTCTATGGAGCAATGTTTATTGTTCAGGATAAACTTATCTTAATTCTGTAACCAAGAGAATGAGATTCTCTTTTACTCCTAATATGTCTATACGGAGCTGAAGGGAATTGGGACTGGGTCTTGCACTAATTTGGACATAGCATATTGTAATATGATAAGAATTGGCTAACAAATATTATTCCTATATGAGATATAAAATTCTTTAATCCCATTTTCACTTTCTGTAGAGAAATAAAACTAAAAAAAGATACCCACTCTCTCATCAACAAGAAAAGGGATACAGATTTGTATTTGTCTTTGTGGCATAGATTAAAAGTATATAGGTCATTTCAGAAATGAAGTACAGTAAATGTACTCACCAATATGTAAATTTCAAATTTCTGAACAATCTTTGTGAAAGATAAATTGTGTGCTATCTCTTCTTCTCACTACCAGAGGCCTCTCAGCAACCTGGTCCTGACTCACCAACAGAAGATTGAAAGTCCCAAAAGTTAATTGGTGTCTATCTAATCTAACACTTCACTATTTCCTCCTTTCTTTCCCTCAGAAACCTCATGCATATTCCATATTTCTGCTTTTCAAATTATTCATTGCTCAGACCTCATTTAATTCCACCTCAAGTAATCTCCCATTGTTACACAAACACAAACAAGCACACACATACTGATTGATTTCCAAATACCCATTCACCTCCTTTCCATTTACCCTAATTCCACTGAAGGTGATTTTTTTAAAAGTTAAAGTGAATTAAAATGAAATTTTTATGTATAGTTTTAGTATTCGCCCTAAAGTAACTGTAACTGAAAAACCAGGATCCTTATGAATAGATTGGTTAAGCAATTGTATGAGTAGAACAATTAAAGGAATATCAGAAATATTTCCTATCTTCCATAATCTACAGTACCAGAAGGTCAAAGTCTTTTAGAGTAAATATTGCCCTCTGATTTGAGTAAAGGGTTGAAATTGTTTTAAGTACAAATGCTTAAGACATGTAAATATTTTTAACACTTTGATAGAAATTAGTTTATCAGATTTCACAACTGAATTAAGAGTCCTGGGTTCCTGTATAAAGGAGAGTCATTGAAAAGGACAGAATAAGCTTAAGTCTGTTAAGTCATAATATTTACTTACCTTGAGTTTGTAATACATTTAAATCTCCAACTATTTTTCCAACATAATTTCCTTCTAGCTGTGTCTCCTACATCATACTATATTTGTTTATCTATAAATCGTTATCAATGCTTTTATGTTTTCTTTTTTTGTTGTTTTTTTTGCAAGGAAAATGGGGTTAAATGGCTTGCCCAAGGCCACACAGCTAGGTAATTATTAAGTGTCTGAGATCAGATTTGAACCCAGGTACTCCTGATTCCAGGGCCGTTGTTTTATCCACTTATTTTTAAAATATGATTAACTTTTTTTAACACAGAGAGGATTCAATTTAGTTTATAAAAATCAATATCCACTTTCTAGTCAATCATTTTTAAAAGTTCTAATTAAAGGTTATTTAAAGATTTCTAGTATGAAGGTTAATACCATCTTTATATTTTTCTCTTCCTAAATAGGTAAGGAATCTTCAAAACAGGCTTCTCACAAAAGAATCCTCATTGAAAGAGTTGAAATTTGAACTAGAAAAGTACAAAGAAAATTATATCAGACAGTCCTCCCAGAATATGACCTTGAAAGATCATATTGTAGATCTAAAGGATATCAATGCTTCAGCCTCCAGAATAAAGTTTTTGAAAAATATCAGTATTTAGAACCTTGAAAGAGGCAACTGGGACTTAAGTGAAAGAGTAGCAGAACTTGAAAGCCATCTAAGATAGGGTGTGTTTTCTAATTGGTATCCACATTGGGTGATATGGTGAAAAATTCACTGACAGGATGGAGGAGACTTGGCTCTTGGTCCTGCTACTGACTTGCTTGATGACCTTAGGCAAGTCACTTTAACTCTCTGAGACTCAGTTTCCTCACCTGTAATAGAAGAGATTGAACTTGTAAAGTCTAAGAGTTCTCTAAAAATGCTTCAATTCTATAGACATTTCATCATCAGCCCTGGAGTCAGGAGGAACTGAATTCCAATCAGTCCTTGAACACTTGATGCTTACTAGTGGTGGACAAGTCCACTTAACACTTATTGTCTTGCATCCAGGGCCATCTTCATTTTTCCACATCCATATCCAGCCACTGGATCCCCCCCAAAGGTTCTAGAGGAAAAAGTGAGGCCAGTGACTTAGCATAGCACTCCCTCATTCACATCCAATTCATGTACTTGTCAGAGTATCACCTCCCTGATATCATGGTATTTTCCAAGAACAAAACATCATCACCAATCAAAACATTTAAATTAGTTCAAATTGTGCATTTTTGGGGATTCAGCATTATGTAAAATGATTATTCCATTTCTTGATGAATATTAGAGATGAAAGATTTGAAACTGTACCCTGGGCTAGGCTGTTAGGAAAAAAAAAAGTACCACTATCCTTTTCTTGGTGTGTATGTATGTATGTATATATGTAGAAGGTATGGTGAGGTAAGGGAGTAGATTTCAGACCAGGTTACTTATAACAGAAAAACCTGAGGAAATCCCAGGAATTACAATCATAGTAAGGCAAAGGAGGAGGAGGCCTAGAAATGATTCTGTCCAAGTCAGTTACTTGAATTGTGTCAGTTTTCTATTTCTAATTCTTTGGTGCTAATGTCCCACTATCTACCAGTCTGATAATTCCTCTGAGACTTGGATTTCCCACACTGCTTTAGGAGAGAAAATACTTAGGAACCTAAAATTGATTTGGGAACCAAACTAGAATCAAGAGATCAATATAAATTTAAGGATCAGTAGGTGGGAGAAAAGGATGACTCTTTCTGGTTGTCCAGATACTGTGAAAGGAGAGTATCAAAGAGTATCAAAGGACTGATTAAAGGCAACAATCATTAGAATGACCCCCTATGCGGCAGATGATGTCTAGAATTACTAACAGCTTAACTTTTGCCTGAGTACAATGTTTGGAAATGGACAGTCCCTCTATGTGACATGGAGAAGGCTTCCATACAAATTCTTTTTTTTTAAATTTAAATTAATTTTTATTAAAGATATTATTTGAGTTTTACATTTTCCCCCATCTTGCTTCCTCCCCCCTCCCCCCCCCCACCAAGAGCACTCTGTCAGTCTTTACTTTGTTTCCATGTTGTACCTTGATCCAAATTGGGTGTGATGAGAGAGAAATCATATCCTTAAAGAGAAGAGAAGTCTCAGAGGTAACAAGATCAGACAATAAGCTATCTGGTTTTTTTCTAAATTAAAGGGAATAGTCCTTGCACTTTGTTCAAACTCCACAGCTCCTTATCTGGATACAGATGATACTCTCCTTTGCAGACAGCCCAAAATTGTTCTCAGTTGTTGCCCTGATGGAATGAGCAAGTCCTTCAAGGTTGAACATCACTCCCATGTTGCTGTTAGAGTATACAGTGTTTTTCTGGTTCTGCTCATCTCACTCAGCATCAGTTCATGCAAATTCCTCCAGGCTTCTCTGAAATCCCCTCCCTCCTGGTTTCTAATAGAACAATAGTGTTCCATGACATACATATACCACAGTTTGCTAAGCCATTCCCCAATTGAAGGACATTTACTGGATTTCCAATTCTTTGCCACCACAAACAGGGCTGCTATAAATATTTTTGTACAAGTAATGTTTTTATACTTTTTCCTCATCTCTTCAGGGTATAGACCCAGTAGTGGTATTGCTGAGTCAAAGGGTATGGCACATTTTTGTTGCCCTTTGGGCATAGTTCCAAATAGCTCTCCAGAAGGGTTGGATGAGTTCACAGCTCCACCAACAGTGTAATAGTGTCCCAGATTTCCCACATCCCTTCCAACAATGATCATTATCCTTCCTGGTCATACTGGTCAATCTGAGAGGTGTGAGGTGGTACCTCAGAGAAGCTTTAATTTGCATTTCTCTAATAATTAATGATTTAGAGCATTTTTTCATATGGCTATAGATTACTTTGATCTCCTCATCTGTAAATTGCCTTTGCATATCCTTTGACCATTTGTCAACTGGGGAGTGGCTTTTTGTTTTAAAAATATGACTCTGTTCTCTGTATATTTTAGAAATGAGTCCTTTGTCAGAATCATTAGTTGTAAAGATCGTTTCCCAATTTAGTACATTTCTTTTGATCTTGGTTACATTGGTTTTATCTGTGCAAAACTTTTTAATTTAATGTAATCGAAATCATCTAATTGGATTTTGGTGATGTTCTCCAACTCTTCTTTAGTCATAAACTGTTTCCCTTTCCATAGATCTGACGGGTAGACTAGTCCTTGATCTTCTAATTTGCTTATAGTATTTTTTTTTATGTCTATGTCCTGTAACCATTTGGATCTTATCTTGGTAAAGGGTGTGAGGTGTTGGTCTAATCTAAGTTTCTTCCATACTAACTTCCAATTTTCCCAGCAATTTTTATCAAAGAGGGAGTTTTTATCCCAATGGCCAGACTCTTTGGGTTTATCAAACAGCAGCTTACTATAATCATCTCCTGCTTTTACACCTAGTCTATTCCACTGGTCCACCACTCTATTTCTTAGCCAATACCAAATAGTTTTCATACAAATTCTAAATGAAAAAAAAAAATAGAGGGGCGGCTAGGTGGTGCAGTGGCTAGAGCAGTGACCCTGGATTCAGGAGTACCTGAGTTCAAATCTGGCCTCAGACACTTAATAATTACCTAGCTGTGTGGCCTTGGACAAATCACTTAACCACCATTGCCTTGCAAAAACCTTAAAAAAAGTATAAAGTGATTCACTATTCACCTTTTCTTTCACTAAGTGTTCAAGTATTCTCTGTGTCTATATGTCAAATTACTATTTTTTTAGAAGTCTGTCAGTTTAAATGCGAAAGAAAATGACCAGTGGAAGTTCTTGTAGAATAGACTCTGGGCGATAGATTTTTAAAGACAAGACAGCCATGCCCTAAGGTTGAAACGTTATTATTTTTCTTGGCATTTCTTTTGCTACTCCTAGCTTCTCCTCACAAATGGTTAATTTGACAACCGCTTAGATAGCAAAGAATCCATATTTCTCTCATGGAACATGAAACATTCTACTTTAAAGAAAAATCTTATTGTACTTAGCATGTAAAAAATGTATAAGATTAAGACTTGTTATTATCATCCACAGAGTACAGCTTATAGAAAGAGAAAAGGCAGAACAAAAAGCAGCTGGTTTGGAAAAAAAGTTGGTGGATGCCACACACAAATTAGCCTCTTTTATGAATCTTGATATGAAAGGGCAAGATGATTCCCCAGAGGTTTTAGTGAAGAAGGTAAGAATACTCTACTCAAGATGAATTTATGGAGAGGTAATAATTTTATTCTATATTTTTACTCCTGTCATATTTCTCATGAAATGTTTTGGTTGAAAACTGAACAATTGCCCAGTGACAATGAGTTATCTTTTCCAAGTGAAGAGCAAGTAGCTGACATGTTCCTTAACATAATTTGGAACCCTAGAATTTCTTCTGTGGCACCACAGGAATTAATCTGATCTTTGGGTGAAAGGTAGTTGAAAAACTTCCCTGTGTATTCTCCCATCTCTCAGGCACCTTTGGAAATAGTAAACTAGTGGTATAGGGCATAATTCAAGAAGGGAGTGGGCTAGTGGAAGAAGCTCTGAGATTCAGAACATTTGAATTATAGTCTGTGTTTAACTAGTAATATTAACTACCTTAGTAAAATCAATTTGCATTATACTTTTATCTAGAAAATTAGAATTTAAAATACACTTTCTTCATTGTTATAAGATTTGCTATAAAGATAAATATTAGGTGAAAAATAACTTTTATACTTCAAATATTTTATTATTCTCTTCACTATTATTATTATCATTATTATTGTGATCACTATTATGAAGTAGCTTAGAGAACCAATTTAACAGTAAAAATAGAGAAGCCGAGTGACATAGTGAATAGAGTGCTAGATCTAGAGTCAGGAAGATTCATTTCCCTGAGTTCATGTCCAGCTTTAGACCAAAAATGGTTGTGTGACCTTGAGCAAGTAATTTAACCTTATTTGTCTCTGTTTCCTCATGTGTAAAATGAGGTAGAGAAGGAAACAAGAAACTACAGGAGTATCATTGCCAAAAAATACCCCCCAAATCCAAACAGGGTTACAAAGAGTCAGACATAATTGAAAAATTAAGTAACAAGAATTAGTTTTTCCTTACATGAAGACTAAATCAACTCCTTTGAAATTTTCATCCATGAGGGCCCCTGTCATATCCCTCTCACTCTTTTCTAGACTATTCTCTTTAATTAGGGGCAGTTAGATAGAGAAATGAATAGAGTACTAGGCCTGAGTCAGGAAAATCTGTGTTCAAATTTCACCTCAGATACTTACTGTATGACTCTGGACAAATCACCTAACTTCTGTCTCAGGAACAAATGAGATAATGATTGTAAAATACTTAGGACAGTGTCTGGCACATAATGAGAATATATAAATCTTAGTTATATTATTATTATTATTATTATTATTATTAGTTTATACTCCTAATCCTCATGCATCATGATCTTACCTTCTTTCATTGTCCTGATTGACTTCTACTTTATATTCTACAGATTATTCATCATATCATGTGTCCCTCAAGAATTGAGCACAATGTTCCAAGCCTGACTTGATAGACTGGAGCCTATCACCTGCTTCAGAATTCCTTGTTTGCAATGTGCTGCAGATCACTCATACCAACCAATGCTTATCTCTATGACTCAGGGTCACATGGCAGGACTTTACATTCTTCCCTATTATATTCCATCTGCTGAGATTTAATCTAATGTTTTAGCTTACAAAAATCTTTATGGCTCCAGACTCTTATCTAGTATGGTAGTATTTTCTTCCAGCTTTATATAAGTCATTTGATTAAAAAAATGTTAAGCAACAGAAAAGCAATTGGAGAACTTTGGCTTGCTTTTCTACAGATCTTTGTGTAACCCTTCCAAAAAAATTAAACAGAATTAATTTGGGACATATTTTACTCTACTCTGCTGGTTTTAGGTCTCCTCATTAATAATAATAGTGACAAGAACAATAAAATAGTTTCCATTTATATAGTACTTTGAAAACACTGAACTTTTCAAAATGGTTTTACATTTATTATGTCATTTTATCATTAGAACAATGCTGTGAGAAAGGTAGTACAAGTATTCTTATTCTTATTTTACAGATAAGGAACAGTGTGATAACAAAAAAAAAAAAAATCATTGCAGGTAAGATAGGACCTGAACCAAAGACCCTTAGCTCCCCAACCCACTGATTTTTGCTACTTACTTGCTCTGGGCCTCTGATTCATCCTCTCTAAAATCTAGGGATTAGATTAAATGATATCTAAGGTCATTTCCAGCTCTGAAAAAGAAGACTCTGCTGTACTTGTTCTCTCAAATGAGAGTCTGTGACTATATTTATATTCTTCTTTGATCATAGAACAATAGAATGACTGAAATCACTCAATTTGAAAGACATAGATTTAATGTTATTGTCATCTTTAGGACAATGAGGAAACTATCCTGGCCAAGAACTTGGAAAGATAAAGCATTTTTCTCTCAGGGAAACTGAAGGTTTGGGATAGATGTCAATATGATTTGCTTTACAAGGAAAAGCAAATGTCTACAATAGAACAAAGCCCATTCACCCTCAACTGGGAAACTCAAACTACCCAGACACAGCACCAGAGTTTCATTAGTAAACTTGCTACTCTTCTAAGAAACACCTTTATTACTGTACCAGCAACAGAGGAAGCTGTGAGAGAAAGGATACAAGAAATCAGTATGAATGAACAGTCTTGGAGATATGTGAGTATGTTGCAAGAAAAGTTGTCATTTTAAAATATTCTAATCATAAAGTCTAAATTGATTCCTAATTGAGACAATACTTGTGCCTCATTTTAAATTATGTCTATTTCTGTTTCTGAGTTTTCAAAACAGTAAGGCAAACAAAGGAGCAAGCATCTATAAAGTCAGTTTAACATTTCTCATATCAGGATAGTTCTAATTGTTAAAACCCAGTAATTCTGTTTATATCACTTCTGAGGACATCTCCACAAGTCACTTGGAAGCATTTCTAGTGAATATGTGATAATACTGTATATAAAACCAAAATCATAACAATAAAATTTTTCAAAAAGTGAGACCAATTGTTCAGTTTCATCAGAATAGTTGAAATTGTTATAGCAAAAAATATTTCTTCTCTTTCTTCACCTCCAGTTTATAGAAATATTGTTTATTTTGAAATTGAATGTGTGTTGCAGAGTTCTGCCTTTAAAAATCTTGTTTTTGCCAGTATTCTAGTTCCTTTCATTAGGGAGTGTTCTCTGGTGACCTGAAAATTTATTAAATGGTTTCAGTATTAGGTTGAAATTGAAGTATTATGTTTTCATATATCAGCCTCCCTTTTCTCCTCTTCATTTCAACCAGTGATCTCTATATACCTCCAATTTCCTAGCAGGAAAGTCTTGAAAGCATAGTGAAATCCATATTTCAATTATAATCATTGGATTTGCAAGTTTGACTTTTAAAGGCAAACATGGGATACACTTTTGTTTCTCAGTTTTGTAATTTACCTGCAGAAAACTGATGTCCTTCAACAAGAGATTCAATTGCTAACTCGGCAGGTTGAGCAACTTCATCAACTTTGTCAAGAGGTTGTATGTCACTCATCCCAAAGTGAAGAAAAGTTTCTGGAGCAAAAGAAATCCCTAAAGATCTCAGAAGGGAAATCTGCCACTGATTATTTATTTCAAGGAAATTGGAATTTAGACAAAAAGAAAGTAAGGGTTCTAGATGTATATGGCAAGGAAAAAATAATTTTTATAAAATTATATCAATGGCTTCAATTTTAACCAATGTTCATAAAAATAACGTTCTTATTAGCATTCTAAGGGACTGGGAGGGGGAGAATGACAACAAATTGATTAATTCCCATATTCCTGATTTCGTACAGATGTTAGCAGAAAGCCCATGTTCCAACTTTCTCATTATAAACATATTTGATTTTTAGATGTAATTCAGATTTTTGTAATTTGTAATTTGATTTTTATGTAATTTTAAAAGAAGATCTAAAAGACAGATTATCTAATGGTGGAATTTCAGTTCATAATAATAACTATATTGGAGTATATAGTAAAGGGCATTACTGAGTAGAGAGCATTACTGGAGAAATGATGGATTGGCCAATCACAGCCCATTACTGGAAGGATGCACATTATACTCTGACGGATGCAGTTTCCTTCATGGTTGTTTGCTGTGCCTGGACAAGCTCTGAAGAAGAGAGTAGGGGCCTCTATTAAAAGGAGGTTCTCCCAGCTTACCTCTGAGAGATTGCATCAGGTAAAACTCATTACACAGGCTCCCTAAGGCTCTCATTGGTCAGTTCTCCCTGAGCTCACAGGCTAAAGGGGACACGGCATGCAAATAACTACAAGAGAGTCATTTTCAATGAAGTCACACATGGTTACATGTCATCCACTTTACAGCATAACTTTTCATGCCATTGGTGAGAGACAGCATGATGCAGGACTTAGGAGGAGACCTGAATTTGGATTCTGGTTCCATCCTTTGGCTTTTGGGTGACCTTGAATAAAAACCTCTCAATACTCAAGTTTATTAAGATACCTGACATTTATGAGACCTTAAAACACTATATAAATGTCAGATGTCTTACTCAACTTGAGGAGTGCATGGAGTGTTATCACAGCTTTGGGGATGATTTTCTTTATGGAGTGTGAGTATGCCCACTGGCAACACTCGAGCACCATCTGGTGGTCTGGATTCTCCTAGGGTCTAGTTGTGGGCATTGAATACTCTCACCAATCAGGAGTCAGAGTTCCAAGGGTTGGTAGAATACCATTACATTGGACTTTGAAGAGAATATTCAAACTCATATTCAACCTGTGCCTTTATTTCCTCCTTTTCAGAGTATAGCCTGGTCTAATAGAGAGAATCTGAATCCTACTGGTGACCAGGTAATGATGGGGAGGGAGGGAGGATATGATTCCTCCAGAAATATATTTATGTCTCTCTTGAGGCAAAAGCACATGAGTTCCTTAGGCTGTCAAACACTGCTTTCGAAGAATGTTCCAGACCCCAAGGTAAAATAGAGGAGAGGGAAATATGTGGGTATCATGATTCCCACAATCCAGACTTTTAGCAAGAAAAGGTGATTTCCAGGCTTTGGCATAGTCTTAATATGAGAAGAGTGTCATATGCATGGAAGCAGTGGAATCTCCCCCTGAATGTAGGGGAATAAATATTTGAACTCTGACCCCTTATAGTATTTTGTGTACCTGGTCATTACAGGACTATTGTCTAGAATCCACTTCCAAGATTGAAACCTGAAGTATTACCTTCACTATGGAGTTTATTCTGGGTCTCTAGGGCTGAAAGAAGAATATTAGAATATTTCCCTCTTCATAGATCCAAGTTAATTTCCTCCCTCAGGGAGTCTAAACTGCATTGTGTAGACAGTATACAGTCTATACCTGTAATTTCCACTTGATTCTAGAAGTGTGACACCTCTTCCTTATGGAAAGGAGGAAGAGAGTCAAGGTGAAGATGTTCTCCATTGAAAGAAAAGGAGGGAGGTTATTGGGTGGGATGATTATATCCTATATCCTATCTAGGGAGAGTCCTATGTCTTATTTAGAGAATGGGGTAATAGTAATGGTGGGAGGAGAATCTAGCCAACAGAAGTCAATGCCCACTCTTTTGGTTTGGCTAACTGTTGGACTTGCATAAATTGGGATAATAATAATAAGCCTGGAGAAAAGGTGGAACTCATTAGAGAAGTAGAAAAATTGTAGAGCTTGTTTCTGCACTACTGTGGGTCCTTTTTGTGTTTTCTGAGAGGTTGTACAAAGATTATCCTGTGTCTAAAGTATACATTTCTTATCTTGAGTGCTTTTATTCATATCTGTGGAGAACTAGATGTTTGTTATATTCACATATCATGCTGAGATATCCTTGGAACCACGGTGAGAAGAAGCTACCTGAGTCTAAGAGAAAGCCAACTGAATCTATTTGAAAATAATTTTTCATATTCCCTAGATTGAATCTAGTCTATTTGGGCCAAGACAAAGGCTGGGCCTCAGATTCATGAGTCTGGGACTAGTTTGACTCCTTGATTTTGTCTCTGTCAGAGTGACCACTTCACTGACAACAGAAGTAAGAAAAGCATTGTTTCTTTTGTCAGATGCAGTAATTGGAATTAACACTTCATCCCAATCAAACTAAAGGATGTTTTCATATCAATGATACCAATATTTGGATACTTTTTGATAAATGTACCCCAAAATATCAACAACAAGAAATTATGGCTTAGATAGAACTATGACTTTCCTATTAAAAACACTTAATATACATGTCTGATCTGATCTGTATAATAACCCTGTGGGTTAGGGAGTACAAGGATTGTGATTTCTATTTCAGTGTTGAGGAAACTGAGTCTAAGGTAGAAATCTGGGACTCAAAATCCAGGTCTTTTTATTCCTTCTCTTGTACCTTACGTAGTTTCATGTATTTGTTAATGAATTTAACTTTGATTTAAAAAATTGACTTACTAATCAGCTGTGGCTGTAGTATGGGTAACCCCAAATCATTAAGTATTTTTTTTTGGTGATAGCTCAAAACTTTTTATTAAGTGCTCTTTTCTTACTCATTTAAGAAACATACAGAAAAGTTGCAAAGACATTGGTCCAGCATCCACAGAGCTTCTCGAGATCCTCTGCAGCTCAGATGCTGAGTCATCTTGAAAATGGGAGGCCATGCTTGCTTCATGCCTCTCCCACCCACTGGAGCTTCAACAGCACAAATGTTCCTCATATCATTTTTCCTGACTCTCTTCTGATACATGACCTTCCCAAACCTTAGTAGGGTTAATGAGATGCTACAGTCACACACACACACACACACACACACATTCCTTGATGGCCAACCTTCTCCAAACTGAGGTCACTATGTACTGCAGTTCTCTGTGTTATATGCCATATCTTCCTACTACCATGTTAAGTGCCACACCCTAATTTAGAATCTCTTGTTCCTAGAACTCTTCTGTACATGTTAGATGCTTATCCAATATGGGTTGAATGGACTCTAATACAATAGGATCATAAGTTTAGAGGCCAGCAAATCGAATACTCTCATTTTGCAGATAATGTCCTGCCCAGGGCCACAGAGCTAACGAGTTAGGATTTCAATAGCTTTTCCTGTCTCAAGTGTGAAAAAGTCACATATCCAACTGAAAAATTCATAATGTATATTTTGTGTAGAGACCTGGAAGTCCTGGGCTTAAGTTCTCAAAAATCCTGGCTGTGACCTCTTAGCGTTTTATGCCACACTCTAAGATTTAGTAAGTTGCAGAGAAGGTGCTATTCTGTTTCAGTAGAGGGATTTTACTCACCTGGGAGTTCCCTATATCACTAAAATCAAAAGTTCAGTCCTTTACTCTATCTGTTAACTTTATGGGATTATTCTGTAACATGAATTCTTTGATGTCTAATAAGGTTTGAACTACCACTAAAAGCTTTTCCACAGGCATTACATTCAAAAGGTTTTTCTCCACTGTGAATTCTCTGGTGCTTAATAAGGTGAGAGCTTCTCTTGAAGGCTTTCTCACATTCGTTACATTTATAAGGTTTCTCCCCACTATGAATCCTCTGATGCCGAATAAGATCTGAACTCCACCTAAAAGCCTTCCCATATTCATGGCACTCATAAGGTTTCTCCCCACTGTGAATTCTCTGATGGTCCATCAGGACTGAGCTTGCCCTGAAGGCTTTCCCACATTCAGGACACTTAAGGGGTTTCTCTCCTCTGTGAATTCTTTCATGCTCCATCAGTGCTGAGCTCCCTCGGAAAGCTCTTCCACATTCCTGACAACCATACAGTTTCCCTTCAGTGTGAACTCTCTGATGCCAAATAAGGTATGCATTCCTTCGGAAAGCTTTCCCATATTGGTGGCATGATTATATCCTACATTATATCCTATATCCTATCTAGGGAGAGTCCTATCTCTGATTTAGAGAATGGGGTATTAGTAATGGTGGGAGGAGAATCTAGCCAACAGAAGTCAATGCCCAATCTTTTGGTGTGGCTAACTGTTGGACTTGCATAAATCTGGATAATAATAAGCCTAGAGAAAAGGTGGAACTCATGAGAGGAGGAGAAAAATTGTAGAGCTTGTTTCTGGACTACTGTGAGTCCTTTCTGTGTTTTCTGAGAGGCTGTACAAAGATTATCCTATGTCTAAAGTATACATTTCTTATCTTGAGTGCTTTTATTCATATCTGTGGAGAACTAGATGTTTGTTATATTCACATATCATGCTGAGATTTTTTTGTAACCAGTTTGAGGAGGAGAAGCAACCTGAGTCCAAGAGAAAGCAACCTGAATCTATGAGAAAATGATTTTTGATATTCCCTAGCACTTAATATACATGTTTGATCTGATCTGCTCAATAACCCTGTGGGCTAGAGAGTACAAGAGTTCTGATTTACATTTCAGTGTTGAGGAAACTGAGTCTAAGGTAGAAATCTGGGACTCAAAATCCAGGTCTTTTTATTCCTTCTCTTGTACCTTACGTAGTTTCATGTATTTGTTAATGAATTTAACTTTGATTTAAAAAATTGACTTACTAATCAGCTGTGGCTCCAGTATGGGCAACCCCAGAATCATGAAGTATTTTTAAGACTAGTTCTTTGTTGATGTAGAGAGAAACACAAAGGGAAATAAACAAAGTGAAAACTTTGCAGGCGGAAGAGTTGAACAAGAAGTTCCGGAAGCTAGAGAAAGAAAAAAGACAACAGCTTCTGTTGGCAGTTGAAAACCGCTTGCCGAACACGGCAACTCTAAGACTGGAAGAAAAGGTGCAGAAACTTCAGAAAGATCTCAGTGACATGAAGCTTTCAAATCAAAACATGAAAACTCAACTAACGAGAGTAAACTACCTCAAAGTAAGTGAAGTTATTTCAAAAACTCAATCAGTGTCTTTGTCTCATGATTTCAAAGTCTATTTCATTTAAGCAAACAGGTTCCCTTTCATCTCTTAATTCAAGGGAAAATTTTCAAATTATTGTTTTTGTCTGCTGAATTTCTCACTAGAATATCATAGTTGTAGGGTCCCCCAAATAAACTTCTATATTAAGCCAATTATTGCCATTTAATTCAGAGGTAGCACCATCCATAGAGGGCTAGACCTGGAGTTAGCAGAATTGTGTTTGAATTACCATGGGAAAGTCTCCTGTCTCAATTCCCTCATCTGTAAAATGTGGCATCCAGACCCGTACTCTACTTACCTAATAAGTTTTGTTGTGAGATTTAAAGTGGCTAACAAATATAAAGTTCTATATGAATAGTGGCTGCTATTAAACACTTATGGATCAGTTTCCTGGCAACATCCTGGTCAAATTTTCCCCCTCATTTCTCTATGGCTAGCACAGATTATAAGCTCCTTCAAACTGCGACCTCATTTTATACTTTATATTGAACTTTTGTCCCCAGACAACAATGCTCTATATTCTTTTTCACTTAGAGTTTACTCAATGACTATTTTTTGTTATTTGTCCAATGAATGATGTCAGTTGCACTCCGAACTAGGATAGACGAATGGACAAAACTCTGACTGACCCTGGAGTAAGGGAAACCTAAGTTCTAATTCACCCTTAGACAATTTCTAGCTGTGTGATCCCTGGCACTAACTAACCTCTGTTCCACCTCAATGGTAAAAGGGAAATATTATTCAAATATACTTTCCAAGGTGGCTGTGAAAATCAAATGAGAACATTTTTATTTTAATTCTTATTTTATTTTTCCAATTACATGATGTGAAATTTTTTCAACATTCATCCACATAAATATTTATAAGTTACACAATTTTCTTTTATCCTCCCTTCCCACCCCCTCCCCTCAGCAGCAAACTGTTAAGTGAACATTGTACACGTAATTTGTATTTAACAAGTTTAAAACATTTGTCATTTTCTGTATGAGGAATTAGGACTGAGGGAAAAGAAAGAAAGCCATGGAATAGGAAGGAAAAATATACGAGAAATTTTTAAAAGGTGAATGTAGTGTTCATTCAGATTCTGTAGTTGCTTTTTGTTCTGTTTTGCTTTTGTTGCCTGAATGTGGATGGTATTGTCCATAACAAGTCTCCCATGGTTGTCTTAGCTCTGAACTGATGAGTGGAGCTCCGTCCATCAAACTTGAGCAATTCACAATGTTGTTAATTTGTAAAATGTTCTCTTGGTTCTGCTCTTTTCATTCAGCGTCTGTTCCTATAATTATTTCCATGCTTTTCTAGAGTTTGGCCATTGATGGTTTCTTATAGAACAATACTAGTCCATAACATTCATTTACCATAACTTGCTCAGCCATTACCCCATTGATCGGTATCCCCTCAATGTTCCATTTGTTGCTTCTACAAAAAGAGCTATGAATATTTTGGAATATGTGGTACTTTTCCCATTTTTTATGGTTTCTTCTGGATATAGGCCTAGTATTGGTATTGCTGAATTAAAGGTAAGATCATTGTTTTTTTTTTTTTAATGGGTTTTTTAAATTAAGATATCTTAACAAAATGGCATACCTCTCAAGATGGGGGAGAGGGGCAAGAAATTCCAGAAATAGAAGGTGTTTTATGCAGTATGAAAGGTTTTTTTCCTTCGCCCTCATACCAACCATAGGCTGGGGTCACAAAACTAGTTGATACATTGGTTCCTATACATCCCCCTCCCCATCATCATACTAATGAGAAAGAACTACTAGATCTCCTTGAGCATGCATAAAGAAGAAGGTCAAGACTAAGACTAGGTGGGGCTGTTTTTGAGCAAATGTAGGCTAAATGTTTTATCTTAACTCATTACCTGCCCTTGGGCAACAATATAGGCAGACCCTAGTCTTTGTAATATAAACTGACAATCCTCCCTTTACCTTTTTGTGGAACCCAAACACTCATATTTTCCTGTCTAATTAGTAATTTTTGCACTATAGTTTAGCACCAACTCCCATCCTGTACCTAGGTAGCAGACTTTTAAGTCTAGATAACAACTTCCTAACCCCTTTGGACAAATGGGTGTAAGCAATAGTCCCACAAATTCAATACTGTCCCTTTAGTGCTGGTAGACCTTCCAGGAATATAGCTTTCCTGTTTCCAAAAAATGGATATTCCTGTCCATCCTTACTTCCAAGGGGTCCTCCTAAATATGCAATATATTCCTCATGATAATATATACATTTCCAAAGTTGCTGTCCCTTCCTTCCACTGGAGAGTTTTTATACCAATGTCTTTAGATAGATCTTCTTGGCTCCAAAAGTTGATCAAAATAAATCTTTGATTTTGTGCCATTAGACCAACCCCAAGAACATCTAATATATCTAGTGATGTTTCTTAAATTATTTTTTTCTTCCAAATGGATATTTCTGCATTTCCTTGAAAGTCCATACTAACTCATGGTCAAAGTTTCCCTTAACAAGTCCCCTAGTTTGCTCATCTTTACAAGGTATCTAGGTAACATCATTACATTTCACATGAGTCTCAGTCCACCTGTCTTTTCAATTGTACCATCCAGAACATTTGTATCCTGCTTCTAGACATGTCCATAGATATTTGCTAAACCCCAGGAAAATATACTGGCCAGACTGGTATAAACAATAGTCACACTGAACTGACTCATTCATATGCCACTGGTGGTTCTCTCCTCTGGATGAGAATCTTGAGCCACAGTGCACCTCTAACCAGGAAATGAGAATCTAGGATGGACCCAAGGGGAACTGGCACCCAAGGCCAATTCTCAAACTGCTGTGTGCTACTGTGAGTCCAACAGTAAGCCACACCAAAAGAGTGGGCATTGACTTCTGTTGGCTAGATTCTCCTCCCACCATTTCTTATACCCCATTCTCTAAATCAGAGATAAGACTCTCCCTAGATAGGCTATAGGATATAATATAGGATATAATAATGCCACCCAATAATCTCCCTCTTTTCTCTCAATGGAGAACATCTTCACCTTGCCTCTCTTCCTCCTTTCCATAAGGAAGAGGTGTCACACTTCTAGAATCAAGGGGAAATTACAAGTATCGACTGTATACTGACTATACAATGTACACGTAGGTGAGAGATGGTGGAGATGAATTGGCCCATCATCTTTCCTTCTCTTCTCTTCTCTCTTCTCTTCTCTTCTCTTCTCTTCTCTTCTCTTCTCTTCTCTTCTCTTCTCTTCTCTTCTCCAAAGTCCTTCTGCATCTTCTGACCTTGTTCCAAAAAGGTCCTCTGCATCTCAGGTGACTTGTTGAGATCTTATCTTTTGTTAAAGAAACTGCTTAACTTCTTACTCAGATCAAAACACATGTTTTCATCACAAGACAAGGAGATTCTGGAGCTTATTACACTTTACAATTTGCTTTACTGCCATATTGATTGTACACACTACACTTTAACACAGTAAACTTCCCTAAGTATTTTACTACATGAGCAAACTCCCAATGAGAACTATCACATTGCCTTAAGCTTGTACCATATACATTAAACAATCATCTTAGTTCAAACCTTTTCTCTCATTACAATAATGACTCAAACATCCTTAACCAAAATGATTTTTTCCCAAAAAATATTCCCATATTTTCCTTTTCCTGGTGTACTTATCTGACTCACATTCCTTTCCTTAAACAAGACCTTGAAAATTATCCTAAGAATTTCACATTCTTCTTCTTTGCTAAATATCTCCTCTAAATAAAAATTAAGGAAATTAATTCCAATTTAACATGTAGCTGATCCCAGGGGTCAGAGCACACAGCTAACCTATCTCTGGCTGTTAGAGCCTATTCACCTAAAACTTCTTTTTTCTTATTTGCTTAGTAACTTTATAAAGATTCAGGACTTTAAAGGAAACTTCCTTTATAGATGTAAGTATTGAATGTCAGTTTCCAGGCAGAGGTCATGTGGGTATTTGAATGCCTTAGGTCTGACTTATTCTTCCAGGTAAGATATTATCCAAATGTCATTTTGGGAAAATCAAGTCAATAGGGTCCAATCTCAGGCTATACTGAGAAGATGTCCCTTTGACTACCTATCTCTGGCATCTTTAGCCCATTGGCTTCCTTGACTCCAAGAACATGACATTGACCCAGTAGCATTTCCTTTTACTGACCATCCTGGTATCTGACATAAAAAGAGAAAATTATTTAAAAGTCCTGTGATCTAAAATAATTGTTTTACCCAATTATAACTTCCAGTGAATACAATTCACAAATTCCAATTATAGCCTTAATGGGGTCCCCGTCAATGAAACCTCTCCCTAAAGCTCTGAGTGTTCTTCGTGGGTCTTTCCTAAAACCTGGTATTCTAACTATGAATGGTCCTACAGGCCTCATTTTCTACCGCCGCTTATTAGAGGCAGCCCTTTGTCTGAAATCATATTTACTCTACCTCTACAAAAAGATGCACTATCAAATTCCTCTAGGTTAGAGAACCCTCCTTCTAGCCTGTTGTATTTTACAGCAAATAAATGCCTTTGTTGACCAGGAGATTGCCTAAGCTGAATATTGTCACAAAAGCTCAAATTATCTTTCTTGTATTTATCTTTCTCATATTACATAGGTGCTTTTACTTCAAAGCAAACTACCAGTTTTGGAATGTATAGCTAGAAACTTCTATACATAAACTTGTTTAGCTACTAGCCATCCTTAACATGCAAATTACTATTTTTGTTTTGGCAAGATAAGTGGGGTTAAATGATTTGCCCAAGGTCACACAGCCAGGTAATCATTAAGTGTCTGAGGTCTAATTTGAACTCAGGCCCCCCTGTCTCTAGGACCAATGCTCTATTCACTATACCACCAACCTGGGCCCTAACAAACAAAATTACTTTTTAGAATTCTTTAAAAGCATTAGAACATTTTAGGTGACTTTAAATTTGCAATATGTATTATTATTTCCAATATAGTAAAACAAAAGTAAGAATACCACACAAATTACTGCCTTGTACAAGCAATCCTTCCATTAGTACATTATTCATGAACCCACAGATCTATCCCAGAAGGGGTAGTAATTTTTTATATTTTCCTTATTGCCCTTGAAGGACAATCCCATGTTAATCCCAAGTCAAAACAATGCAGTATTTAAATATCATATATTCACAAGGGCTAACAAAATATTGCATATATAATCCCTTTGCAATTACAAAAGAACATGACATAACTGAGAAATACACCTTACTAATCAATACATTATCTGACAGTGGGACTACACAATTGCTGTTTGTTCAGAGCCCCAACATCAGCTGTATGTAGTTACCAAGAGAAAAGTTCACATTCTTAATTTCTTTAAAATTGAACATACATTGTTAATTTACATCAAACATAAAATTCTTATTTAAGCATCTCATTTCCCTTAGAAGAAGAGCAAAATGTTTACCATTCTATCTTTATACTTTTCTCTTCTAGACCACTTTTCCCAGATCCTCTAAGGATCCAATCTCATAGGTATGATGCATTTAAAACCTCAATGCAATTAAAACTAAGCTTCTAACACTTTAGTTTGATAAAAGCTTTCAAGTACTTTATAGAGAGAATCCAGCATTCACATTCCAAAAACTCCATCCAAAATAAAAATGTTAATTGTTAGCATTACGCTTAGCATTAAAAGGAACTAGAGTTTTGCCCCCAAAGAAATCAGTAAATATGCCTGATAACATAGGTTTTCTTCTTAGTGTTATGTATGTATATATATATATACATTCATACACACATACTTACAAATATTTTCTTCTTAGTTAACCTAATACCCCTTTCATTTAACACAAAGATGTTTCAATACAGTTTAAAATCCGAAAGCACTTCATCAATGTAGTTTATTATTTAATTCCTCCCATTCTGTACAAATTTTGTCAGAATGTAACAAAAATAATAACCTTCTTTTAAACCCTCACCGTGATGACCAAAACTCCAGTTCAGAAAGATGGTGACAGTCATCACTCTTAGGCCATATAACCAGAGCAGAGACATTCATTAAATATGATGTCCCTTCTATAAATGTGACTCCTATCCCATGGATTTTATATTTTCTTCCTTTCCCAATCACATATCTTGCCTGTGGTGGTGTCTCTTTCCTTTTAAGGCTTCAGTACATGATTTCTCTTGCCCACCCCCATGGCTGAGTGAGTCACACCTCAGCCAGATTTAGTTTAGAGTTCAGGTCTTAGCAAGATTGCAGATGGGATCAAGACTGCCTTGCCTTTAGTCTACCACCCCCTTCCCCCTACACAGGGAGAAAATATGGAATTTGTCCCTGACAGTCATAAGAATAATAAATCTTCCCTAATATAACTTCTCAATCTTTCCCTTAAAAGTTAATTGTCTCCAAATCCCGTATCAAACACTTAATAATTACCTAGCTGTGTGGCCTTGGGCAAGCCACTTAACCCCATTTGCCTTTCCAAAACCTAAAAAAAAAAAGTTAATTGTCTCTTCTAAACTGTCCAAAAACCACAGTTTTTTTCTCTTTAACTCAATGTACCAGCATAGCTACGACGTCAGTGAGGGATGGGCTGAGCTTCAGAGGGGGACAATGCAGACTTACTTCATCCTGCCCTAACTTCTGAAACAGCTCTCCCAGTTTAAAACTTAGATGGATTCCCCAGACCCAGAAATACCTAACACAGACAAATACATAAGACAGGACAAAGAACAAATACATATACTCCCTCTGGAACATTGGAAATCACTCACACAGCATTTGGATCCAATCTGCTTCCTTCCTTGGCTTCCAGCTACCAGCCAGTGGCTCCCTTGCTCCTCAAGTGTGGAGGCAGCCTTCCCCGTTTAAGATTTCAGGGAAATTCCTGGAGAGGGAACCCAAATGGCCCTCCTTCAGGGCACCCTTTTATTCTCTGGCCTCTCCTTCAGTATAAATCTCCCACCCGGAGGACTTCTCAGCCATTCCAGGGTGGTTCTGGCCACTGATGCCACCCTTGCAATCACTCCTTTATGTCATTTCTACCCCAAGACATTTTAATCACTCTCAACTCCAGGCCAATCTTCCCAGGAATACCTTGAGATATTTCCCCAGCAGAGAACACTAAGAAAGTGGAGTTGAAATCAAGCCATTTGCCTGCATTCTTTTCATATGTTCTTCCTGGAAAATATCAGATAAAGAGATTTACATTAATATTGAGGGTGAGCCCCCAAATTGTTATAAATGGATCATGAATACTTAGTCTGCAGTGATTAAAATGGTCTTTTTCATTAAGATAACTTGGGGCAACTAGATGGCACAGTAGATAGATCACCAGTCCTGGAGACAGGAGTTCAGGAGTTCAAATTGAGCCTCAAATACTTAATAATTACCTTGCTGTGTGGCCTTGGGCAAACCACTTAACCCCATTGCCTTGCGAGAGAGAGAGAGAGAGAGAGAGAGAGAGAGAGAGAGAGAGAGAGAGAGAGCTTTACAAAATGGCACACCTCTCAATAGGAGAGAGCGACCATTATGATCAGTTTTATTGTTCTTTGGGCATAGTTCCATGTTGCTCTTCAGAATGAATGGATTAGTTTACATCTCCACCTACAGGGCATTAATGTCCTAATCTTCCCACAACTTCTCCCACATTGATCATTTTCCCTTTTTGTCATTTTAGTCAATTTGATTGTGAGGTGGTTCCTCATAGCTGTTTTAATTTGCATTTCCAAATGAGATGATTTTTGTAAAGTACTTAGCTCAGAGCCTTGCTCTTAGTAAATACTAAGAAATATTTTTCCCTCCCCCTTTTTATTTTCTTTTTAAATATTAATGCCAGAATAATAATCGTTCTCTTCCTACCCTTCAGGACAAAACCATTGACAAACTCGGGAAATATTTACAAAAGATTGAAACAATTAAAGAGAAGACTTCTACAAAGGTGACCAATTTGAAAACAACATTAAACTACACTGAGGCAGAAGCTGGAGAGGACAAAGAAAGGGTCTATCAGATGCTGAAATCTGTTACTAATAAGCTATATACAGTAAAAAGAACACTTGAAGTAGTAAAACAAGGAAAACAGATACCTTTCTCCCCTACTTTCTAACAAGAACCTTTCTATAAAAGGAATGTCTAAAGGATTAGTTGCTTAGGGAATTATAGTCTCATTCAATTACTGTGGAAATCTTTATTTTTCAAGGATTCTTTATCTCTCATATGACGGTTCTTTCTCAGTTTTGAAAAGTCTCCACAAAATGTTGTATCTTCAGATATATTACTTAATATCTAATTCAATATTTATTAGACATCTACTGACAATAGTCTGTACCAATAGTTTTTACTTGAATAAATACAAAAGCAATGAAATTAAGTCCATTAAAATATTTCATGATACTCAGTACTCTTCCTATGCACTCATTATGCCTAGCATTATTTAATTCAACAAACATTAATCAACTACTCTCTATGGTCACACTGCATTTTACTAGGAGGATATAAGGCAGCTAGGTGGCAGAGAGAGTTCTGAGCCTGAAGTCAGGACTTATCTCCTGAGCTCAAATCTGGCCCCAGATACTTATTAGCTAGCTGAGCAAGTCACTTAAGCCTCTTTGTCTCAATTCCTTATCTGTAAAATAAACTGGAGTAGCAAATGGAAATCCAAGATGGTGTCATGAAGAGTTGAACATGACTAAAATGACTGAACAAAAGTGGGGCATAGCATTGTAGATAGATGAGCAAATATAAGGTAATTTGATGGGGGAGTGTTGCATTAACAAATGGGATTTGTTGGAGGAAAGGGTTTTGTAAGAGAGATGCAAAAAAGGAACTTGAAGATTTTTGAGAAAAAGAGTGATAGAGATAGTGATAGCCTTAGGAAGACTTATTTTGTGAACTATGTCAAAGATAGATTGGAAGAGGGAACAAATGGAAGCTAGGAAACTAATTAAGACACTCTTACAGTATTGGAGATGATGAGGTTAGTGGTTGAATGAATATAGACAAGAGGATGCAAAACAAATTTTGAGGCTAGACTCAACAAAACTTGGCGAAGGAGTAGAATTCAATTGTTTGCTTTTCATATAGCTATTTCTAGATTGTCAACTCCATGAGGAGGTTCTATACAGGGGTTCCAAAAGTATGAATAGCTTTGAGATTTTGCAACTTATTCTCAGCATTGCAATGCAAGACAATGCCAAAGGACTTGCGATGAAAAAATACTATTTACCTCCAGAGAAAGAACTTTATGGAATCTGAATGCAGATCAAAGCATACTATTTTCCACGTTCTTTTTTTCATGTTTTTTTCCCCTTTGGGTCTGCGTTTTTATTTACAACATTACTAATATGGTAATATGTTTTGCCTCATTGAACATATATGAACATATATATCAAGTTGCTTATCATATCAGGAAGGGAAGAAGTGAGGGAAGATGGGAGTGGGTAAAATTTGGAAGTCAAATTTTTAAAAATGAATGTAAAATGTCTCCCTTATATGTAACTGGGAAAAAATGTCATTTTAAAAGACGAGTCTTTTTATATTATTTTTATTATTGAAACTTAAAACTGCCATAAGACTTTTGGGAGAGACTATATTTACTATAGTAAAAATTCTACTATTTTGTATAGAATAAAGTTGCCTAATGAATTTTGAATTAGATATTAAGAAATATATATATATATATATATATATATATATATATATATATATATATATATATATATGCAATATCATTTTAGGGAGACCTAATACCCGAAAAGAACACTTTTTGAGGAACTTCTTTAAAAGCTGGTTTGATGTTCTATGTTACCATTGTTCATAAAAAAGTGTCTCATGTCTGTCTTGTGGGGTTGTCTTAAATGAATGTCACAAATGCTGTCCCATTGATGCCAGGAACATACTGGAGAAGGAAGTGGCAAACCACTCTGGTGTTTTTACCAAGAAAACTCCAAAGACAAAATCCATGAGGTCAAATAGTGTTGGACATGACTCAGTCCCAACAACAGCAGCAGCAGCAGCAATATAAAATAGCACTGGATTTTCTAAGAACCTGGAATAACCCATATCAGAATGCAGCAAAGAGTCTCTAGAAAGTATTTCAGATTGATTTATTATAAATATTTAAGAAAAATAAATAATAACTGCAACCTAATATATATACCCCGATTTTGTGATGCTCAACCTCTCTGACAGGAATAATTGATTATCTGTTCTCTACTACAATATTGGCCATTACAATTTTAAAACTTGAAAACTGATAACTTTAGGGAAATATACTTGAGGATTGATATTTTTCTCGCACCAAGTACCATGTGATAAATTTATCTTTATCCAATGATTATTTGAATGATAGTAGAATAGTTTTTCCTTGTATATTAGTTTCATTAACTTTGCCTTAAGAAAAAGGTACTATAATTCACAGTTTAGAAATTGCTCTTCCCTTTATTTGACAATAGTGTGCAACCTTGTAATAAAGGAAAAAATATATCTTAGCAAGTTGGCACACAAATGCAAACCTAGGTCATAACAATGTTAGTAATAATAATCATGAACTATGATTTGGATAAATTTCCAATTAAATATCTCTGGGCCTCAGTCTTTTCAACCATTCTCTCATTCTACTCCACCCCCAGAGTCCTCCCTAGTTTCAAATCCTATAATCCTCTGGAATTAAATATTTTCTCTCTAGTTCCAACATAATAAGAAATATTCTTTAGGTGACCCACTGTGGCTTATAGTCATTGTAAAACTTATATTGGAAGTTAGGCAAATTGTTCTCAGGGCTTTTACATAAAATTTCATGGTCCCTCTGCTCCATACATCTATCTGGGTAGACACATTTATGTGTAAGTCAAATTGACCAGAATTCATTGTGCTAATGTTGTGTCAGTCACTATGCTTTACATGTGGAACTTAAAGAAAGGCAAAAGACAGGTCCTTACCCTCAAGGAGCTCACATCCTAATGTGGGAGGCAACAAGCAAACAATTACTTGTACAATTCAATCTTGTTTCTCAGGTAGTGATGTAAGGATTGTTTTTTGTGAGAGATCCTTAATAATGTGTGCTTCGTTAACAGGGAATATTTGAATAACTATTGTGGGATAGTAAAATTTTAGTTCTATCCATAAGGCTGGTATTAAAGGCTCACATACTTGCTATTTCTCTTTTCAGTCTCCTTTAGACCCACCCCTTGAAGCAGGCCCTTCTCCAAACCGTATGCTGTACTTCAAAAGGGGAGCTAATTCAGTTCATACTGACTTTGCAGGCCTGCTGGTGAAAAACAAGACTCTTCAAACAGAGGTGTGTGGATTATTTACAAACAGAATTTTCAGGGAAAATTATTCCTCAATAAATGTGGAAGAAAAACAAGCTGATTACAATTTCCTAACAATTTTTTGTCCTATGCTGTTGGTGAAGTGGTCTTCAGGTAGAATGACATATCCTGAAAAAGGAACAAGCAGCTTCTTGGCAGGCATGAACCAAATAAAAACACCTGACAATTATGTAGAGCTTTAATTTTTTTAGGTGTTTCAAAGTCTTTAAGGTCTAAATCTGCACTAAGACTCTTGGAATATCCTGAATGGAACATTCTATAGGCCTACTACAACTTTATAATGTAAATACTATAATACCCTTTGAAACATTAGGAAACTAAGGTGACTGACTCACGATGTCACAATTGGTGTGTGTTAGAGATGTCAATTGAACTAACTTTCTGACCCCATACCCAGCACTAATCAATCATATTAGGCTGTCTCTCCTCACCAACCTGAGCAAAATAACCTACTGAGTTTGAGATAATCCCATGAACTGGAAAGGATGAATACTTCTAAATTTTAACTATATATCAAACATCTACTTGTATAAGTGAATGCTTTATTAGGTGAAATAGTAATATCAACAGATAGAAAAAACAACAAAGAAGCTTTTCTAGGAAATATTGTGCCTCTTGTTTCCTGTTATAGAAAGAGGGGGGGAGTTGAAATTAATTATTAAGTTCAATTTACAAAAATCTAATCTGATACCTGGGCTCATATTGCAAGGAGATCAAAGACAGAAAAAAGCAGTGATGTGGTGCAGTGGATGGATTGCATGGCTTAGAGTTCAAATAATAAGTGCTTGAGGCTAATTTTAACAAGACATCCAAAATGAATGTGTTTATATATCATTGGAAAAAATATTTAATTAAAAAAGAGACCTTTGAGATCAACACAGTCTAAAACCTTACTCCTATTCCTTAGAGTTCTGAACCTAGAGGAAAACTCATCTTCCCCTAGTTCAAATCTGGCCTCAAATATTTAGTAACTGTGTAACTCTGTGTCACAACCCTATTTGCTTCATCTGTAAAATGAATTGGAGAAGGAAATGGCAAACTATTCCAGTATATTTCCCAGGAAAATTCCAGATGGAGTCTTGAGGAGTCAGACATGACTGATTGCTTGTTGATGCTGTTGTTGTTCATCCTTCATTCCTTTGAAGAAGACCAATGACATCAGGATTTCTTGACTTGCTAGTGAATTGGGTTTAAGTGAGGCAGAGCTATGCAAAGTCCTTAACTCCAGTGTCATCACAGATCAGGGAGCAAGACATAGGTCAGGACTGGAGGTGGCACCAGATGCAGTAGGAGACCTTGATCTTTTTAAACTTTGTCTGAGATAACATCAATTCAATAGCTACATGTTAGAACAAGACCAAACAAAAACGATAAATGTCAAAATATGCATTGTGGAACTTTTTATGGTAATATGGAGCCAAAAATAAAGTAGATATCTGACATTTGGAGAATTGTTCAATAGATTACAAAGAAACAACAAATATGAAGATTTTATATCCACATGGGAAGACTTAAATGAACTGTTACAATATAAAGGAAACATATTTAGGAAAATAGTGTACATGATGACTTAGAACAACATAAACAAAGAACAATAAAATTGAATGTTGTGTAATTACCATGACCCAGTTGATCCTCAAATAAAAATTGAGAAAATGTCCTTCCTTTCCAAATTCTTTGCAGGGGGTGGAGGACTATGGGGGTACAATTTTTCAGACCTGGTTGATAAGATTATTTGTTTGATGGAAATGCTTTCTTTTTTCTTTTTTTTATAGTTGCTACTAGGAAATGTTCAATGAGGATAGGAAAAGATGATAATAAATTAAAAATTAATCTTAAAAGTTTTTATTATTTTTTTTATTTTATTTTGGCAAGGCAATGCGGTTAAGTGGCTTTCCCAAGGCCACACAGCTAGGTAATTATTAAGTGTCTGAGGGCAGTTTTGAACTCAGTTATTCCTGTCTCCAGGGCCAGTGCTCTATCCACTGCGCCACCTAGCTGCCCTTTTTATTTTTTTTTGTTTGTTTTGTTTTTAGGTTCTTGCAAGGCAAATGGGGTTAAGTGGCTTGCCCAAGGCCACACAGCTAGGTAATTATTAAGTGTCTGAGGGCAGTTTTGAACTCAGTTATTCCTGTCTCCAGGGCCAGTGCTCTATCCACTGCGCCACCTAGCTGCCCTTTTTATTTTTTCTTTTACAATTTTAAAAGTTTTAACGCATCTTTGTGAGACTCAAAAGAATGATGATGAATAAAGTAACCAACGTCTACAATATACAGGTATTCATGGAAATACTTTAATACCTTAAAAGTATATTTGGCCATTTTTCTTTTTGGTCTGTTTCCAGGGAGATCTGAATTTAAATCTTGCCTTAGACACTTATCTAGCTGTGTGACCTAAGGCAAGGTTCTTAATCTTTTCTCTGTTTCAATTTCTTAGTCTATAAAATGGAGGTAATAATACTACTTACTTCACAGGGTTGTTGGGAAGATCAAATGAGATAACATAGTAAAACTCTTTGTAAACCTTAAATGCTATACATAATGTTAGCTACTATTGCTGCCACTTTCAGCTGTCAACCAGATGGCAAATTCTTGAGATATTATTTGCCACCTTTTCCTAGGATCTCATCTTGCCAGGCACATTCATGTGATCCCAGTTTTCCCTTCTCACCAATCCAAAATCAGTAATAATAAGTAATTCTCTTTGTATCTTTATGCTATTTACCTTTAAAAATATTATGCTATTAGCTTGGATAGTTAATAATTGATTATATTGTTTCATTGTATTAATTTATCCTATTCCATTTAAATATAACTTGAAAAAGGACAATAATTGGACAACTAGGTGGTCCAGTGGACACAGCACTGACCCTGAAGTCAGGAGGACCTGAGTTCAAATCCAGCCTTCGACACTTAATAATTACCTATCTGTGGGACCTTGGGCAAGTCTTGAAAAAACCAAAAAAAGAAAAGAAAAAGGACATTAAGTACAATGGACCCGTTATATAAGACAAAAGTGATTGTTACATGCAAAATATCTCTTTTTAAATCATTGATGGCAATTTCTGGAAATCATGATATTAATCCTTTTGATTTATAACTCTGATAAGAGGGAGAATTAATAGTAAACATTAGCAGTATGGGTCATGTTTATTTTAGGATTTGTCTTAATTTGGACATGAGTTGGGATGTTTACCTTTGTATTGTCTTCGAAGAAAGGAATTATTAAACAACATAATTATGTATCTGTGGAGGAGATTATAGGGAATGGGATTGATAAAATTACTAGTACAGTTTTCATGTGCTCTGATGTACTTTAAGGCACATTTATATAAGAATTAATATGCTAATTACAAAATCATACTTATCTATTTATTAAAGCAGGTCCACCAAAGAGATTGAGCTTCTGTGAGTAACTTAAAAATACTGCATAATTCACATTGATTTTCTCTCAAGTTAATTCCATATTGGTCAAAAAGTCACAACAAAACCTCCTCTACCCCAACATTGCAATCCTGACATAAATGTACTAATTGAATATCTTTTTGGAAATAAATTTAATTGCCACTTAAGTGCCAGCTAATATGCAGGACATTTCAGGAACATTTATGATTGACAACAAAAGAAAGAAACCTTGAGGAGCTGATGAGTTGTATAATCTTGGGCAAATCAATGGAGCAGTCAACATTGATTAAACACCTATATATTTGGCATAGTGTTAAGTGCTGGGAATACAAAAAGAGCCTCAGTTTCCTTATAAGCAAAATGATGAATTTGGACTTATCTCAAAGGTCTCTCTCTCTTTTTTTAAAAAAAAATATTTTTCCAAATTTAAGAAAAGATAGTTTTCAACATTCATTTTTGTAAAGTTTTTTCCCTCCCCACCCTAACATGGGAAGTAATCTGATATAGGTAATCCATGCACAATCATGTTACACATATTTCCATATTAGTCATGCTATGAAAGAACAATCAGAACAAAAGGAAAACCATACAAAGTAAAAAACAAATTGAAATATTTGAAAATAGTATCTTTAATAAGTATTTGGACTCCATAGTTTTTGTTCTCTGAATATGGATGGCATTTTCCTTCACAAATCTTTTTTTAGTGTTATTTTATTTTTTCCAATAACATGCCAAGATAGTTTCCAACATTTGTCTTTGCATAAGCTTTTGGCTTCCATGTTTTTCTTCTCTCTTCCTTCTCTCCCTTCTCCCCTTGTCAACCAATAATCTGATACAGGTTATACATGTACAATTGTATTCAACCTGTTTCTATATTAGTCTTGTTATATCATGTCTTTTAGAATTGTGTGTGATCAGGGGCGGCTAGGTGGCAGTGGATAAAGCACCGGCCCTGGAGTCAAGAGTACCTGGATTCAAATCCGGTCTCAGACACTTAATAATTACCTAGCTGTGTGGCCTTGGGCAAGCTACTTAACCCCGTTTGCCTTGCAAAAACCTAAAAAAAGCAAATTGACTGTGATCACTGTATTGCTAAAAAGAGCTAACTATATCATAAGTGGTCACTACACAATGTTACTATAATAGCAGCAATGTGTACAATGCTCTCTTGCTTCTTCTCACTTCACTTAGCATCAGTTCATATTTTTTTCAAGTTTTTCTGATTATGCATTAATAAAATGTTCTTGTTTAAGAGTAAACAAAATACTCCCTCCCCCAAAAAATATAGACTTGCTTGAGCGATAAAGGGGAGAAAAAAATTAAAATGAAAAAAATAATAGTAATAATTGTAGGTATGGCCAGGTTGCAACAATGGACAGAGCACTGGCCCTGGAGCCAGGAGCACCTGAACCCATATCCAGCCCCATACACCCAACAATCAGTCAGCCGTGTGACACGCAAGCCACCCCAACCCCACTGCCCTGCAAAAACCAAAAAAAAAAAGAAAAAAAGAAAAAAAAGACCCAAAATAAAATAAAATAAAATAGTAATAATAGTAATAATAGTAGGCGTGGCTGTGTGGTGGATAGAGCATTGGCTCTTGAGCCAGGAGCACCCAGGTCCTAATCTGGCCTCAGACACCCAATGGTCACCCAGCTATTTGGCCCCAGACAGGCCACCTAGCACCATTTGCCCTGCACCCCCCAAATAATAATAATGATAATAATAATAATAATAATGTGCTTCAGTCTTTATTCCAACACCAACAACTCTGTTGCGAGTGGATCACATCTTTTTTTTTAGGTTTTTTTTTTTTGCAAGGCAAATGGGGTTAAGTGGCTTGCCCAAGGCCACATGGCTAGGTCATTATTAAGTGTTTGAGAGGGGATTTGAACCCAGGTACTCCTGACTCCAGAGCTGGTGCTTTATCCACTGCACCACCTAGCCTTCCCCACTACGAGCTTCCAATGTAGCTGCTGCTAAGTCCTGTGTGATTCTGACTGCAGCTCCAAGATATTTGAATTGTGGCCTTCTGGCTGCTTGTAATATTTTCTCTTTGACTTGGGAGTTCTCGAACTTGGCTATAATATTCCTAGGGTTTGGTTTTTTGGGATTTCTTTCTCAAGGGGATGGGTGGATTCTCTCCATTTCTATTTTGCCCTCTGCTTCTAGGATATCAGGGCAATTTTCCTGTAGTAATTCTTTGAAAATGATGTCAATGCTCTTTTCCTGATCATGATTTTCAGGTATTCCAATAATTTTTAAATTATCTTTCCTCAATCTGTATTCGATATCAGTTGTTTTTTTCAATGAGATGTTTCACATTTTCTTCTAATTTTACATTTTTATGGTTTTGAAGCAATGAGTCCTGATTTCTCCTAAATTCATCAATCTCCCTGAGTTCTATTCTTTGTCTGAAGGATTAGTTTTCCTCAGAGAGTTTTCTTATCTCTTTTTCCATCTGGCCAATTTTGCTTTTAAAAGCATTCTTCTCCTCAATAACTTTTTGAACTGTTTTATCCATTTGACCTAAGCTGGTTTTTAGCATGCTATTTTCTTCAGCATTTCTTTTTGGATTTCCTTGACTAAGCTGCTGACTTCACTTTCACATTTTTCCTGCATCTCTCTCATTTCTTTTCTCAGTTTTTCTTCTAACTCCCTCATTTGATTTTCAAAGTCTTCTTTGAGCTCTGTCATAGCCTGAGCCCAACTTCTGTTTCTCTTGGAGTTGTCAGATGCAGGAGCTTGTGCTTCCTCATCTTCAGACTGAGTATTTTGATCCTTCTTGGGATTATAGATAGTGTATTTCTCAATGGTGTTCCTCTTTTTTCTCTGCTTGCTCATTTTTCCAGCCTAAGGCTGTTTTGGGGGTGCTTCCTGAGCTTTTGGGACATTCAGTCTGTGAGGCTCTGTCCTCCCCCTTGGTCTGTGAATGACCATAAGCACCCCGCTCTACTACAGCGCTGAGGTGGAAGGGGCCCTTGCTGTTCGATGGTGGGGCCTAGACTGTGATCAAGATCTGAATGTGTTCAGAGCCCCAGAGTCCTGTTCCAGGGACAGAGCTCTGCAGTCTCTATCTCTTCACTCCCCTCCCTAGGTCCAATGGGCTCATGGCCTGGGGGCTCCTGCTTACCAGCTCTGCCTGCTTCTGTTTCCTGGATCTGGGCTGTGGTGGCCACTCTGCTTGCTGTGTGCCCTGAGGGCTGGGCTTCAAATGCTTGCTCTGGGAGAGTTCCCCCCCCCAGCTGTTCCCCCAATTTGTGCCCAGTGTTCCCTGGGGCATAGGTCAGGAAACCCCCCCCCCCAGCCTTGGCTCCCAGCGCACTGGGCCTGCCTCCGGAAGACTGAAGTTCTTTTGCTCTGGCAGGCCACCCCTCTGGCAGGCCTCCCCTCCATCCCCGGGGAGCAGAACCTTTCAGCTCTTTGCCAGGTTACCTTGAGTAGGAGAACTGCCTCACTGGGCCCCTCTGTGGGTTCTGTCTCTCGAAGATTTGGTTAAAGTCCTTAGTTTCGAAAATTTATGAGAGCACCTAAGACAAAATCTGCTTTTGTCCCCATATTGTCCCTGCCCCTCTCTACTAGACTTCTTAAGATGAAATAAGATATCCTCCTTTTTCTTTCCCCGAATACATCTAAAGAAAAAAATCTGTAGCTCAAAGAACCTAGTCCTTAGCTCATTTTTCCTGTTGGGCATTACAATGCTTGTAATTGATGCAATTTCTTGCAGTAACAAAATGTTCCTGACCTTTTTCTGGTTATATAGCAAATGTTCTTTTACAATGTCAAGTAAAAGCAAATTTGTCTTTCTCCTCTTTTACTAGTTCTCAAGATCACACTCAGTCTAATAAAGTAATTTGAACTGAAAAATTAGATTAAAGTTTCATAGTTAAGAGCCAACTAAATGCAGTGGTAGCTCAATTTTCCTTCATTTAGAGGACTTTCTTCATTTGCTCAGACACAAGGAAGCAGAGATTTCAAAATTTTCCCCAGGGATGAGTTCTGATAACCTATTACTTTCAAGATGACCAACTCTCAAGATCTATTAATGTCATTCATATTGAACTTGGTGAATCTTGTACCAGGGGCTATTGGAGGAGAGGACAGTGCAGTAGGAAGGGACATTCTTTGCTATTTACTGTAGGGTGAGATTAGAAACCAAATCTAAAAAGGACAGGTGTGATGGGGGTAGCCATAGAAGAAGAAATTAATTGGGAGAGGTTGGGGTACTTATCTCTGAAAATACTAAATCATATTTTTTAAGAAAGAAAGGAAAAATAACATTTATTGAGCAAGAGAAAGAGGGAAAGGGAAAGAGAAAAGAAAGGAAAGGAAAGAAAAGAAAGGTGGGTCTGAGGAGAGAGGTAAAGGAATTTCAGGGCTGATTAATAATGATGAACATGAGCCCAGTCATCTCAGATTTAGGAAGGTGACTATTTCCTTAATTGTTGGGTTCAAAGCTCATAGTCATCTTTACCCAGAATGAAAGTAAATCCATAACTTGGGACCATAGCAGGCCATAGCATGACTGGCTTAATTTATACTGTAAGTTTCCATTATGGAAGTCATGTAAATCTACTATCAATATTCTTTTCTCTATAGATAGAGATCATGATATAGTGTACATGGATGTAAACTCACTATATTTAGGGATTTCTTTAATCTTTGTATCCATAACCAAGAGCCTGGTTCTTAGTAAATACTTTTTGATTGATTTCTTGGCCATAAAGTAAAAAAAAAAAGATCCCTGTGTCGTCCCTACTTCGAAAGCAACCAGTCGTGTGACCTTGGGTGTCCCTCTCTAAGACTGAACAGGAAAAGAAGGTATTGATCTTCATTGAAAGAAGAGATTTCTTGCTGTGAGTTCCTTATACCAATGAACTCAGAGTTCTGGCAAAAAGAAAAAGAATCTCAGTGATAATCTCCTAGATATATATTAACTTCCCTCATTGTGGTAATGGAATCTTTTCTAGAATTTTCAAATCAAGGTATAGCTAAAGAACTAGCTGTCTGTGATATTGAATGAAGCACTTCCTAGATTGGATTAGATATCTCTTGAAACATATTCCCTGTTTTTCATCCTCATTTTTCTGCCATATCTATAACTGGACACTAATAGTCAAGAGAAGAACTTTTTTTGAGATGGAAAATATCCTTCCTCAAATTCCTGAGAAGGGATTTGATCTAGACAATGTCATTACTTCTTCTTTCCTTTTTGGACCCTTAAGAAGCTCATAAGTACTGTTTTGTGAGTTTCTTCCTTTCTTCCTTCTCTTTCCTTTCCCTTTCCTTTCTCCTTTCCTTTTCTTTCCCTTTCCTTTTACTTTCAAATCATTTCCTTTTTTTTGGTTTCTTCCATTCCTTTCCTTTCCTTTTCCTCTTCCTTTTTCTTTCCCCTTCTCTTTTCCTTTTCCCTTCCCTTTTCTTTCCTCTATTTACTTCAGTTTCTCATCTGTAAAAAGAGTGGAAAAGGAAATGACGAACCACAATCTTTGCTAAGAAATCCCCAAATAGGCTCACACACAGTTGTAACAAGATGGAAATATGACTCAACAATAGCACCACTTAGAAAATTAGTGTTAAATGGCACTTAAATCTTCTAGAATTGGAGTCCATAAATTCTAATGTGATGAAGTAATGTTTCAAAAGATACCACTGGCTGTCCTGAGACACAGGATAGGGAGAGGAAACAAGAGGAAAAATTGAAAGGGAGAGGAGAAAGAAAAAAATGAGAACTTCTTGGAGTGGGGTGGGGAAGTACTTTGCCTCAGATGATAGATACTTTGTGTCATCAAATTTAAATGGTATATACTATTCTAGAACAACCCAGGGATTAGGGAATGTCTGCTACATAGATTCCTTTGCTCTATTATTTCCATTTATTTTGAATAAGCTGCACCTAATACCTTGGAATTAAGTCATCCTACCAGTGAGAAAGAGACAGCTAGATGATTCAGTGAATAGAGCAATGGTGTGGAGTCAGGAAGACCTGAGTTCAAGCCTGACCTCAGACACTCATTAACTGTGTGACCCAGGGCAAGGCACTGTTTGCCTTGATCCACTGGTGAAAGAAATGGTAAACTACTCCAGTGTCTTTCCCAAGAAAACCCCAGTCTCAAAGAGTTGTCAACACTGAACTGCTTCCCAGGGTTTTGTGAGCATCAAATGAGATAATAACTATAAAGTGTTTAGCACAGTCACAAATTAAGCAGAATATAAATAGTATCTTAATTATTATTAGGGCAAAAAAGCACATATGCCCTTTTCTTTCCTGTCTATTACAGAAGGAAATGCCCTTAAAATTTGGAACTATATATTTTGCATGCCCTATCATATGTGATCACAGCCTAAAAGATCAGAGTTTTTGTAGGATCCATTAGGAGAGTCCAGAAGGACAGAGTCACGTTCAGTTCAAATTGGGAGTATTATATTTAATCCAAGATGACACATTTAAGAATGAATGGATGAGGTTGAGGTACCTCTAGATGATGGCAATCAGGATGGTAAGATCATGCTATACAAGGAAGTGACTTGGAGGAGGGGAATAGAGGAAATGATTATTCTCTTCAAGCCTTTGAAGAGTGACCATTGGATTAGACTTGTTCTGCTTGGCCCCTAAAAGGAAAAAATTGGAGCCATGGGTAGAAGTGACAGATTGGGAGATTTGGGCTTCATGTTAATATAAAATTACATTTATATAAAAAGCATTAATATAAAAATATAGAACAAATTCTTAATAAGTAGAGTTAGCGAAAAGTATGATAAACTTAAAGAAGGTCTTTAAACTGAGGCTGGACGATGACTTGAAGGAGAAGTTGGAGAAAAGAAATCATGGTCCAGTATAGATTGAACTAGATATGAACTTCCCAACTTTGAGATTCCATGGTTCAGTTAATTAAAGCTTTAATTTTGAGAGCTTTTTAGTCAATAGTAAGTAGAAATAGATAGTAGAAGTGTTAACATGAATAATTTCACTCATGAATTTGTATCTCATTGGTTGGCATGATTTTATTTTTAAAATATGATTAACTTTTTTTTTTAATAAAGGGAGGTATCAATTTAGTTTATAAAAATCAATATCCCCTTTCTAGTCATTAATTTTTAAAAGTTCTAATTAAGGGTTATTTAAAGATTTCTAGTGTGAAGGTTAATACCATCTTTATATTTTTCTCTTCCTAAATAGGTAAAGAATCTTCAAAACAGGCTTCTCATGAAAGAATCCTCATTGAAAGAGATGAAATTTGAACTAGAAAAGTACAAAGAAAATTATATCAGACAGTCCTCCCAGAATCTGACCTGGAAAGATCATATCAGGGATCTAGAGAAAATCAATGCTTCAGGCTCCAGAATAAAGTCTTTGAAAAATATCAATATTCAGAACCTTGAAAAAGGCAACTGGGACTTAAGTGAAAGAGTGGTAGAACTTGAAAGCCATCTAAGGTAGGGTGTGTTTTCTAATTGGTATCCACATTGGGTGATTTGGTGAAAAATAAACTGACAGGATGGAGGAGACTTGGCTCTTGGTCCCACTACTGACTTGCTTGATGACCTTAGGCAAGTCACTTTAACTCCCTGAGACTCAGTTTCCTCACCTGTAATAGAAGAGATTGAACTCCTAAAGTCTAAGAGTTCTCTAAAAAATGCTGCAATTCTACAGACATTTCATCATCAGCCCTGGAGTCAGGAGGAACTGAATTCCTATCAGACCTTGGACACTTGATACTTACTAGTGGTGGACAAGTCCACATAACCCTTATTGTCTCACATCCAGGGCCATCTTCATTTGTCCACATCCATATCCAGCCACTGAATCCCCCAAAGGTTCTAGAGGAAAAAGTGAGGCCAGTAACTTAGCACAGCACTCCCTCATTCACATCCAATTCATATACTTGTCAGAGCATCACCTCCCTGATGTCATGGTATTTTTCAAGAATAAAACATCATCACTAATCATAGTGTTTAAATTAGGTCAAATTATGCATGCTTTTGGATTCAGCATTGTGTAAAATGATTATTCCATTTCTTGATGAGTATTAGAGATGAAAGATTTGAAACTGTACCCTGGGCTAGGCTGTTAGGAAAAAAAGTACCACTATCCTTTTCTTGGTGTGTATGTATGTATGTATGCATGTATGTTAGGGAGCAGATTTCAGACCAGGTTACTTATAACAGAAATACCTGAGGAAAACCCAGGAATTACAATCACAGTAAGGCTAAGGAGGAGGAAGTCTAGAAATGATTCTGTCCAAGTCAGTTACTTGAATTGTTTCAGCTTTCTATTTCTAATTATATGGTGGTAATGTCCCACCATCCACCAGTCTGATTATTCCTCTGAGACTCCCATTTCCCACACTGTTTTAGAAGAGAAAATACTTAGGAACTTAAAATTGATTTGGGTACCAAACTAGAATCAAGAGATCAATATAAATTTAAGGATCAGTTCGTGGGAGAAAATGACGACTCTTTCTGGTCGTCCAGATATTGTGAAAAGAGAGTAGCAAAGGACTGATTAAAGGCAACAATCATTAGAATGACCCCCTATTTGGCAGATCATCTCTAGAAGGTAAACCACATTTTCTAACAGCTTAACTTTTGCCTAGTACAATGTCTGGAACTGGAAAGTTCCTCTATGTGGCATAGAGAAGGCTTCTATACAAATTCTAAATTAAAAAAAATAGAGGGGTGGCTAGGTGGTGCAGTGGCTAGACCACCATCCCTGGAGTCAGGAGTGCCTGAGTTTAAATCTTGCCTAAGGCACTTAATAATTTCCTAGCTGTGTGGCCTTGGGAAAGTTGTTTAACCCCCATTGCCTTGTAAAAACCTTAAAAAATGTACAAAGTGAGTCATTATTCACCTTTTTTTTCACCAAGTGCTCAAGTAGTCTCTGTGTCTATATGTCAGATTACTATTCCTTTAGAAGTCTGTCAGTTTAAATGGGAAAGAAAATGACCAATAGAAGTTCTTGCAGAATAGACTCTGGGCAATAGGTTTTTAAAGACAAGACAGCCATGCCTTAAGGTAGAAACCTTATTATTTTTCTTGGCATTTCTTGTGCTATTCCTAGCTTCTCCTCACAAATGGTTAATTTCACAACTACTTAGATAGCAAAGAATCCACATTTTTCTCATGGAAAGTTCTACTTTAAAGAAAAAACTTATTCTACTTAGCATGTAAGAAATGTATAAGATTAAGACTTGTTAATATCATCCACAGAGTACAGCTTATTGAAAGAGAAAAGGCAAAAGAAAAAGCAGCTGCTTTGGAAAAAAAGTTGGTTGATGCCATACACAAATTAGCCTCTTTTATGAATCTTGATATGGAAGGGCAAGATGATTCCCCAGAGGTTTTAGTGAAGAAGGTAAGAATATTCTACTCAAGCTGAATTAATGGAGAGCTAATAGTTTTATTCTATATTTTTACTCCTGTCATGTTTCTCATGAACTGGTTTGGTCGAAAACTGAGCAATTGCCCAGTGACAATGAGTTATCTTTTCCAAGTGAAGAAAAAGTAGCTGACAGGTTCCTTACTATAATTTGGAACCTTAGAATTTCTTCTGTGCCACCACAGGAATTAATCTGATCTTTTGGGAGAAGGTAACTGTGTGGCCTTGGGAAAGCCACTTAACCCCATTGCCTTGCAAAAACAGAGAGAGAGAGAGAGAGAGAGAGAGAGAGAGAGAGAGAGAGAGAGAGAGCTTTACAAAATGGCACACCACTCAAGATAGGAGAGAGGTGTCATTATGATCTATTTTATTGTTCTTTGCCCATAGTTCCATATTGCTCTTTGGAATGAATGGATTAGTTTACAACTCCACCAACAGGGCATTAATATCCTAATCTTCCCACAACTTCTCCAACATTGTATTGTGATTTTAAGTGTGTGGATCTGCTCCCACAAAATGACACTCTCATGCAACAAATTTTAATAGGGATTTATTAAACTAAACAAGGAATAGGACAATAAGACGAACGACATTGACACAAACAATACAAAATTACACAGAGTATTAAAACTATTACAATAATTATTAAGATAGAGGAAAAAGAAAAAGAAAACATCACCACTTCGGGGGAACACCGTCTCTCAAAGTCAATGCTGGGGAAGCCCCAGATCAATCCAGCGTGAGACCCGAAGGGGAGAATCCCAGGCAACTCGTCAGCTCCATGGGTGAGGCTTCAGTGTTTTTTAACCCGAAAGTGATTTTTATACATTAGAGGACAAAGAAGGCATAAAGCCAAGGCTTGGGCTAAGTTCCAGTATTCAGTAATAAATTTAAAAAACCATCTGTAGATTGTGTGACCTGCTGAAGGCCATGTACTCGTAAACGGCATATTCTTAATTAAATCGTTTATCCTGAAGGAGGTAGCCAACTTCTTTCAAGGATAAACAGCTCCTGGAATGGCTAGTTCCTGGAATTACAGCTGCCGATAATCAGTAGAGTTCATGGATCAGTCAATCAGGCCTTGGATGGTTAGTATTTGAAATGATCTTATAAAATGGGTAAACTGATTTTTCCCTTCAAACATTTATCATTTTCCCATTTTGTCATTTTAGTCAATTTGATTGTGAGGTGGTTCCTCATAGTTGTTTTAATTTGCATTTCCAAATGAGATGATTTTTGTAAAGTACTTAGCTCAGAGCCTTGCTCTTAGTAAATACTAAGAAATATTTGTTCCCTTCCCCCTTTTTATTTGCTTTTTAAATATTAATGCCAGAATAATAATCGTTCTCTTCCTACCCTTCAGGACAAAACCATTGACAAACTCGGGAAATATTTACAAATGGTTGAAACAATTAAAGAGAAGACTTCTAAAAAGGTGACCAATTTGAAAACAACATTAAACTACACTGAGCCAGAAGCCAGAGAGGACAAAGAAAGGGTCTATCAGATGCTAAAAGCTGTTACTAATGAGCTATATACAGTAAAAAGAACACTTGAAAAAGTAGTAAAATGAGGAAAACAGTTACTTCCCCTCCACACACACTTTCTAACAAGAACCTTTCTATAAAAGGAATGTCTAAAGAATTAGTCACAATTTAGCATTGTGATTAATAATCAGTTTCTCATATTTTTTGCTTATGGAATTATAGTCTCATTCAGTTTCTGTGGAAATCTTTATTTTTCAAGGATTCTTTATCTCTCATATGACGGTTTACTAAAAAAGTATTCTTTCTTAGTTTTAAAAAGTCTCCACAAAATGTTGTATCTTCAGATATATTCCTTAATATCTAATTCAATATTCATTAGACATCTACTGACAATAGTCTGTACCAATAGTTTTTACTTGAATAAACAAAAAAGCAATGAAATTAAGTCCATTTTATATTTAAAAATCTCATGATACTCAGTATTCTTCCTATGCACTCATTATGCCTAGTATTATTCAATTCAACAAACATTAATCAACTACTCTATATGGTCACACTGCATCTTACTAGGAGGATATAAGGCAGCTAGGTGCCTGAGAGAGTTCTGAGCCTGAAGTCAGGATTTATCTCCTGAGCTCAAATCTGGCCCCACATACTTATTAGCTAGCTGAGCAAGTCACTTAAGCCAGTTTGTCTCAATTCCTTATCTGTAAAATAAGCTGGAGTAGCAAATGGAAATCCAAGATGGTGTCATGAAGAGTTGGACATGAAAAAAATGACTGAACAACAGGGGGCATAGCATTGTAGACGTATGATAAAATATAAGGTTAATTTGAAGGGGGAGTGTGTAAACAAATGGGTTTTGTTAGAGAAGGGGTCTTGTAAGAAAGATGCAAAAAGGACCTTGACGATTTTTGAGAAAAAGTGTGATAGAGATAGTGATAGCCTTAGGAAGACTTATTTTGTGATAGATTGGAAGAGGGAACAAATGGAAGCTAGGAAACTAATTAAGACACTCTTACAGTATTGGAGATGATGAGGTTAGTGGTTGAATGAATATAGAGAAGAGGATGCAAAACACATTTTAAGGCTAGACTCAACAAAACTTGGCGAAGGAGTAGAATTCAATTGTTTGCTTTTCATATAGCTATTTCTAGATTGTCAACTCCATGAGGAGGTTCTATACAGGGGTTCCAAAAGTCTGAATAGCTTTGAGATTTTGCAACTTATTCTCAGCACTGCAATGCAAGACAGTGCCAAAGGACTTGCGATGAAAAAATGCTATTTACCTCCAGAGAAAGAACTTTATGGAATCTGTATTTTTGTTTATTTTTTTTTTGGTTTTTCAAGGCAATGGGGTTAAGTGGCTTGTCCAAGGCCACATGGGTAGATAATTATTAAGTGTCTGAGGTTGGATTTGAACCCAGGTACTCCTGACTGCAAGGCTGGTGGTCTATTCACTGTGCCACCTAGCCAGCCCTGAATATTTCTTTCTTTTTTTGAACTTTATGGAATCTGAATGCAGATCAAAGCATACTATTTTCCACCTTCTTTTTTTCATGTTTTTTTCCCCTTTGGGTCTGCGTTTTTATTTACAACATTACTAATATGGTAATATGTTTTGCCTCATTGAACATATATGAACATATATATCAAGTTGCTTATCATCTCAGGGAGGGAAGAGGTAAGGGAATAAGGGAGTGGGTAAAGTTTGGAATTCAAATTTTTAAAAATGAATGTAAAAAATGGCCCTTATATGTAACTAGGAAAAAATATCATTTTAAAAGATGAGTCTTTTGATATTATTTTTATTATTAAAATTTAAAACTGCCATAAGACTTTGGGGAGAGACTATATTAACTATAGCAAAAATTCTACTATTGGTCACAGAGTAAAGATGCCTAATGAATTTTGAATTAGATATTAAGAAATATATATATATATATATATATATATATATATATATATATATGCAATATCATTTTAAGGAGACTTAATACCAGAAAAGAACATTTTTGAGGAACTTGTTGAAAAGCTGGTTTGATGTTCTATATTACCATTGTTCATAAAAATGTGTCTGTCTTGTGGAGTTATCTTAAATGAATATCTAAAATCCTGTGCCACTGATGCCATTTTTCTTTTCTTTTGTGTGTGTGACTTTTCCCTCTTGTAGCTCTTAGATTTTAGAGAATCTGTTATGAAGATGATGGGTTTTAACATCAAAACTCCAGACAAGGAAATCATTAATCAACTCAAACCCATAATAGAAACTTATGAAATTTCTTTAATTACATCTAATATCAGATTAAAAGTTCCTGGTGACTGTAAAATCAGCCAAGGGAATGAATGACATAAAAGACATTTGAATTCTTTTTTCTTCACTGTCATCAGCATATCCTAAAATTGCAGAATATTTTCTGTAATGGTTTGAATATAAGACCTGTGGAAGCTGACCAGGGAATAAATAAAATACATTTGGCATTTTCCATTTTTCCATTCTGTAATGTTTGTCACTGGATTTCCCCCCACCCTTTTCCATATTTCACCTTTTCACCTCCATTCTCTCCACTTTTGCTAAAACTTATTCTTGACTTGTTATCCGTAATTTATTTGAGATAGTCTGATCCTGAGATTTCATCAGTAAGTGAAGTCCACTGATGCATATCAACATTTCTGTAATTTATAGCATAGGCTTATATTTATATTTTAGCTTGTAACTTATTGTCTGAGTGACTTGGGATGCTGACAGATTAGAAGGCAAATTCAGAGTGACAAACTCCTTTCTCCAAGGCCAGCTCCTAGTCCACTAAATACACAATGGTATTAAAAGTTGAACTTTTTGTGACTTCTGGCCAAGATGGAGGAGAGAAGACAGGCACAGTTCTAAAGTCTCCTGATCTCTTCCTCATCTATCACATGAAACAAACCTCTTAAAAGAAATCTGACCCATAAAACCTAGAAAAGCCAAGAGAAAGAACATCTACCTCAGGATTTGTCTCTGGAAGCAGCATTGGCCGACTTCAGGTGGGTGAGTCTGGGCTCAGAGGGAAGATCAGCCCAGGATCAACCAGATTAACAGGTAAATTGGAGCTGGGAGTCTGAGGGCAGGAGAGCCAGACCTGCTGGATCCACAGTGGGGCTAGATGGCAGGGGCTTGAGTCAACTAGGGAGTAGAGGCACTGGTGTTGGAGCTGTCCCCCGGGAGCTTGCGGACAAGGCTGGGGGGTGACTTCCAGTGCAGGAGAGCTGCGGACACCAATGACCTCAGGCCAGGGTAAAGAGCACTATTGATTGAAGGGAAAAGGATTCAATAGCTACAATTCCTCCCTTCAAGCAAAGGGAGAAGGACTCAATCAAGGTCACAGACACTCCAGAGAAAGCAACCAGCACCTCCTACTGGCCAGCCAGAGACATTTCACTCAGTGGGTAAAGCCCTTAGCAATCCCAAGCCCCTGTGAACCAGCCCCTCCCCAACTCAAGGTCTTAGCAAAATTAAGAAGGTTCAGCGGAAAGGTGGATCCACAGAAAAATTCTTGGAAGGGAAAGACCCTAACTCAGAAAGACCTGGAACCTCTGAGGATAATATGATGTGGTCTTCAGCACAGAAAGACTTCCTTGAAGAAATAAGGAAGGAGCTTAAAAATTTGGGAGAGACAATTAATAACTTGCAACAAGAAAACAAAACCTGAGAAAGTACAATTGAAGAAATACAAAAGGAGAATAAATCTCTCAGATTATCAATTGGACAAATACAAAATGAGAATAATTCTCTCAGATCCTCAATTAGGCAAATGCAAAAAGAAAATAATGCTCTCAAAACTTGAATTGGTGAAATGGAAAGCTCTTTCAAAAGTAGAATTGAGAGCAAGGTACAACATGGAAACAAAGTAAAGACTGACGGAATGCTATCTGTGGGGTGGGGGTGGGGGGAGAGAAGCAAGATTGGGAAAAAATTGTAAAACTCAAATAATATCTTTAATAAAAAAAAGAAAAAAGAAAATTAACAGAAAAAAAAAGTAGAATTGACCAATTGGAAAAGGAGTTGCAAGAGGTCAATGAAGAAAACTTCTGCCCCCAAAATAGAATGGAGTCTACAGAAACTAATGACTCCACGAGACAGCAAGAGTCAGATAAACAAAAGCAAAAAATAGAAAAAATAGAAGAAAATGTAAAATACCTCATCAACAAAACACTGACCTCGAGATTAGATCGAGGAGGGGCAACCTGAAAATTATAGGACTTCCCGAAAACATTGAAGAGAATAAAAAGCCTGGACTTAATATTACAGGATCTAGTGATGGAAAACTGCCCTGATATCATGGAATCAGAGGGCAAAGTAGTTATTGAAAGAGTACATTGATCCCCACCAGGAAAAGATCCTAAAATGAAAACACCAAGGAATGTTGTGAACAAATTCCAGAACTATCAAATAAAACAGAAAATCCTGCAAGCAGCCAGAAAGAAACAATTTAAATAACAAGGAGCCCCAGTAAGGATCATGCAGGACCTGGTTGTATCAACATTAAGGGATCGAAGGGCCTGGAACAAGATTTTTTGAAGAGCAAGGGGGCTTGGAATGCAGCCAAGAATCTACTTTCCTGCAAAGCTGAGCCTTCTCTTCCAGGTAAAAAGATGGACATTTAACAAAATGAAAGAATTCCACAAATTTCTGATGAAAAGACCAGAGCTAAACAGAAAATTTGGACATCAAACAGGAGGTTCAAGAGACACATGAAAAGGTTAAAAAGGGGGGGCAGTAAAAGGAAAAAAATGCTATCCAATAAGTTGAAACTGGCTATATCCCAGCATGGGGAAAAAAAGATTCTCACAAATCTTGAGAATTGTAACTCTAACAGAGAGAATATACCTAGCCAGAAATGAAGGACATTCATGAACTATCCATGAGACTGCTATCTAAAGAGATGTAACTGGCTTGAACCCCACTTGGGAGAAAGATTCTAATAGCTGTCAGGAATTTTGACTCTATTCAATAGAATATACTGAACTAGAAGGGACATACTCTCAGAATTTTCTATGACTTTGATAGAATGATCTAAAAAACATTACCTCCTTAAAAAGGGGGACAGGAAAGAGATGGGAGGAGGGAAGGGATTGAATGGGGTAAATCTCATCACACTAAGAAGTACAAAAAACCTCTGGTAATAGAGGAGAAGAAAGGAGATGAGAAACACCTGAATCTTCTTCTCATCAGACTTGGCTTAAAGTCAACCTACATATACTCAGTTAACTTATAAAACATCTAACCTAACTTTTCAAGTATTAAAAGGGGAAAAGGGGAGGGGGGATGGAGAAAGAGAAGGGGAGTGGGGGGAAAAGGTAAATAACAAAAGGAAGGGAAGGGAAAAGGGGAAAAGGGGAGGGTGTGATATAGGAGGGCAAACACACTGAAGGTGGAGGTATTCAGAAACAAAATACTTGGGAATATGGATAAGGGGGAAAAAGGGAAAACACAAACAGAGGGAAGATAGCACAAAGGGCAATAAAGAATTAATAATCATAACTTTGAATGTGAATGGAATGAACTCTCCCTTAAAACTTAAGCAAATAGCAGAGCGGATTAAAAACCAGAATCCTACAATATGCTGCTTACAAGAAACTCATTTGAAGCAGAGAGATACATATAGAGTAAAGGTAAAAGGTTGGAACAAATTATATTTTGCTTCAGCTGAAGTAAAAATAAAAGCAGGGGTACCAATCCTTTTCTCAGACAAAGCAGCAGCAAAAAATAGATAGTGTTAAAAGAGATAAGGAAGGACACTTTATCCTCCTAAAAGGTACTATAGACAATAAAGTCATTTCAATACTGAATATAAATGCACCCAGTGGGACAGCACCCAAATTCTTAGAGGAGAAGCTGAAAGATGTACAGGAAGGCACAGACAGCAAAACTCTACTAGTGGGAGACCTCAACATCCCACTCTCAGATATAGATAAATCGAAACATAAAATAAACAAGAAAGAAGTTAAGGAAGTAAATAGATTGTTAGAAAAATTAGATATGGTAGACTTATGAAGGAAACTGAATGGGGATAGAGAGGAATATACGTTTTTCTCTGCAGTACATGTAACTTATACAAAAATTAACCATGTACTAGGACATAAAAACCTAATGATCAACTGCAGAAAGGCAGAAATAGTGAATACATCTTTCTCAGATCACAATGCAATCAAAGTCATATGCAATATTGGGCCAAGGAGATATAGACCCAGAACGAATTGGAAATTGAATAACCTCATTTTAAAAAAACGAGTGGACCAAAAAACCAACTATAGAAAGAATTATCCATTTTAATCTAGATTATGATAATAATGAAACAACATACCAAAACTTAAGGGATTCTTTCAAAGCGACTCTCAGGGGATATATTATAGCTCTAAATGCTTGCATGAATAAATTGGAGAAAGAGGAAATCAATGAACTAAACATGTAACTAAAAAAATAGAGAAAGAACAAATCAAAAACACCCAATTAAATACCAAATTCTAAATTCTAAAAATTAAAGGAGAAATTAATAAAATTGAAAGCAAAAAAACTATAGAATTAATAAATAAAACCAAAAGTTGGTATTATGAAAAACCACTAAAATTGATAAACCTTTGGTCAATTTGATTAAAAAAAGAAGAAAACCAAATTGGAAGTATCATAAATGAAAAAGGTGAACTCATCACCAATGAGGAGGAAATTAAAGTAATATTTCAAAATAATTTTGCCCAAATCTATGCCAATAAATTTAATAATCTAAAGTGAAATGGATGAATATTTACAAAAATAAAATTTTCCCAGGTTAAATGAAGAAGAAATTATATACCTAAACAACCCTATCTCAGAAAAAGGAATTCAACAAGCAATCATTGAACTCCGTTAAAAAAAATCTCCAGGGTCTTAGGCATTCACAAGTGAATTCTACCAAACATTAAAGGAACAATTGGTTCCAATTCTATATAAACTCTGTGGGAAAATAGGGAAAGATGGAACTCTGCCTAACTCTTTCTATGAAACCAATATGGTGCTATTACCTAAACAAGGAAGAGTTAAAATAGAGAAAGAAAATTATAGACCTATTTTCCTGATGAATATAGATGCAAAAAATTTTAAATAAAATCTTAGCAAAATGATTACAATTTATCACTAGGATACTACATTATGATCAAGTAGGATGTATTGCAGGAATGCAGGGTTGGTTCAATTTTAGGAAAACTGTTATTATACTCAATCATATCAACAACAAACCTATCAGAAATCATATGATCATATCAATAGATGCTGAAAAAGCTTTTGACAAAATACACCATCCATTCCTATGAAAAACACTAGAGAGTGTAGGAATAAATGGGCTGTTCCTTAAAATAATTAGCAGTATCTATCTGAAACCATCAACAAGCTTTATATTCAATGGGGAGAGGCTAGGGGCATTCTCAATAAGATCAGGGGTGAAATAAGGGTGCTCATTATCACCACTACTATTCAATATTGTATTAGAAATGTTACATCAGCAATTAGAGAAGAAAAAGTAATTGAAGGAATTAGAATTGGGAAGGAATAGACAAAACTCTCACTCTTTGCAGATGACATGATGGTCTACCTAGAGAATCCCAAGAAATCATCCAAAAAACTACTGGAAACAATTAGCAATTTTAGCAAAGTTGCAGGTTATAAAATAAACCCTCATAAATGTTCAACTTTTCTATATATGTCTAGCAAGATATAGCAGGAAGACGTAGAAAGAGAAGTCCCATTCAAAGTAACCTCAGACAATATAAAATACTTGGGAGTCTATTTGCCAAGTCACACTCAAAATCTTTTTGAAAATAATTATAAAATACTTCTCATACAAATTAAATCAGATTTAAATAACTGGGCAAATATCAACTGCTCGTGGATAGGTAGAGCTAATATAATAAAAATGACAATTCTATCAAAAGTAAACTATCTGTTTAGTGCCCTACCAATCAAAATTCCAAAAAATTACTTTAATGAGTTACAGAAAATTGTAAGTAAATTCATATGGAGAAATAAAAAGTCAAGAATTGCCAGGAGCTTAATGAAAAAAAAGTGTAAAAGAAGGGGGCTTAGCCCTACCTGATCTAAAATCATATTATAAAGCAGCAGTCATCAAAACTGTTTGGTATTGGCTAAGAAATAGAGTGGTGGACCAGTTGAATAGACTAGGTGTAAAAGCAGGAGATGATTATAGTAATCTGATGTTTGATAAACCCAAAGAGCCCAGCCATTGGGATAAAAACTCCCTCTTTGATAAAAACTGCTGGGATAATTGGAAGGTAGTATGGAAGAAACTTATATTAGACCAACACCGAATACCCTTTACAAAGATAAGATCTAAATGGTTACAGGACTTAGACATAAAAAAACAATACTGTCTGCAAATTAGAAGATCAAGAACTAGTTTACCTGTCAGATCTATGGAAAGGGGAGCAGTTTATGACTAAGGAAGAATTGGAGAACATCACCAAAAAACAATGAGATGATTTCGATTACATTAAATTAAAAGGCATTTGCACAGATAAAAATCACTGTAACCAAGATCAAAAGAAATGTACTAAATTTGGAAACAATCTTTACAACTAATGATTCTGACAAAGGACTCATTTCTGAAATATACTGAGAACTGAGTCATATTTTTAAAACAAAAAGCCATTCCCCAATTGACAAATGGTCAAAGGATATACAGTGGCAATTTACAGATGAGGAGATCAAAGCAATTCATAGCCATATGAAAAAATGCTCTAAATCATTCATTATTAGAGAAATGCAAATTAAAGCCTTTCTGAGGCACCACCTCACACCTCTCAGATTGGCCAATATGACCAGAAAGGATAATGATCATTGTTGGAAGGGTTGTAGGAAATCTGGGACACTATTATACTGTTGGTAGAGCTGTGAACTCATACAACCCTTCTGGCGAGCTATTTGGAACTATGTCCAAAGGGCAACAAAAATGTGAGTACCCTTTGACCTAGCAAGACCATTACTGGGTCTATATCCTGAAGAGATGATGAAAAAGGGTAAAAACATTAATTGTACAAAAATATAGCAGCCCTGTTTGTGGTGGCAAAGAACTGGAAATCAAGTAAATGTCCTTCAGTTGGGGAATGGCTTAGCAAACTGTGGTATATGTATGTCATGGAACACTATTGTTCTATTAGAAACCAGGAGGGAGGGGATTTCAGGGAAGCCTGGGGGAATTTGCATGAACTGATGCTGAGTGAGATGAGCAGGCTCAGAAAAACACTGTACACCCTAACAGCAACATGGGAGTGATGAACAACCTTGAAGGCCTCGCTCATTCCATCAGTGCAACAATTGGGAGCAGTTTTGGGCTCTCTGCAATGGAGAGTGCCATCTTTATCCACATGAGGAGCTGGTGGAGTTTGAACAGAGTTCAAGGACTATTCCCTTTAATTTAGAAAAACACAAATATCTTGTTGTCTAATCTTGTTACCTCTTAGACTTCTTGTCTCTTCTCTAAGGATATGATTTTTCTCTCATCACACCCAATTTGGTTCAAGGTACACCATGGAAACAAAGTAAAGACTGACAGATTGCTTTCTGGGGGGGGAAGTAAGATAGGGGGAATTTTGTAAAACTCAAATAATATCTTTAATAAAAAATAATTTTAAAACGTTGAACTTTTATTCTATAATAATTCATTGTCCTTTTTCTGCATAGATTATTTTTAACCCATAAGTTTGACTGAGTATTGCCAAAATGAAAGTTTTGGGTTACTTTAACTTCTCTTTAGTACAGAATGAACAGACAGATGAGAATTTTAGGATTTTTTTGGTTGACATTTCCTTTTTTACTAAAAATGAGCAATTGAGATTGAAAAATCATTAAAATGTTTCAAACGTTGATCCTTTTTTTTAATACCAATGTAGCCTGGGTATTGAACAAAAGGGATCCAATTCTTAGTGCATGCACAGGTATTCCCTACCTGGTCCTAGTCCAAGTGGAAATAGGTGAAAAGGCTCTTCTGTCTGTGCCTGATTAGGGGAAGAAAAATCTTCCGGTACTAAGAACTGATGTCTGGAGTTTCCAAGTTGAACTTAATATGTAGTTAAAGAAAATGACTCTGGTCTCTCCCCCGTCCTCCCCTCTCTATCATCTCTCTCCCTCCTGTCCCTTTCTCCACGCCCTCTTTCTTGGCTTTGAAGTAGGAAGGCAGCCCACTGTGACTCTCTGTGTTCCACGCATTCAGTTACTATAAGCACATATTTGTTTCTGGGTTGTTTTTAATTTTGTGCTTGTTTTTTGCTGATCTAAGGCAAATGAGCCTTTCAAGATGGAATATTTGTAAACCTGATGAGCTCAAAAGATCCCAAAGTCCCACTGACTGATTGAGTTGAAAGGCTGTAATATCAGCCTCTCCTAGAAGCAGATGAGGAAGTTTCCCCTAGATCCACAGTTTGCTGACCTTAGTGGAGGCACCTGCAACAGTTATGGAAACACAGTCACCTGAGAACAGCAGCAGCTTCAGGAATAGGACCTCTCCAGGTAGAAGGAAGTGCCAGTATGCAATCTAGAAAGAAGTCAACCCTCAGAATCTAACTGAAAGCTATATTTAAGGGAAGTTTATGAGATTTCTACAAAGGAAGAAAAGAATTAACCATGGTGGAGTCAAAAGTTATCCTTTTGTTAGATGTTCTCTTCATGTGTGCCTCACTCATTGTACTATTTGTTAGAACTCTCCACTGGATATTATTTGAGGTAGAACATGATCCAGACTTTGGGGGAAGTATATTAATTCGTCTTACTTTGCTATTTAAGGATTGCTTTTTTCTCAAAACTAATTAAGTCTGATAGACAGATTGTTAAAAAGAAGCATACCAGTAGGGGCTGGAGAACAACACAGAACAATACAGCCCATCTGGACTTTTAGTCATTTCATAAACATTAAGCACCCACTGGGTTCCAGGCCTTGTGCTAAGCCCAGGGGACACAATAATAGGCAAAAGACAGTGTCTGCCCCTCTTGGAGATTACAGTCTAATTGGGGAGAGAAAAAAAAAACAACATGTACCAACAAGCTATATTCAGGATAAATAGAAAACTAAGGCAAATGGAGTTAAGTGACTAGTCTAGGGTCATACAGCTAGGAAGTATCTATCTGAGGTCAAATTTGAACTTGGGAGATGAGTTTTCCTGACTCCAAGCCTAGCATTCTGCCCACTGCATCACCTACTTGTCTCTACTTCCCCTTATCTTCTTGCAATGTAGTAACCTCTATTAAATCCAAAAATATTTGTTGCAGGGAGGAAAACCATTCTACATGTGAATACAACCCTAAATGCCTGAATAGATTTACATGGGGTGACCTTTATATGAGACATAATTAACTTACATGAGTACCTAAGATAGCAGCTATACTTTGGGGACTTCATCTTCTAAGTATAAGTAAGGCAAGTAATCCCTATCATGGGTTCAACTCATGGGGGCTTCATTTGAGATATATTTGGATGCCATTTAGAGGCTGGGACTCATTTGAGATTTTCTCCATGAAGGACATATATCTGTAAATGTATTAACTGCCTAAATTATGCTAATAATTTTGTTAGTATTCACAACCCTACCTCACATCCACTAAGTCTCAGGGTCCTGGAGGACATCTATGATTGATACTTTGATGGTGAGTATAAATCATCTAACGCCTGTGTTGAGTTAGATTATAATCATTCTAGATGATCTTGTATGGATTAGTTCTAGAGAATGATTGGGATGGGAGAGGTCAAATTAGACTAGACCTTAGAGGAATGGCAGATGGAAGAAAACAATCCACTTGGTTCAAGAAGGAAATAAGAAGCTGCAAAATCAGAAATTTACCAAGTAATTGAATAATATCCTGAGTAACTTTAATCATCCTCAGATTGTGATGCTATTGTGTAGTTTGTGTCTTATTAAGGAGTTGTGGCCTAATCATTTTTTGACAAGTTAAAAATGTCACTATTACAGTGATACCATTTTCCTGTCAGAGTAAACCATTTATCAAATTAGAGTCAGAATCACTTTGAATGATCAAAATTACACAGAGTGCACTGAATATGTGTATATTAGAAAGAAAATTTAAAGTATTGACTTGGAAGAGACTACTTCCAGGATACAAAAATATTGGCTCCAATTTTACATATTCTGTAGGTCTTAATGAACATAGGATAGGTAGGGGTGGGAATAAGCATAACCACTTAACCATGTGCCAAATACTTTTTACAAATATCATCTAATTTGATCCTTACATTTTACAGTTGAAGAACTTGAGGTTAAGTGACTTGACCAGGATCCCACAGTATGTATCTCAGGCTAGGTTTGAACTGAGGAAATTGTGAGCTACCTCAAAATTTAGTGACCATTAAATTTTGGTAAATGGGATAAAATGGATCACCTCACCCTACTTTTGGCACTTAACAGGTTATGACAGTAGTGTGGAATGGGAAGTCAGAAATTGTAGAGGCAAGGAAAAACTACTATATTTTTCAGGTTGCCTTGCCAAGGTTGCTTTGTTGTTTATAAATCAACTGATAGTTTCCCAAGAAATTAAAAAAAAACCCACATCTGAACTGTAGCTCAACTTTCTTATACTTTGTCTATTTTGTATCCTTGTTCCCACAATGCAAAGGGAAGTGGTTTTCTTGAGCATCATTTAATTCCTCACAGTCACTGAAATAATTCTATAACAGATCTACTTTGGCTTAGATATACTTACTTTTCCCCAAACTAGTGAGATGGAGTGAGGTGGTATGGAGGATAGAGTGCTGGATAAGTAAGCAGTAAGTAAAAGTAAATAAGTTGTCCTTTAATCTTCAAGATCATGATATCAGAGCAGTGATATTATATCATAACCAGGAAGATCTGAATTCAAATCCATCTTCAGATACTGACGAGCTGTGTAACCCTTGGCAAGTCACTTAACCCTGTTAACCTCAGTTTCCTTATTCATAAAATAATATAAAATAGAAAAGGAAATGACAAACCACTCCAGTTTTTTGCCAATAAGTCACCAAAGGGAGTCTAAAAGAGTTAGAAATGACTGAACAATATCATTCAGAATTTTTTTGTTATCTTAAAAATATTACCTAAACCAATGTTCTTTTTCCCACCTATATTCCATATCCAGCTGTAAGTTGATATGAATCCAGGGAAATAGAGTGTAAAACCTCATAAAAATGACTCCATTTGCTAGGAAACTGCATTGGGTAATTGACAGAAAATGACCAGGAACAGAAGGCATGAATAGGTCAGACAGATTGTATTGTTAAGTATTTCCAATGCTCTGTAAATGAGAGTTTGAAATCAATACACCTTTTGAGCTGTATCTAATGGGGGCTTTTGAACAGAGGAGCAGTGCAAGAAAGACATAGTGATATAACATTATTTAAACTGTTGTATTCAGACTTATTGAAGCCAGTTAATAGAACACAGCTAAGTTGAGATAATAAGGGCTAATTTATTTAGTAGTTTTAAGTTTTACAAAACATATATAATATAAATTAAGTCATTTGTTCCTCACAACAGCTTTTGAGGTAGGTGCCATTTTATAGCTGAACCCATAGAGATTCTGTCATCCAGGATCTCACAACTAGTGTCTGAGACAGAATTACTAAATTAAACTAAACTCTGACTAAAATCTGACTCTATGTCCCATGCTCTGTTCACTTAGCTGCCTCTAAAGAATGGTTTGTTGGTTGTTATACTTGATGCTCAAAGAGGACCAAAATGACAATCACTATGTTGGGTTCAAGGAACAATATCTGACTGTGGTTAATCAGACCAATGAATTAGGAAGGCTCTACCTCAGTTGGGCATAAATAATTCATATGAACATTGGAATGGAAATATCTCTAATTTTGCTCATCTCACATTTCTTTTCGGCTTCTGCAATTTTGCTCAAAGAGTATAGTACTTCCTTCGATGTGCCCTGCCATGCTAGGCAGTCCTGCATGTACATGCATGAAAAGTATTGCTGCCAAAGTAAGTGATTTTATCCATCAATGGAAATTTCTCAATTTGCTATAACCAATGATACCATTTTACCTTCGGAATAGGAATACCTGTGGAGGTTAATAAAGATTAAGATTTGCTGTGAAAAGCTCTACTGTACTAGATATAAAACAATGAAAGAAATTGTACTTTAAAAAATTTTTTATTTCAAACATTATTTTAAAATAATTTTTGAGCTTCAAATTCTCTCCCTTCCTCAGCTACTGAGAAGGTAAGCAATATGATATAAACTATACATAAAAATAATATGAAACATATTTACCATGATGTAGAAAGAAAAAAAAGAAAAAGAAAATGAAAAAGGTATGCTTCAATCTGAAGGATAGCATTTTTTCATCATGAGTCCTTTGAAATTGTCAGGAATCATTGTATTGACCAGAATAACTAAATCTTTCACAATTGATCATCCTTACCATATTGTGGTTAATGTTTAACAGTGCTCTCCTGGTTCTGCTTACTTCACTTTGTATCAGTTCATAGATGTTTCCCAAGTTTTTCTGAAACTGTCCCCCCACAGACTTGTTCAGCTTTTTCTCAGTTGATGGGTATTCCCTGATTTTCCAATTCTTTGCTCCTCCAAAAAAGAATATCTATAAATATTTTTGTATATAAAGGTCCATTCCCTTTTGATGAAGGATCTTTTAATAAATTACTTCAGTACCTTTGCTCAATCATATTAAACTGAAACCTTAGCCAAATCTACAATCTAGGATAGTGAAACCCTAAATGAATAGCTATCATTGTTTACCAGTTTTCCAATTATTTCTGAAGTCATTTGGAAAAATTGTCTTTCTACTAATACTGAATTGGCAAAACTTTATTCATTCAAAAATGTAAGAGAAAGGAGACTGTCAGATCCAAACAAGTGTTAGCTAGATAATATTAATAACACTTTACTGTCAAATAATCTAAATTCAGAAAACTAGTTCCTAACTAGTACTTTCCACCCCTCTCTCCTCTCCACCATTCCCATAATGTCCTCCCACTCCACCCTTGGTAAAAAAAGGATAACCCTATCTTGGAACATCGTTATTTTTCTCTTTTCTTCTAAATCAAGGGTCTTAACTGTGATCCCAAAAAAGATTAATTTCAAGAGGTCCTAACTTGAAAGAAAAAAATCATATCTTAATTTTCACTAACCTCTAACTGAAATCTGGCATTTCTTTGTATAAACCGTAGTAGAATTAGTAGTACCTATGACTTTGTCACTAATAAAAACAGGTTTTATGCATGGTATTTCAAAACATTGTTCACATATGTCACTACTTTGAAATTGCTGTACTAGCTATATTATTTCACAGATTTTTAAAATAGTTTCCTGTTTCAATATAATTTGTTCCTTTCATAATCCTCTATATTTTTATTTATTTATTTAGTTAGTTATTATTTGTTTGTTTATGCTTGAGAAAGGATCCATGGTCTTTACCAGACTACCAAAGGGGAATTCATGACACAGAAAGAGTTGAGAATCCCTGCTTTAAATGGAATTGAAGATAATTTATCATCAAGAAAAATTTTCCATGTAATAATAATAATAATAATAATAATAATCTTAATAATTGCTAATATTTATGTAGTGCTTACTACTGCTAGGCATTGTGCTAAGTACTCTATTAATATTATCTCATTTGATCTTCACAACAACCCTGGGAAGTAAGTGCTATTATTGTTTTCATTTTATAGAAGAAGAAGAAGAATCTAAAGCAAACAGAAATGAAATGAATTGCCCAAGATCACATTTTAGTAATTATCTGTATTTGAAGTCAGATCTGATGCTACCTCTAGGCTCAGAACTCTATATACTGTGCTACCCAGCAGGCCCTAAACGGTTGTGGAAAGTAGGAGTATGGAGAAGTACCGTATTTACTGTTAAGATTAAGTCTGCTCCTTTATTTGCATCTACTCAATTCACCAAGTTGTTCACCATGGAGAAGAATTCCTTTGTCTAATGATCCATGAGCTAAAAGAGAACCCAAGAAGTATGTCAGAATCTTAAAGAGCTATCAGCAGTATAGTTAATTAATATATAATTAATATACTTAATTAGTTTAAATCCCTTCCTTTATCTGAGGGTATTTTTGAGAAGCATTACTTATGCCCAAAAAGGACAAATAATTAGACTATTTGAGAAAGTGACAAAGTGAAAGTGGATTTTGTGATGAAGTAAGAAAGGGGGTGAGAAGAAGGTGAGGGAAAAGTATCATGGTTATTGATCTGTATATTTCATATTTTCTTTCAATTTCAGACTTAGAGCTAAGGGAAGAAGCATGTGGCAGTTCCCTCTTCCACTCATTCCCAATGTCAGAGATGGATGAAAAGCTCAGATGCCCAGCAGAGTCACCACCAAACTTATTTTTGATTGACGTTTCTCATAGATTGTCACCACGATCCATTACAAGTCAAATTTGATGTAAAAAAGCAAATAAACTAAATGAATTAAGACTGATAAGGAAGAATTGAAAAGTTAGGAGAAGGTGAGTGTTATTGCAATCTTTATTTTATAGATGAAAAAACTGAAGCAGACAGAAGTTAAAGGAGGACACTTGCAGTTGCAAAGATGAAGAAAGACTGCATATAAAAGGTAGTAATGATTTTAATAATGAGTGAATAGAGTTAGTTTAAAAGACAAAGATGGATGATGGAATGACATATATGAAGAATAGAAAGAAGACCATTTGCAGTAAAGAAAAAATGAGTTTTATATGCATATTATATATATATAATAAACTTATTATATATAAACATGTTTTATATATATATAGACATATCATATATACATATATATATATATACATATAATATATATATACATATAATATTATTGGAAGGAAAGGTTGGGATAAGTTCATGAAAGACATTTTCAGGAGCCAAAAAAGAGTCCCTGCAGGGGATGCCATGATTTTAAAGTCTTTTACCAATCTGGTTGCCAGCCTCTCCATTGATCACTAGTTTTGTACTTGTGACCTTTCATTCCAGCCAAAAATCAAAATGAGTATCTTGGCTCCTTTATCATACTGTTGACTCATACTATGCTTATGGTCCATTAAGAAATCCAGACCATTTTTTGTCTAGTATGTTACTGTTTGGCATATTCTGGCTAGAATGCTACTATCTAGAAACATACCTTCTCATCCTATTCTTGTGAAGTAGAAGTTTTTAAATTCTGAGGCAATACTTTCCAATTACTCCTCTTAAAATTGTTTTATGTTAAGAAACAGATCTTGTTATCTTTTTATATTAGCCTTCATTTCCCTTAGACTGTTCACTAACCCTCCCAGACAACCAATAAAGTTTACAACCAATATTTTTTTCTTTTGTAATACAGATTTTATTAGTTCATTTGATCTTCAGTATATAAACACTATAAATAAATCGTAAATTTAAAAAATGCTAGAAAAGTCTAAAAATTATGCAGTTGTAATCTTTTTCTAAACTATTATTCCAGTAACTTTTGTTACTTTCTTGGAGGCAATTCTCCCTAAAAAGAAGTTATCAAATACCAGTATCCTGAATATAGATATTTGATCTTTTACAAATCAAGGTTCCACCAATTCTGTATTTAATAAAACTACACTCATTATAAACATTTTCCACTCTTTTATAACATATGAACAAAGTTACCAGAAAAAAAATTGTACCACTATTACCAAAGATGACAATGTCACTGATAGCGCACAATTTTGAAAGGGAGATCCAACACCAGGGAGCCATTTTATTTAGGAAACAATTGCACTGAAAGACAAGATGGATATAGATTAATCAATATAAGATCTTTAAAATTCATGGTCACAACTCCAAATTCCTATCTCTGCTTCATTTAATTTGATGTAAGAACTGCCTATGGAGGGGCAGCTAGGTGGTGAAGTGGATAAAGCATCGGCCCTGGAGTCAGGAGTACCTGGGTTCAAATCCGGTCTCAGACACTTAATAATTACCTAGCTGTGTGGCCTTGAGCAAGCCACTTAAGCCCGTTTGCCTTGCAAAAACCTAAAAAAATCCTCTGAATTGTACAAGAAGGGAGGTTACAGGGACAATTGTTAAGATTTTTATAAGATGTTATTCAGATTTGGTTTCTTTCTCTCCTGCTAAATCAGAGGCTGGAACCTCTTCATTTTCAGTTTCTCCATTTTCTGCAGGCAAATCATCTTTTTATTCTCTTCTTGGTTGGTAGCTTCTGCTTGTTTTCCTTTTTGCTCCTTTTCCCCTTTTGTGTGAACTTTTTTTCTCAACCAATATTTTTTTTCAAAAGAAAAAATCATTTAATCTAATTGATATATATGTATATATATATATATATTTTCTGATTGAATTTTAACTTCCTTAGATTCAGTTATAGGCTACTAAGCTGTTTTTGGAGTTTAACTGTCATCTATTAAGGCAGTTTCCAAAGTGCGTGGCTATAGAATGACCTCATGGGGTTATTGAACCAAAGAGAAAAGTCTGAAGGAGCTTAATAAATGTTCTTCTTCCCTCAACCAATTGTGGGCTTGGCTGCAATACAATCCTATCCTCCACTTCAATTCTTCTTACTGCTACTGTTCCCATAGCTACACAGATCCATCAGGAAGTTTGTAAACTAATCATCCACAGCAGTTTCAGAGGAAAATTTCCACCTCCTCTACTATTAGTATCTCCATATCTTGATCTCCTATTATCACAGCATCAGGCAGCTTACTTCGGCACTTAGGGCAGTGGCAGGGGAAAAGGCCCCTCACACATTTTTCAATTTTTGGAAGCAAAAAGTGAGTAGCCCAAGATGAGTAGGCAGGAAGAGGTCTCAAAAAAAGAGTTATCCATCAGGTCTATAGGGAGAGTAAGAAAGCTAGATCAATATATCCGAGTACAACACTCAGGCATAATTACCCCAAACAGTTTTAACTAAATTAATTTCAACTGAACCCTATAGTGATAAGAAATCCAATCAGAAATTTCTCAGGAGCATTAAACAAGTTAACCAATACCCCTAAGAATGCATCCATCTGGGGTATAAGCCAGGCATTCTTTTCTTTCAGAGTAGGCACACTTCCCTCAAAGAATAGTATTTTCCTAATCATTGTCAGGAACACTTTCTAATATGTTGCTTAACATTTAAAATTTGCAAAATATGACACATAAATTGACAGAGGAAAACAACTATGTTGAAACTCAGTTATGAAAATTTTAAAAGACAAGTTCCTGGGCCCTAAGATTAAGGATAGAAAAGAAAGATAGGATGGAAAATAAAAGGATAGAGCCTTGTGCTGCATCAGTGGCTATGACACAGATGAAAATCCAGTAAAACCAACTGAGAAAGAGCAATCAAAGAAATCGAAGGAGTACCAATAGAGTAGTGTTTTGAAAACCCAAAGAAGAGATCTTCAAAAGGGAAGATGATCAACATGGTGAAATGCATCATAAGGTCAAGAGGAAGCACTCAGACAGATTCTGAGGTTCTTTCCAGCTCTAAATCTATGATTCAATCAATCTTGTGCAGTTAGGCTAAATACAAGCCTTAAACTCAAATCATTTGATTGATCTCCAAGTCTTTATGTGCTATGTTCTTCCTATCATTGGCTCATGAAGATTTCCATTGGGGAGGGGAAAATAACCAGTGGTATTTCCCTGAAGTGTTATCAGTTTTAGTATAAGCCATCAATAAAATGTCTATATTTTTTAAGTTAACTCATCAGAAAAATATTGGGGGATAACTTTAAAAAATATAATCAGAATAATAGAATAGGAAAGAGCTTCAAATGATGTCTTGTACAAATGATAACTGAAGTATTAATTTCCTCTACAACATCCCTAACTACTGGTTGCCAAGAATTGCTAGAATACTTACAGTGTCCTGGAACTCTCTACTACTAAAGGTAGTTATTCAATGCTGGAAACAGCACTAATTCATAAATTTTTCCTTTCTGCTATTCAGGCAAGAATTTCCCTTCTGCAAATTTTACCAGTAGCTCTTAGAAGAACCCTCCAGAACCAAGGAGAATCAGCATAATCCCTAATAAGAAGACTAGATATTTCAAATCCTTGAACCAAGATATCTTGTACCCCCCAAGTCTTCTCTTTTTTAGACTGAATATTTTTCAAATAATTTTTGAAGGGCTGATCTTCGATTGAATCACCATCATGATTTGAAATTGGATGAATGGTCAGAACCGAAAAGTGGTCATAATGGACCAATGTCATCCTGGAAGAAGATCTCTTGATGAATACCTTGGGGCTTGAAGGAATTGAATAGTTTTATCGTGATAGGATAATTTCATAGTCAATATCAGATGTATTTTTACAAATATAAGGGTAGTTAACACAGTAATCCAATCTTTTGTAATCATGAGCTTTTAATATTGTACCTATACCCCCAATATATGTGCATTTAGTTGTATACATATGTATAAGTATTACTATATTACTACTAATATGCATTATAAAACTTAGACAAAATTCAAACTTTTAAAAGAATGAGATAAACATGAAATAAAACCTGATCCTAGAGTGGAATCTGTTGAGTAGGGAAGTGAACTGGTCACACCAGCACTTCAGAAAGCTCAGCCTGGTAGCATTGTAGAGATAGATAGGAATGGGTAAAGACTAGAGATAGACAGACTAATTTGAGGGGAAGGGTGAGGAAAATAGAGAAGACAAGGATAGCACTAAAGTTGAGTACCTTAATCAGTAGAAGAATGTTGTCACATTCAACAGAGATGGGAAAGTTTGAAAGAGGGACGAGTTTTGGGAAAAAGGTAATGAATTCTATTTGAACATGATTTAAGTTTAAGATATCGACAGGAGATTATCCAGTTTGAGATGCCCAATATGCAGTATGTGGTTTTTTAATTTACTTACAGTATTTTGTTGTTTTTTGGCACAAAGGTTTTTGTTCAATTATATTATGACATCTAGATTTGGCTATAATTGTGCACTTCCTCTTATGTTTATTCACAATTTTCTCTTTGCCAGGGAACTTTCCTTCTTTATTTGACACCCATCACCATCTCATGGCATGCCACCTTCTTTATGACTTTCCTTCTCTGACCACAGAACACTCAGGTCTCACTCACTGATTCAGAATCCCAATCTGTAACTAAGTCAGGAGGGATAGGGACAGGAGGATTTCACCCTAAATGTGTTGTGCTTTCCCTAGTAGAGGTAGTGTATCTTCTCAATTCTCTACTCTGCCTGCTTCAGACCCCACACCCAGGTAAAGGACCTGCAGCATCGAGTTATGCTGCATGTACTGCATGTGCTGCATGTGCTGCATGTGCTGCATGTGCTGCATGTGCTGCTGCTGCTGCTGTGAGGATCAGGCAGACAGGGTTATTTTACCATCAAGTGTTTCAATTAAGTTTCTTTGTGATTTAAGTCAAAACTTGTATTTCTAAAGTTATGGACACCTGACCCCAAAGACCAAGTGCTTTGTTTAAGTATTTGTATATCCCTCTTCACTTTTCTGGTAACCAAGTCAATCTTGTATTTCTGACAATGTATTATTTTTCAACAGCAGCTCTATAGATGGCTCAAACTAACCTTTAAGATAAAGTAATTCTCTTCATTTGCATTGTAAAATATCTGATAAATCTATCTGGCCATGGTTTTGTTTTATGGAAGTAGGAATTTGTAGTACAAATTTGTAGTACAGAGAAGAATCATGGGCATCTTGGGTCTCCATTTACCAAAAAGAAGACCATAGAGGAGATTCTTGTGGGACACAGCCTATCTGATCAGTATTTCAATTTCATCCAAAGTTTCCTCATGAGAAAAATCTCAACCTATAAGTTTACCTCATTCCCAGTTAATAATATGTATAGCCTTCTTATTTCGAGTCTCTAGTTTCACTAAAGTACCCAATAAAAGAATGGATAGATTTGGGTACCATGGTTCCTGGTTGTTTGTTTGTTTTTTATGGTCAATCTCTCAAAACTACATACTACCCAGTAATTCTCCAGACTGCCTGAGTAGGAATCTGTCCACATTCATGATCACTTAGGGCCTTTTGTATTTGTGTCCATATGCCTCTAGTTCAATAAGGGGTGATAGAACCTTCCCTCCCTTTTCACTCTTTACTAGAGAAAGTAAGACAGACAGTGCACCCAACTGGAACTCATTCTGCCTTTTGAAGACAATAAGGAAGATGGATAAAGGATGATTCAAGCTAGTCAGGAGATAGTTTTCCTAGCATTGAGTTTCTCTAGTAAAGGGTGGGTAGGGGGGCTAATTTGGTTCAGGTCTTTCCAGAGGGCGTTAGTCAACTTTGTCTTTTCCCTATTGGTTTAGATTCTGGAAGTCAGTTTCATGCAAGTCACCATGATTATGCCAAATGTAAGCCTACCATTATTTCTAATAAAGATCTACCACAGATTCAATTTAGTTTTCATCACTAGACCTGATATAACCACTGAATTGCTCTAATTGTAATTGTAAAGAGGGTCTTTGATCACTGAGGAATTACCAATAAGTAATATCTAGCCTTGTCAATAGATTATGCTCAGACTTTTGTTCCTCAGTGTCTCTTAATTGAAGATTTATTGTCTGTCTCTATCTATATTTGTCTGTATCTTTAATCTGTCTATGCCTATGTTTACATCTGTAGACCCAATAATTGTGCTTTAAAATCTATGCAGAGAACCATATAATTTTGTAGGAAGAAATAGATTTAAAAAGTAAATAATAATGGCAGATTTTAAATGTTCCTCTATCAGAAGAGTAATATACTATCAAGAGGCTGAAGAGAAGGAGGCATTCAAATCCATTTTGAGGGGATTAAAGATAGCCTAAACCTTTGAGAAAGCCAAAGAAAATAGGTATAATAAGACACAAAACAAATTACACCTATTGACCGAGCATTTCCATTGTTAGGACTATATCTTTCAAAAAAAAGGAAAAAATGATACATATGTGTATAAGTAAGCATACATACACACACATAAATATTTATAGTTGCTCAATTATAATATCAAAAAATTAGATATTCAACAATAGGAGAGTGGCACAATACATTAATGTAATATCTAAAAGTCATATAATTCTTGTAATAGATTGTCAGCTTTCTGAGAATTTTCCTAATGAAGTATGGAGAGGCTCATTGCCAGGAGGCTCCATATTTGGTGATAAGTTCTTTAGCTGTGGTAACATATGAGGACAATGGTCTTCATTCCTATGTCATCCCCTTGTACTTCAGTGATGTCAAAATTTCAGAAAAGGGAACAAAGATAGTTTTTTGGCTCTATGAATTTTGACATGTTGGTACTATTAACATGAGATGCTTGTTCAATGACAAGTAGACATAGTATTGGAGACAGTGAATCATACTAATCTTGACCATTCGACTATAAACAAAATAAAAGAAATGAATTATATCTAAATGAAAGTATGGCTCACATAATTCTGGTAGCCATAAAGAACAATATTTGAGGAGTCAGTTTTTATACTACACTCAAAGAAACATTATTTCATGGGTCAGCTGGTCAGTGTGCATTCAGTGCTCATGATGAATATCTCTGCAAAAAAATAATATTTATAGCTCCTATGACAACAGTAGATATAAACAGGCAGAAAAATTCTACGAATAACTTTAATAAGGTCCTTCAAATTAAACAAATGTACACTCATTGACTCACTTATGAAGATGGGAATAATGGAGTGATGGAAGAAAACATGGAAAGAAATATGCAAAGTGACATCTGCAGAAACTATTATATATCCAACTGAGTGAAGAAAAGACAACATGAGAACTTCAGATTAATCTAGAAATGGACACAGAAGAAAAAACACTTGTTAGCTTCTTTTCATCTTTTTGTTTGGGCATTTCTTTGGGAGTGCAGTGTAGGTGAGAGTTAGGGATTTTTTCTTTTCTATTCCAGGAATCACTAATGTCTACCTGGAGGAGAGAAAAACAGAAATTCTATGGGCTGCAGATGGAAGTTTCTGGGAGCAGAAGAATGAATTTCTGAGCCTGATGCTTTCTTGTCACTTGACTCTAGAGAGGAATTTGTGAAAAGTTGATTCCGGAGCCTCTGACTCCATATTAGAAGAGGATGTGTGATGTTAAAATCTAGCTTTCTAACCAGAAAAGGGAGATTTCTTTGGAACATTTAGCCTTAGACATTGACTCCTGAGTTTGAGAGTTGGCCTTATAGAAAAAGGAGTTCTTCAATAAATTGATCTTTGGCAATAGAAGATTCTTTATTTGGCTCTTTCAAAGCTGGAGGATCAGTAAGTGACTAAAGATCCCAATTTGTAGTTACTATGAACTATCAGTTACTACTGGTTTGATAAGCAGGGGGCTGTTTGTCCAGTAGCCCTAGAATGTGTTTGCCTTCTGGGAAGATTACAAACCATAAAGTTCTTGGTGTTTGGGAGTAATTGTGTAGACCTGAGAGAACTGGGGATCAGCATAATGTTGGAATGTTGGTTTGCTAGAGAGTGAAGGAAAAACAATGACATCCCCTAGTTCAATTCTTTTGGGGGGTAGGTTCTTAAAGGGGGCAGCTAGGTGTAGAGCACCAGTCCTGAAATAAGGAGGACCTGAGTATGAATCTAACCTCAGACACGTAATACTTAACTATGTGATCTTGGGCAAGTCACTTAATTCCATTGCCTTGCAACAGACCCCCCCCCAAAAAAAAGTATGAGTAGTTCTTAATTAAGAAATGAAACTGAGTCAAAAGGATGTTTAGGACCCAAGTACAAATGTGGGTCCCAGGAGAACTGAAGGCACAGCACACATGACCAAGTGGAAGAATAGTAAGTTGTTTTGTTTTGTTTTTTTTAATATAGAGTAGGGTTCTAAGATGTAGATGCAAAATGAAAAACAAGTGACATGGGAGCAGGAACCAAGTAAAGAGTAGTTCAGTAAAATTAGAGAAAGGAAAAGGATTGCTGCAGGAAAGGAATGGGAATATAAGTTGCCTAACTTGAGGTTATGACACTTCGTCAGTGTCATATATTGCAAGATCCATTCTTTAAAGATGACACAATTAAAAGCACAGGTATATATATATGTCATGGTGTCCAGCCTAAAACCAAACATAGTAAAACTAGCTTCTTTGGATTTCAGCTGGTCAGTGTCAGAAATTCTGAGCCATCCTATAGTATCAGTAGAAGAACACATGACCTCCTGTTACAAAAGGAAATTAAATAAAAATTACTTGTATCCCTTAATTCTCATATCACTGTCAAAAGAACCACTGTGGTAGAATTTAGGTAGAGCAAAGACCCTCAAAATCCAGTAATTTAAAAATAAGGCTTAGCCATAGAACATGTTTAATAGAATAGTCATCATGAATTTAGTATATTTCCATGGTTTAATTATCATCTCTTTGCAGACTCCCAAATCTATAAACCTAGTCTAGTTTCTCTACTAAGCTCCAGTTTCAAATCACCAAATGCCTATCAGAAATTTCAGCCTAGAGTCCTATAGATTTACCAAACTCAGCATGTCCAAAATAGAACTTATGTTCTCACAAACGCTATTCTGAACTTCTATTTATGCTGAAGGTGCTGCCCATCCTACTATGTCTCTCAAGTTTGCACTCTCAGTGATGTCCTTAATTCCTCCATTTCTCGTTAGAAAATCCAATAAGTGCCAAATTTTACCATTTTTACCTCCCCAATATCTCATTTTCCCTCTTCCCCAACATGACCTTTTCTCACTATTTACACAGCCACCAACTCACTTCACAATCTCATTTCCCCTTACCTGGACTATTGTCCTGGCTGGTTAACTGGCTTCTTGATTGGTCTCTTTGCTGCTTCTCTTTTGTCCCTGTCCAATTCATTCCCTACTCAGCTGCCAAAGTGATCTTCTTTAAGTTCAGACCTAATCCTATTGCCTCTAACATAAACTATAAAATCTTTTTTTTTCGTTTTTAAAACCCTTCACAACCTGGCGCTTAGGATCTACTTTTCTAGTATTATTACCCATGAGTTCTGTTCCCTTACTCTTAGGTCCATCCAAACTAGCCTTCTTACTGTGTCTCTCTTAGCATTCCTTATTCCATCTTTGTTCCTTTTTACTGTTCATCTTTTTTAAAAGGATTTTATTTATTTTGAGTTTCACAATTTTTCCCCCTAATCTTACTTCCCATCCCCATCCCCCACAGAAAGCAATTTGTCAGTCTTTACATTGTTTCCATGTTGTACAATGATCCAAATTGAGTGTGATGAGAAAGAAATCATATCCTTAAGGAAGAAACCTAAAGCATAAGGGATAACAAGATCACACAATAAGATGTCAGTTTTTTTCCTAAATTAAAGGAAATAGTCCTTGGACTTTGTTCAAACTCCACAGTTCTTTATCTGGATACAGATGGTATTCTCCATTGCAGACAGCCCAAAATTGACCCTGAATTTTGCACTGATGAAATGAGTGAGTTCATCAAGATTGATCATCACCCCCATGTTGCTGTTAGGGTGTACAGTGTTTTTCTGGTTCTGCTTATCTCACTCAGCATCAGTTCATGCAAATGCTTCCAGTCTTCCCTGAATTCCCATGCCTCCTGGTTTCTAATAGAACAATAGTGTTCCATGACATACATATACCACAGTTTGCTAAGCCATTCCCCAATTGAAGGACATTTACTTGATTTCCAATTCTTTGCCACCACAAACAGGGTGGCAAATATTTTTGTACAAATGATGTTTTTTACCCTTTTTCTTCATCTCTTCAGGGTATAGATCCAGTAGTTGTCCATCTTTCACAGATAGAATGTGATCCCTCCTCACTTCCCTTACTTCAAGAGTTAGCTTCCTTCTCCATGAAGTTTTCCTGATTTCTTCTCTCCAATTGCTACTCCTGACTTCTTTTCCAAAATTGCTTTGTACCTATTTCACATATATTCCATATATACTTATTTTTTTATATTTTAGGAATTTTTTAAAATTTTAAACAAATACAAATTGAGAAAAGGAAAAAACATTACTATGTACACAACAGAGTATAACAGAAAATTCAATACAAAACAATAAATTTCCATTTGAAGAAAATCTAATACAGCTATAAGTAATGCTATATAGTAAATACTGCACATTATTTTCAAAGCAGTCCAGTTTTCCTTTGTTTCTTTTTTGGTTTTCTTTTATTTTCTGCTGTGCAATTTTTACTTTTTTTCCCTCTTCCTTCCTCCCCCACCAGCCTAAAGAAGGCTATAATTAAGAGTGGATATCTGTGTGTGTTTCTGTGTGTGTGTGTGTGTGTGTGTGTGTGTGTGTGTGTATAATTAAGAGTAGATATATGTCTATATGTAAAGATAACTATAAATATAGAAATATCTATACATATATACATATATAGATAACTACAAATATATATAGAAACACATATATACATACATATTCATACACACATATGTAAGACCTGTCATCTCTTTCTCTAAAGGTAAATATTATCTTCCTTCATAAGTTCAAGTTTTTCAATGTTTCTAAATAAGTCAGTTCATCATTTCCTACACCACAGCAACATTCCAATTCAATCACATCCTAAGGCTATGAAAGTTCTCTCCCTGTAATTTTCTGCATTTCTTTTATTCTTGGCTGCACAGGTTTTATTTATGCTAGAAAATTTTAATTTAAAATAATTGAAATTATTCTTTTCTTATTCAGCAATACTCTCACCTCATAATATAGTTTAAGGTCTGATACTGCTGAATCTACTTCCTTTACATCCATTTCCCTATCATTTCTTTGAAGTTCCTAATCTTTTCTTCTTCCAAATGATCTTTTTTATCTCAATAGAGTAATTTTTACAGGTTTTTTTATTATTTAAAAAAATTTCATTTTACTACAATAATCATGCTGTAGAAATAAACATCCCCCCCAAGAAAGAGAAACCTCAAGAAAAATAAAGTGAAAGAAAAAAAGTGTATTTTAGTCAACGTTCAGATATCATCTGCTCTGTCTTTGCGATGGATAACATTCTTTATCAGAAGTCCATCAGAGAAATTACTTCAATATTTTTTCCCACAGCTGCCATTGCTAGCTGTATTTCTCTCCTTCCTATTCCTCCTCATTCCCTATTCTCTATCTCCTTTTATCCTGTCTCTCCCCAGAAGTATGTTGTGTCTGACTATCCTCACCCATGATTTTCCCTCTCTTCTATCCCCTATGCCCCTCTTCCCCTCCCCCTTTTCCCATCCCTTTCCTCTCCTATTTTCCTCTTGGGTAAGATGGATTTCTATATCCAGTTGAGTGTGTATGTTATTTCCTTTTTGAGCCACTTCCGATGAGAATGAAGGTTCACTCATTCCCCCTCACCTTCCCCTCCTTGCCTTTCCAATACGATAGCTTTTTCTTACCTCTTTTATGTGAAATAACTTAGCGCATTCTACCTCTCCTTTCCTTTTCTTGCCCATTAATTCCATCTTTATAATATATTATACCTTCATATTCAGCTTCCACTTATGTCTTTCTATATGTGCTCCTTCTAACTGCTCTATGAAATGAGAAAGTTTATATGAGTTAACAGTATAATCTTCCCATGCAGGAATACAAACAGTTCATCATCATTAAATCCATCATGATTTGCCCTTCCCATTCACCCTCTCTATGCTTTACCTGAGTCCTGTACTTGAAGATCAAAATTTCTGTTCAGCTCTGGTCAATTCAACAGAAAAGCTTGAAAATCCCCTATTTCATTGAATATCCATCTTTTTCCCTGAAAGATAATGTTCAGTTTTGCTGGGTAGTTGGTTCTTGGTTGTAATCCAAGCTCTTTTGCCTTCTGGAATATCATATTCCAATACTTATGAACCCTTAATGTGCCAAATCTTGTGTTATCCTGACTGTAGCTCCACAATATTTGAATTGTTTCTTTCTAGCTGCTTATAATATTTTCTTCTTGATTTGGCAGTTCTGCAATTTGACTATAATATTCCTTTGACTTTGCCATCTACTGTGTGTATATTTTGATCCTCCATAGGAACAAAGTAATTGTCTATAGTTGGATATTTTTTCTTCTGCTGTTTGCTCATTTCCCTAACCTATGTCTTGATTTTAAGTCTTTGCTAAAGTGGAGCTCCGCTTTCAAGTGTGACAGGTGCACTGTCCCAAGCATTTGAGGGTTTTTGAAATTGTCTTTAGGGATATCCCCCCATGGGGTATGAGAGGTTCTGACTGCTCTCCTGGTCTGTGTTCTTATCAGTGGATGGACATAAGCACTCCCCTCTGCCATGAAACTGTGAGGAGGGTCCCAGTTCCACTGTAGCAGTAAAGTTCCTTTTTCTGAAACTGGGAACCAGACTGCAGCCTGAAAAGCCTTAGGGATAGATAACAGAAAGACCTCTGCAATCTCCCCTGACCCCCTTATCATCCAGGGCCTGAGCATTCTGGAAGCAGGGTGACTCCCTACTGGTTGACTCCCAATTGTCCTTGACAATCCCTGGGTTGAGAGGTCTGGAAACCGCTGTCATGGATCTAGGCATCCCTCTGCCTATTCCTGGATGACTGGAGCTGGTTCACTCCTGCTGCCTGAGCTGCCCCGATGACCCTTTCTAACCTTGATTTAACAGACCCTGTAGATCTTCCAAGTTGTCTTGGGCTGGAAAATTATTTCTGGGGGTCTGCCACTCTAGAATTGATTAGAGACATTTTTAGAGATATTTGGAGTTATTTGGGGCAGAACCTGTGGGAATTGCTGCCTCCACTCTGCCATCTTGGCATTGCCCTCATTTTTTTTAGTAATTTAATTGTGATGATATTGAATAAATAAATTATTTAAGTAAAATTGTCATATTTAATGATTTATTGACCTTACCTACCCATGAACAATAAATATTTCTTCAATTATTTAAACCTGAGTTCATTTATTTAGAAAGTGTTTTATATTTATATTCATATAATTCTTGTGCTATTTTGGTAGCTTTACACTCAAGTATTTTATACTTCCTAGGTATTTTAAATGGCCTTTAATAAGTTTAATTAATATTACTGACACATAATATAGTTTCCCTATTTTTCACTTTTCATGGAGCTAGTAAGAGAGACAACAAGAAGGCCAATCTTTTCAGATTTTGCAGGTTGTAAGAGTGTGCCTCTTTTGAGTGCAGTACTTTAACAGCATCATCTTTTAGGATTTTAAAAGGCTCAGCTGGAATTTCATCAAACCCACTAACTTTATTAGCAATGTTTCCTAAGATCCATTTGACTTCATTCTCCAAATGTCTGACTAGAGTCAGTATCCACACCACACAGGTTATAGGTGATGTTAAGACCTTTCTTGGATATTCTTTAGTATGTTTGTGTTACCTCTTCTTAATCTCTTCTGCTTATGTAAAGTTTCTGCCATTTTTGTCTTATATATCTTGACCATTTTTCATAAGAAACTTTCTTTTAATATCTGTAATATAGAGTTTAAAACTTATTTTAGACTTTAAGTGGTTAATTTTCATATTAAAGATTTTGAGGCCTAGGCAGTGAGACTATGCAAAAAAAAATAATCGATCTGTATGATTTGAACAGTATCTATAATTCCTCTCTCCTCATTCCTTCTTCTAATTTATGATAGTTCTTTTCCATCTAGGGACTAGCTTGAACTGACTGGAAAGAACTCTTGTTAAATTTTCAGTGTGAGCATTTTATACCTTTGAAATCTGCAACAATTCAGACTGATTTATTACTTTGTTGATTATCTGTACTTATATGTTGAGGTTCATCATTCATTTTGAAGAGGACCAATGACATCACATGGTGATGGTTTGATTCATGTTTTGAATTAAATTTAAGTGAAGCAGAGTTGCACAAAATCATCAGCCTCACTCTCTTCCAGAGTCACTGAAGACCAGTGGCAAGACAAGTCAAGATGACTGGTTATGACTGGGATATAGTGGATGACCTTGGTGTCTTTGATGTCTGACCAAGCTCTAAGTATTCCACAGTGCCCACTTTAGTCATCTTCATGAATTTTTGAACAAATTGTTCTCATCCACTCATTACACAAGGGGAAATCTTCACATGATGGGGGAAGGCATCCCCTTCACTCTCTGATGGGCTAAAAACCTGACAGTTAGACAGTTACCCTTAGTTTAAATTCCTAGTTTAGCCTATATCCAAAGATGTTTTTTCTACTTCTGTGTGGCCACAGAATATGCTACTGCATCTTGGAGAATAGATTATAAGCATAATGGCCACAGCTAGATGACTCCGAGGATAGAATCCTGAGCCTGGAATCAGAAATTTCGCTTCAGACACTTACTATCTGTGTGACCACTTAACCTCTGTTTCTCTTAATCCACTGCAAGAGGAAATGACAAAGCACTTCAGTGCCTTTGCAACAAAAAAAATGCTATGACTCATGAGATCATGAAGAGTTGGATGTGGCTAAACAAAAAACAATACAAATAAACATAATGTTAACAGTGTGACAAGGTAATACAAAAAACTAAGGAAACCATAGGGAGATAAAGTATCCAAGATATCATCCCTGATAAGTGAACTAACTAATGCTTGAAGACATTCAAGGCAACCAACCCTTCTCCTTCTGTTTATGGATAGCTCAAAATGTTACTTTTTCCTTAAATTGCTCACTCTACAGTTTATATTGAGTAGTACTCACTCTGTAGAGCTCGAGTCCTTGGATCATAAGTCCAATCTGTCTTCCATGGGACAATTCTTTAAAAGCCTGAAGAAAGCTTTCAGGATCTCCCAATGGTTTTTCTTTTACAGAATGAATACCCATAGTTTCATCAAACATGATGATGATGTTGATAATATAATATCATTCATATCATGTTCCTAGAACTCAAAGAACTATTGCCCTCCTTTGAATTTCTTCTCTGAATTCTCTCGAGTTGGGCAATGTGCTTCCTAAAATGTGGCATTCTAGAGTTGGTCTGAATAGTGTTGAGGTGGAACTTCCCTATATACTTAAGAAAGTGATAGAGAAAATATTAATAATGTAGATTGAATTTAAAAATGTATTGTGCATACATACTTTAAGAATGGGTTGTTAAATATTGTTAAATATTCACCAGCACTTCCCTGAATTCCAATAATGAACTTAAATTAATTGTACACTTGTCTGAGTCGGTGTAGTGTGAATAACTTATTTGTATTTAGGTAAATGGAAAACATTATTCATAATGGGAAGTTAATGAGGTACACAAATCTTCAGTAGTCTTGTTTTGTGCTCCATTCCTTTCAAGAACTCCCTGTCATATATGAAAGTCTGAACCTACTTTAGCATTAAAGTCATCCAGAATTAAAGCTTGTCCTCTTTTGGTACTATGATGTTGAGGATCTTCAGATCTTCATGAAATTTTCCTTGATCTTATCACAGTTTTGCCATGGTGGGAGCATTGTAAACTACAGGAAGTTAAATAAAGTCATTATGCTCATCATTGCAGTCATTCTAAACATTAGCATTGTTGCATGCCCTAACAAGGGCAACTAGATGGTGAAATGGATAGAGCACTGGCCTTGGAGTCAGGAGGATAGGATTTCAAATCTAGCTTCAGATACTTGATACTCTCTAGCTGTGTGACCTCAGGCAAGTCACTTAACCCTGACTGCCTCGCATCCAGCGCCATCTCTAGTTGTCCTAATTCATATCTGACCACTGGATTCAGATGGCTCTCGAGAGAAAGGAAGACTGGTTACTTAGCACAGCACCCCATCACTCATATTCACTTCATGTGCTTGTCATGGCATCACCTCCCTGATGTCATGGTCTTCAAAAAGAGGGCAGACATCATCAACATTGGCCTTATAGTGGACCAGGTAGCCTAGGCCCAGGGTGAGTGATATTGAGTTATTGGCTTTAATACTTTTTCTCTGTTCTTTGTGACTTTGACTAATCAGAAACATTTCTCTTTCAGCTCATTCCTAAAGCCTACCTGAATTTTCTTTTATGTGCCTTAGTCTGGAGGGCAGAAAGAGACCTGAAATATGCTTCCTTTCTTGAGGTCATTAATAGTTACTTCCAAATTTATGAAATAATGTTGACAGACCTGATAAAATCATAATTGCTGAAGCTCCAAATTAGATGGCAATCCATGTGAGATAGAATTAGAAAATCAATTCTAAGCAAATCTGGGATCTAGCCAAGGGTATTCTAGAGCCAGCTTGAACCAGTTTGTGAGAGCCATTGTTAAAATTCTCAGTGTGAGCAGTTAAACCTTGGAGATTGGTAAATACTAAAAAAAAATCAGAGCTTGATTTATTATTTTGTTGATTGTTTAGATTTTAGAAAATGCTAATAATTCAGATTAAACTAAAAATATGTTGTGAATAAAATTTTTTTAGGAGAACTAGTGGTTAAACATTCACAAGCAAGCTCCTTAGTCCAGCCACTTTGTCCAATTTGGGGGAATAGTCTGGAGTCAGTTACTGACACCATTCCCCTACAATCTAAAAAGGAAGACCAGAGGTTTACTAGATTTTTCAGATTTTGGACAATCCACATGACTTGCAACCAGTATCCTTAATACAGAACCCCATATTATCTATAACTTGGAAAACCTAAAGCTTGGTATTTAGTAGTCTGTTTTCCTGGCTTCTTATCACCCAGTGGGATCCCATAGTTTCAGAAGTCTCTCTCCATAAAGACTTTTGAGAAGAGGTCTTTGGTAGGCATCTTAGAGTACCCAGGACAAACAATCCTAAGTCTTCTGGAAGTACAAGGTCCCCAATGCAGTCATTTTTTGGACTATTACACTTTTGGAAAATAGTGCTTGCCCGTTATTGGACTTTTGTTGTTTGTCCTTTGTTCACAAAGAGGATTAGTGATATCAGAAGGATGATATCTTGACTTGCCCTAGTTACTACTGAACAGATAACACATTGTACAATCTGCATTGAGAGTTGCTTATTATGAATTGGTGATGTAACATGGCTTCTCCAACAAGATAGGGAATAGGAGCTTTCTATCATTAAATGGAAATGGTTCATTCAAAATTATGATCTCAAGCTCATCCAGGTCCCTAAAATATTGGTAGTGCTCTTCAAAACAGGTTGAAATTCTGCCAGAGAATGAAGTCTACAGTTCAAGCCTTGCCATCCTATCTCATTTGCTACTTCAATAAATTCCTGCCTAAGAGGAATTTATTCCTGGGTAATGCTGCTTTTACTGTTTGCCAATAGTTCTGACTGCTATGAGAGAGCAGCATACATAACTAGACTTCAGTGACTATTAATCCAGTAACAAGAGATACTGTGGAGAATAAAGGGTCCTGACAAAGAGAGCTGTGAGGGATGAATCAGATAAAATCTTTTTCTACACTTATGGCCATGGGCCTGGGGGTCTGGGGAAAAAAACAGAATGGGATGAGGATCAATGGAAGCATTTTGCTTATGGCTTCTAAATACATTGTGAAACTTTTTAACTCCTATAAAGAGGCATCTTATGTTCTCTGATGAATTAAGTAATGAAGTAGCAGCCATTTTGAGAATGGGAGAGATTGCAGAGTGGAGAGTGCCAATAATATAGGGGTTGTGATGCCAAATTGAGCTTATCATATGACATTCTAAGGAATAGGCAACTACTCCTGCTCAACTGAACACCTTATGATTGTGTGCCTAATCTATTTGACTCTCAACCTATTCCCAGCTGGAAAATTGACCCTCTTAATCTATCTCAGAACAAGAAAAAAGAAAAATGGTATACTTCGGTCTGTATTCAGACTCCATCAGTTCTTTTTCTGGAGGTTGATAGCACTTACCATCATGAGTCCTTTGGAATTGTCTTGGATCATTGTATTGCTGAGAATGGTTCGGTTATTCACATTTGTTAATTGTACAATATTGTTGTTTGTTAATTATTATAGCACAATAATAGCACCATTAGAGTCCAATAATATAGTACAACTTGTTCAGTCATTCCCTAATTGATGAGCATCTCCTCAATCTCTCAACTTGGAATCATTTTTTAGATTGATTCTAACTAGAAGTTTCAGAATGAAGAATCAAAGAATACATGCTAAAATCTTGCAAACTCAGTGCCAAATCAGGTAAAATAAGAGTGTAGTAAAATGTCATATTAAATATTAAAGAAATTTAAAGGTCTTAAAATGTTAGATTTTATTACATATGAAAAATAAATATTTATTTTACTTTATCTCAAGTAATTCACCCACTGAAATAACTTGACATTTTAACTTGTCATTCTCATTTGCTTCATAGAATGAATGGAAGGTCTGAGGTCTGTTATGGTGGGACATGGAAACATTGGAAGGCAACTACTATTCCTGTAGTATAGGAGGAATAAGAGTATTAAAGGTCAACTTTCCCTAGACTTATCCTTTCTGGAGAGGAGAGGGAAAGAAAGGAAAGATTGCAAACAAAATATAGACATGGGAAGGAACTAAGGATTCTTTCACTAAAAAAAATTGAGGAAGCTGAGGATTAATTTTCCCTTATGATTGACAATAAAGTAAAAACCATCTGGACTCTGGACAGACATAATAGCCTAAATAGATAGCTATAACTGATGAATATTCCAAATCCCTTCCTCACATCCTTTAAGTCAGTGCATCATAGATGGGAAACTTTAGAAGCGAGGCAAGGAAACTTCCCTGAATTAAATGGGAATCTCTAGTATGTTTAGCAAAGGGAGAATGAATGCTTTGCAGAATTATATGTGTCATCTTATAGTTAGCTAAGGCCAGGCATAGAAAATATGTTGGAACAAATCTATCATGTGATAAGATGTTATATGACTAATATAATATAGATATGAAAACACTGAATGGACTACCCAATCAATGGAAAAGATTGGAATCAACTGGACAATGAGGAGAGTAAAAATTAAGGTTCTAGAGAATATGGTTGAAATATTTGCATAGAATTGGAAACAATAAGCATAGGACTATCGATCCTGATGTTCAATGAATTTGAGTATTTATCTTGATGAGTTAGGATAGATTTAAATATGATTATGAAATCATAGTTCAAGCAATCTGTGATGAAAAGCATCTTTTTACAAAAAAATTCTGAATCTTCTCCTTTGAATGGCCAACCACTAGAGGGAGACATGATTCTATTGCGTATTCTATATTTACTCCATTATACAATATTCTTGATCTTGGTCAAAAGGTGGAAAACTGATACTTTTTGTTAAACAAGACAGCAATAAAGCATTTTTTTAAACAAGAGATGCTAAACCTTAGAATCTAGCTCTAAATACTAACCACAACCTGCTCTTATTGTTTTGAGCCCATTGTATATCTACCCTAATCTGGAAGCTTGATTCTGATGAAGATATATTGAAGTTAAATATAGGAGCAGTCTTGGACTTGTTTGTAGAAGAATTTTTTCTCCATTTCACACCACAATTCCAACTCTAGAATTCAGTCAGACTGTACAAACAAGGTTCTAGAGAGAGTGCAAGCCTTTTTTTTTTTGATCTCCTATTCTACTTGCAGGACATCAAGTCTTATTATGAGTGAAGGTCTCAAACTCAAATAGAAATAGGTTCTCTGTGGGTTACATATTGAAAGCCACAAATTAATATTAGCTATGTTTTTATTTTGTTAAACATATTGCACTTATATTTTAATTTGGTTCATACCCATTAGGGAGTTTTTCATGAGTTTGACACCTCTACAATAAATCTTTCCTTTTAATGGGATATTGTTCCTACAAAGTCCCGTAAAACGCTTTGCTAGCTACCCTCTATCTCTTCCTTCTAAAAAGCTTTATCACAGGATATGTTTCAGCTCTATTCCTGTTTGATGCTTTATACCTAATAAACACTCAAATATTTATTTTTTTAAGAATCAGGGAAAACAAAGAGTTTATAACAAAACCATTTTATCATAGAATATTTAGGAGAGAACTAATATCTCATTTGGATGGGAAAATACTTAAAACTAAAAGGTCTTAAGTTTAATACATATTGCTATTCAATTTCCTTAATGGGAACTATCATATTCTCTTTATTTGTTTTTTTTTTTCCTTTTGCAAGGCAATGGGATTAGGTGACTTGGCCCAAGGTCACACAGCTAGGCAATTATTAAGTGTCTGAGGCCACATTTGAACTCAGGTTCTCCTGACTCCAGAGCCAGTGCTCTATCTACTGTACCACCTAGCTGCCCCTACCATGTCCTCTTGACTTCTTACTATCTCTTCTCATGTTTTCGTAAAGGATAGCCAAACCTGTGAGGCAGTGTGCAGCCAGTGCAGATATTTTTATTCACATTTGACAAATGAGGAAACTATTTTAAACTAAACAGTATGGAGAAATGATATTATTTGAAAGCAGTGATCCATGCTATTTTCTGTTGAGCTAGAGTACACAACTGGAGGATGCAAAAAAATGAATCTGACACAGCTAGTAAGTTGCTGTATTTGGATTAAAAGACATCAAACATTTTCAGTAACTATGAACCAAGAAAGAGGCAGCATTATTGTTGTGGATAGTCAATCAGTGAACAAGCATTTATTAAGCAATTGTTATATGCCGGACATTGTGCTAATTCATTAATATAGCAAAAGAAAGGTAAAAACGTGGCCCCTGCTATCAAGCAGCTCACATTTTATCAAATAAGAGAGAAAATACAATACAATTTCAAATTAGATGGTAATCCATTAGGAAGAGCTGAGTTCAAGTCCTATCTCTGACACTTATTAGCTTTGTGAACATAAGTAGATAACATAATTTCTCTGAGCCTCAGGCAACCCTCAATAAATGATGTATGGGTTATAATCTGGTTCCATGTGGGGTCTCATACAAATAACATCTGATAAATGAATCAGAGGTATCTAAATGTCAATTACTTTATGGAGGAAAATTTTTAAAAAGTCATGTATTTTCTTCTTAACTCTAAGCTTGCACATATTTCAATCTAACTTTTTTGGCCACTATTAAGGGTATTATGCTCTATGATGATCTGTTATCTTCTGTTATTTATTATTATTATTATTATTATTATTATTATTATTATTATATTATTATTATTATTATTATTATTTTATTTGAGACATTTACAAAATTGCAGATTACAATTTGATGCCACAGCCAAGAATTCTTTTACATTTTCTTCTTTTTCTGCCTGCATCTTATTCTAGCTCATTAGAAGATAGTATGAATCACTACTTTCCAAGAATATCAGTTCTACATGCTATTTGGTTTAAAATTGTCAATAATCTAGGACCGTGAGAAAATTATGATTCTCTCAAAGAGCATGATTATACCTCCTCAATTTTAACATAAAGTGGAAGTCAGATCTAATAACATTAAAAGAAATCAGATGTCAAAAATTAGTCCTTGGATCAAGACAGATGAAGACCAGGGTGGTTTACTGTTCTGACCTGGAAAGAGGCTATATGACTTCATGGTGCCAATTTCCCAGTCCTCTCTGCCCATTTCAGCAGCTATATAGAACTATCTCAACTGTAGGAAGGGGCTTGTTCCTATAATATGATAAGGCAAGTACAATGCCTTATTAGAAAGTCTGCTATCTTGAATCAGGGTTTCTTGCTTGGAAAAAAGGGAAACTGTTTGTAGAAGGTTCCATTACAAACTTATTGACTATTATGTGTATGAATAGGACTTTTCAATTTATATGTCTTCTCATCTTAGCATCTAAGTTTGTGGATATAATGGGATGGAAAGGGGAGGAGCTACTCCATTTATTTATTTTTTTGTTTTACTCAGTAAATATATAAATTCATCTAGCAGGGTATTCTATGCTTCAGTACAGATTGTGACCCATTCATGCTTTCTGGGTCCTGAGCAATTTTCATCTTTGTCTTCTAATGTGTCCTCCTAAGATGATGCACCCCAACATACTGGAGATCTCCCTCTAAGATTTAAGATTTTTTTCTATATTTTATGGATGAAAGCATAGCACTCTGTTGTACATTTGTTATTCTTTCCTCTTGGGCATGGCAGGCCCATCTCTTTCTCCAATTTTACATTTATTTCCCAGGGAAAATACCTTAAATCCACTTCTTGCATTGATGGAATTCTTCTGCAGTCCATCTATGTCTTTGCATTGGTTTGGGGATAGCTGAAGCTTTGATTCTTTGGAGGCTGTAGCATGCTCTAAGATTCCAGTTCATGCAATGTGAGAAAAAAAATCTGTTTGTGTCTGTGTGTGTGTGTGTGTGTGTGTGTGTGTGTGTGTGTGTGCGCGTGTGTATGAGAGAGAGAGAGATAAATCAATTATAATCATTAAAAGCACTGTGATGTTTTTCTTTTTCTTCTTTTAAGGATTGAGTCCCCTCAACCTTCCCAGGGCTGGAAGTTCAGTGACCTCTCAAGAGGCTGATCATACTGGGATCTTTGACTGCTCTATTTCCGACCTGGACAGTTTCCCTTCTCTCTAGGCAACTTGGAGCTCTCCTCCCCTCATAGGTAGGTCAACAGGCTGATTCGTGTAGATAGAGTAGGGATTTGGAATCAGGAAGATCTAAATGCAATTTATCTTCAGATACTTATTAGTGTGTGATCCTGGATAAATCACTTTCACCTCTTTTAATAGCACATGCCTCCTAGGTAGGTATTCTAAGCACCATTTTGCAGTTTCCTAATTTCCTAAGGAATATTTTACTTTCCTTCCTGCCTTGTATTCATTCAATAAAATTCATTGAGCATCTACTAAGAGTGCTGTGAGAGATGAAGGCATAAACACAAGATATGGATACTGGGCTCTTGCAACTCACAATAGAGTTGGGAAGCAAAGGCATCCCCGCACCTTCCCCTAACCATAATGTGTGGCAGTGTCATGTAAGTACTACAAGAGTTCAGAGGAGAGGAGTGCTTCTTAATGGGGTGGGCAGGCTTCATAGAGATTTGGTATTTGAGATGGGCAGTTTTCAAGATAGACAGGGGTTGGAGTGGGGCAGAGCAAGGAATTGAGAGAAAGAGACACTGTCCAGAGGGAGAAATGAAATTGTGCCAGTCTAGGGGAGATACAAAATTGAATAAAATAGGGTCCTTGTGCTCAGGAAACTTCCATTCTGGCAGTTGAGATGAAACATGTCTATAAATAACTACACTACAAAATGGAATTATGACGAGTACATCAGAGAGGTACAAAGGGCTATGTATGGGAGTTTAAAGGAGAGGAGAGATCAATTCTAACCAGGAGGATCAGGCAGAGTTTCATGGAGAATTGGGAACTGAACTAGACCTTAAAGAATAGGCAGAGGGGCGGCTAGGTGGCATAGTGGATAAAGCACAGGCCTTGGAGTCAGGAGTACCTGGGTTCAAATCCGGTCTCAAGACACTTAATAATTACCTAGCTGTGTAGCCTTGGGCAAGCCACTTAACCCCATCTGCCTTGCAAAAAAAAAGAATAGGCAGCATTTTAGCAGCCCTGAAGGCAACTCTGATCCCTGAGTAAGACTGGAAATGAGGTAGAGGAAGGGGGGGAGAAGTTGTAAGTTATTCATTTCGTTTTCCTTAGAATGTTGTGTCTGAAGGGAGGAAAACTCATGTCCCCACATTCAAATCTGACTTCAAACATGTACTAGCTATGTGGCCCTGGACAAGTCACCTAAACCTCAGTTTCTTCAACTATAAAATGAGCAGGAAAAGGAGATGGCAAACCACTCCAGTATTTTTGCCAAGAAAATTCCAAATAAAATTTGGATAGGACTCAAAAAATTTAAACATCAAACAAAAATTGTCAAACAACTTGGAAAATACCTGAAGCATAAGATGACCAGTTTGGAGTGAATGAAGGATTAATAAAGAGGTGTCCCAAAAGTTTAAAGCTGCACTGAAACATTTGGAACACTGGATAAAGTAAGAGTGTGAGAACTACAATGTGGAGAGATTTGAAAGCCAGTCTTGAGATTAGATATCATTCTTTAGCTACTAGGAAGCCATCTCATGGTTTGAAAATATCAAAACAGGTAAAATATAGTTTAACATTTTGAAGTCAAGTAATGACTACTCATTAAATTCTTTCAATTCTTCTTGTCATAAAGAGCAGTTTGGTGTAGTAACTCTAATAAATTAAATGTTTGGCTTGGAGTTGAGAAGACCAGAATTCAAATCCTACATCTAAATCTTTGTGCCTGATATAGTCAGGAGTTCCTGGTGAAGAAATCACAGATGTTTTCCTGTGTTTGAAGATATCTGTCTCAAGGTCATAAAACCTGTTGGAACCTTGTTCCAATTGTCCTTCATGTCTATGAACTGGAGGCTTGACCTTGCTCTTTTCTGTCTTTTAATCAAGTAATGAAATAAGTTCTTTTATTAGAAATTTCTTTTGGAAGAAGTGAATGCTACTGTCAGGACATCTTTTAATTGTAAGGGACTAATCAGAGAAGTCACTTATCAGTGCACTGGGAAGGGTAAGAGTCATGGGTTCTTAGTTGTTGAACCTTCATTTTGGAAGAGGACCAGTAACATCATGGGGTGATGTCTTGACTCGAAAGTGAATTGGTTTTAGGAGAGTCAGAGCTGCACAAAATCGTTGCCTTACTCTCTCCTCCAGGGTCATCACAATCCAGTGGCAAAACAAAAGTTAGGACAACTGGTGATGGCCTTGGGGGGTACAGTGGATTGACTATGATTTACTCAATGTCTGAGCAAATTCTAAGTCTCCACAACACCTGCTTCAGTCAATTAAATTTAGCCAATTTAGACCTTTGGAACAAATTGTTTTCATCTAACTGTCCTGCTAGGAGGGAAGGGGAGGGAGGAGAGAGTGGAAAGTCTTCACAAGATTGGGATAGACATCCCCTAACTCACTGACCAGTTTGAAGGCTGTCAATTTTCTTCCACCTGGTTTTACTCATCTTTCTAGATGGTTTTACAAGAGTGTGGTCAATTTGCATGCCACTACTTCTTGGAGCCACTACACACTAAAAGTGGATGAGCAGTCTTGTAAAGGGTTCAGCAAGCTATCACACCAAAGGTGCTAGTTCTTCCTGAACACCCTATACACTTCTGTCTTATACCAGGTTTTTTGCTCTTGGGTCAACTTACTTGCCCTTTCTGAATCTTAATAAAATGAAGGTATTACATTAGTACATCTCTAGCTTCTTCTTAGTCAAAGTCTTATTTTTTTGGCAAGGCAATGGGATTAAGTGCCCATGGTCATACAAGTAGGTAATTATTAGTGTCTGAGGCTGGATTTGAATCCAGATCCTCCTGATTTCAAAGTCAGTGTTCTTTCCACTGTACCATCTAGCTACCCCTCTTCTAGCTTCTTCTAACTCTATTTGATTTTTTGAATCAGTCAACAAAGGTCCCAAAGGTCTGACATACTCCTTCCTTGGCAATTCTAACAATAGCAGATCAGAACCATAACAAGTTCAAGACAAATGGAGGTTGGTCCTAGGATATTGAAAGCTGGAAGTTTGTGGAGAACACTTAAGAAGCAACAGATCAAGCAGAAACAACTAAACTTAGAACCTGGTTAACAAGGATTATGTGGAAGCATAGGTGTTCAGTGTGGAGCTGAGAGTGATTTTTTTACCCTTGGAATGAGGAAAATATCTCTAGACATACCATCCTACAACCTTGGGTCATCTAGACAAAAGTATCTGTCTCCACCCAAGGTTGGATAGAATACAAAGGGCTTCTTCACCTTAGATTAAATTACTTGTAAAATTGGGTGGGGTCTGACCAAGATGGAGGAGAGTTAATTCAATCTCATTATCTGTACTGTTCTTTCAGAGACTGTAGTTAAAATCAGAGACTTTGGAAGAATGGGAGAGCTCTGAATATTGGTAATTAGGATATTGATTATTAATAATCATTTCTTTCTGTCTCAAGAGATTTTAAGAGACTGGAGCTCTCCTTTCTCCTGTTACCCACTTTGCCCTGTCCCTCACACAAGTAGGTGACATTGATCTCCACCAGTGAGGAGAGAGTCCCATACTAATGAGCTTTGGAATTTGTTTTATATTCATCAAAATAGGAAGCTGCCAGATAGTAGGCTTCTAGTTGTTATAAATAGGGTGATCACCTCCCATCCTGTTCCTGTCTCCTTCCTGCCTTTATTGGCAGCCTCCTTAGTAGTTAGTTTGTGGTATCCTTTGTCCCACAACCTGAGATTTCTCTCCTTCCTCGTAATCAAACATGTTTAGAAAATTAATTAGAGAATGCTTTTCAACTCCTTCCCCTTGGTTCTCTTAGTGGTTTTGTTCTTGATTGCTAATCAAGGTTCTATACTATGGTGGCCTGCAATGATGATGATGATGGCTAGCATTACATGGGTCTTTAAGGTTTTCAAAGTTCTCTACAAATATTTTCTCACTGAAAAGATCAATAGTACTAGAGCTAGAACACCTGGATTTGACTCATGGGTTTGCTATTTGTTTTCTGACTTAAACCAAATCACTTACTCTCTTTGGGTCTCAAGTTTTTCATCTCTAAGGTGAAGATTTTAAAGATCTCTTCCAGGTTTAAAAGTCTAAACAAATAGTCCTAACCACTCTTTGTAGAATGGTATTAACTGTCCTAGAGTTTAATGCCACAGTGAAGGAAGGTGAAGCCAGAGACATTGCAGGAATTACCATTTTCCTTTGAGCAATAGGGTGAATCAAAAAGATGTGTCCTTTCATTGTCTCTTGTTTAATGTTTCCTGGACTGAGTTTTTCCACAGTTTCTTTCTGGTTTTTTTTAGTTGGTTTTTTTGGTAAGGCAAATGGGGTTAAGTGGCTTGCCCAAGGCCACACAGCTAGGTAATTATTAAGTGTCTGAGACCAGATTTGAACCCAGGTACTCCTGACTCTGGGACCAGTGCTTTATCCACTGCGCCACCTAGCCACCCACTTTTCACAGTTTCTTAAACAGATTTTGTGACTCTTGGAGGGGTTTAAACAAAGAATAGTCTGTTCTCACCCATGGGACACATTTTGAGAATAAACCCAAAACAAACCAAACTCCTCAAATCCACAGCACCCAGGGAGCTGCCCTAGCTAGCAAAACCCCTGCCTGGGGACTCTGACCAGGTCACAGAATAGACCTTACTCATAGATGGGAAAGGCAGCAGTCCACCAGCTTAGTTTAGTAGCTTGTACATATTAGAAACTGAATAAATATTTGCTAATGACTGGTCTGGCTTTAAAGGAATTTATTTCTCTTCCTCTGTTCTCCAGCTGCCAGCTCAGTTTTAGAATTTTAGTACCAGAGCTTTTTCCTTTTGATCATAAGACTTCCATCCATATTGAAATGTAAAAATCACTGGTTTGGGTAACCACCAAAGTTGCAGTCAGTCTTTATACCATCTTATATTGTTAATTGTCTTTTGTTTTCCAAGAAGACTAGTGATATCATGTCTTGACTTGTGCATGTATTGGATTTAATTGAGGCAGAGTTGCACAAATCATTGCTCCTTCTCTCTTCCAGAGTCATCACAGTCCAGTAGCAAGATGAAAGTCAGGACAACCAACAAAGACCTAGGGAATGCAATGGATGACTTTGGCATCTTTGATGCACTCCAAAGCATCTGGTTTAGCCACCATTAGAACAAATTGTTTTCACCTTTCCATTATATTAGGGGAAGTCTTGACAAACTTTGGGTAGACATCCCCCTAACTCACTGATGGATTGAGGCCTGTTGGCTACTCTCAACCTGGTTTAGCCTGTCTGTCCAGACAGTTTATCAGGGAGTAGCCTCTATGCATTCTTGAAGCCACAAGTGAGACTTGAGTGCCAGATGGACACCAAAGGTAGATAAGCAGCCCTGAAAAGGGCTCAACAAGCTCATACACCAGAGGTACCAGTCCTCTTTAAACACCCTTACATCCATAAAGGTCTATGTACCAACCTTCTGAAATAAGTAGCGCAAGGTTATAATTTCCATTTAAAAAATAGAGAAAGGTGGTAGATAAGAAAGATAAAGTAGTTGGAAGATTAGATCACCTTAGCTGATCAGTTGTAAACCTAAGTTTTTAAATTCTATTCATTATTTAATTCATTCAGTATTGATCTGGATTTAGAGAATTCAGAGGAAACTCTAGGTGAATGTTCTTCAAATAGAGATTTATATTATTTTATTTTACTGATTTGGGATGAGGGGAGTCATAGGTGAAGTAGATGATTAGAAAGGAGCCATATTAGTTGCTGACATGGTTTTCCTTCTGGCATGGTAGAATATTCAGGGGTTACGTGGAGGGAAGGTCCCTTTGTTCTTCCCATCTCCCTCTGCCCCCCCCAAATCTCACTTATGTGCCATATTGTAGAAAACTAAGGATTTTAAAACAACTTTGAGATATCATTTTACACCTCATGCTTTTCGATTAAAGTATTATTTCTCCTATCTTCTAAATTCACTGAGCAATTCCCATTTCTTTGAGTTCTTTAACCTCCATGTCTTTCCTGTTTCTCTAATTTTAGGTCGTATTTCCCCACTCCTAGATATAGAGGGAAGGGACTAAGGTTAGTCATTATGGTTCCCATAGGTCTAGGCACAAGTTCTTATACATAATAGACATCCATATACATTCATGGAATTGATTTAAAAAAACCAAAACATTTGTGTGTCCAGCTTTTTTAGCTTCCAAATGAATTCTATATATCTTCCTTTGATCTGTGAATAACCATTGTGAAGGCAGGGAGGTAGATATTATCTCTATTATGTGGACAGTCTCAGAGAGCTCTGCTGGATTTTCCAGGGTCACACAACTGCTAAGTGATGAAGCCAGCACTCCTGCTTCATTGCTCAGATAGCTCCCTGAAATTGGGGACCTGAAATAATGTAGTTTTGAGTGGGCAGAGATTTAAGGGAGAACAGTTTTGGAGAATAAGGAAGGCTACCTAAGTAAGGTACTTACGTAGTATTTGTGTGGGGTGCAGGTGAGCACTGGACACTTGGAGCCATCAGGCAGCATGAAAGAGGTGGAAATGGGAAAGGTAGGGTGTGGAAGACAAGATTTATCTTTCACCCTGGATATTGTCATTTGTAAATGTGGTCAAGCCCAATGCAAATTTGGCAGTCCCTGTAGATTGTTTCCCTGGGCTTAAAACTTTTTAAAGACTTATTTGCAAGGTTAGTCACGGCCTCTCTCTGTTACAATTGTATTTACAGATTGATCTGACCCTTAGAGCAGACCTAGAAAGCATCCCAGGTTTTTTAAATAGATTTGAGTTGCCACATTTTAAAAATTAATTTTTTATTTATGGAATAAGACAAGCAATTTCAAAACATAAAAAGATTCTGTATCATCTGATTCTCTTGGAGAATGATGGCCTACTACACATAGTGATATACTTGGATGAAATGTCAAAGTTGGGGTTATAGGACAGGAGTGTTTTCACTCCCCATCTTCTTTTCTGTCACCAGAGATAATCTTTCCAGGGAAACACTTCATAGCATTTAGATCTAGAAGGGATCTTAAACCCAATACCCTCATTTTCCAGTTTAAGGAAACAGGCTTATAGAGGACCAATGACTTGCTCAAGATCATGCAGCTGGAATTTGAATCCAATTTTCTGACTTCAAATCTGGTTTTCTTTCCACTTCACTTTTGTTTTCTGATTTTGTTCATAATAATTAATATATTTAAAAAATAATATATACTAGTTTATATTTACATACAATGGGCTTTATATACTAATAAGTGTTATATTTATTCATTGTGTTAAGACTTCATGAAGCAGAGCACATCAGGTATTATTTCCATTTTATAGATAAGAAAATTGAGACTCAGATATTAAGGAACTTGTTTCCAGGTCCCATAGCTAGTGAGTGACATACTCATAAATTGAAGCCAGGTCTTGACTAACTAGTGCTCTTTCTACCATATGACATTTTGTAAAAGGGCATTGATCAGGTGCCAGCATGCTCAGCCCATTCTTTTGAGCCTGTGCTCATAGGAGTACTATGGGAACACAAGGGAAAAGGCAGCTATAAAGGGGTAGGTGAATTGTTGATGGACTTATATTTAGACAAATTTGAGAGTTGCCCATTGCCTAGGATATGCTCTGTTCCCTCCCCCAACCAGAGTTTCCCCAAATTACTTTTCCTACCCATTAGGTTCCTTGCATTACTTCCCCACATTCTTTCTGGGCCACTTAGGACTTGGCAATCTTGCCTTTAAATTTATGAAGGAACAAGGAGAGAACAAGTTTAGACTTTGTGAACTAAATCTTAGACTATTAGAACTAGATTACCTCTTGATGCTCTTTAAAAAAAATTAGGCCCCAAAAGCCAATTCATGTTAATGATACCTTTGACTAAGTTACTCAATAAACCCGAGTTATTATTTTGTGTCTCTTGCTGTCCACTCCCACTCTCACTTCCATCACCTTAATTCAGATCTTCATTTTCTTTTATTTCTCCCTGCCTCAGGTCTGTGTCTTCTGTAAACTAGAATATGAATATATATATATATATATATATATATATATATACAATCATATATATGTATATAAAACATATACATATGTGTGTTTCCTGAGCAAGAGTGTGCTGGAAAATATTTAACAATAGGCTCTCCAACAAAAACAATGCACAGAATGTACTTTTAAGTTTAATTTGCATTATTAACATTTTTTCCATAAGTTTTCTAAGTCTAGTAGACAACCAAAAGAACAACAATCAAGCCGTGATTTGTAGCATTTGCTGATTTCTAAGGTGAAAATGCTAAAAATTTAACTCTCCAATTTAAACTGTCTTCAACACATTGATAAAACTCTCTAACCCTCTAGAAAAAATTATATTTATATATTGCTTTAAGTTTTACAAAAGACTTTCTTCATAACAACTCTGTGAGGTAGGTAATATAAGAATGATTTCCATTTTATAGATGAGGAAATTGAGACCCTCAGAGAATAGGTTATTGTTCCGTTACTTCAGATTCACTGTGATACCTTTTGGGGTTTGCTTGGTAAAGTTACTGGAAGGGTTTGCCAGGTCTTTTGACTCCAGATCTAGCATTTTTTTCTATTATATCACATAGCCTTTCAAAACAAACAAACAAAAAATGGCTAACTTTTGGTATTAACAAACTCAAATCTTCTAGCCTTAGCACTGAAGATCCTACATCCACTGGTTCCAACTTGTCTTTATAGGCTTATATTACTCCAAAACAAACTACTCTTTGCCAAATACTCTTATGCCAAGTACCCTTTGCCTGACTCAGTGTCCTTGGAATGCCTGAATCCTCCTTTCTTCATCTATTCAAATTCTATAAGATCCTGCAAGTTTTATCTAAAAAGGCTACACCTTCCACAGTCTTCTCTATCACCTCTAACCTTCCTCTCTCTCCTATTCTTTGTCATAATACTTTGTTCCTTATTCATATATACTCACTGAATTGTACTCTGTACATAATTTATCTTCATTATTACTCTATAAGTTCTTTGAAGACAGTAATCCTCCCCAGAATATAGTTGGAATGTAGTTGGAAATGACTCAAAGGAAAGGAAGAATTTCTGGGTAAACACTAAATTAAAACTAATTGAAAATGTTATATTTAAGAGATGGATGATTTATTCTAAAGTTATATGTTTACTTAAGAAAAAGAATTGAGATTTATAGATAATAGTTCTATATTAGGCTATTAAGGGAAATTAACTTGCTTAGAGTGAATAACTGCTGTCTTAGGATTTGAGGCTACAAGGGTCCTATTATTCCTTTCATTTTGCAATGGGAAAGTTGAAACCTGAGAGGGATCTCTTTTAGATAACATAAAACAGGTGAGCCTGTATGTAGGATAGCAGATGATAGCAGTTTTGAATTGAGACAATTAGTAGGATTTTTTCTGAGCAAGAAAAGTTGATTTTATCCTGAGCATCAAATAAACTATAAAGCCAGGTATACTGATTCCAGGACTAAATCCTTTTCTTTCACATTGCTTTGGTATCACAGAGGATAGCTATCTATTATTTTTCTTTTTAATTTTTTCCAATTACATGCAAAGATAGTTTTCAACATTCATCCTTTTGCAAGCCTTTGAATTCCACATTTTTCTACCATCTTCTCTTCCTTCACCCCCCTTTCCATTGAGGATAATGATTAATCAACCCCTTAGTCCCTCTGGTGAGGGTGTTAAGTTGTGAATAGATGGACCATAAGTCTGATGCTTCTGACATTTATGCTTGGAAACATTTTGCCTTTCCTTCACAAAGGTGTTTGGGAAAAAATCTATATCTCTTCACTGCTTCACCCTCCATAGAAATGGAAGGGACCATCAAAATCATTTATTTAGTTCAATGTTCTCATTTTCTTGATAACAAAATTGAGACTTTGAGAGCTTAATTGATTTGTTCATGGTAACATAGAAGAAGTGAGATTTAAATTCAGGTTCCCTGACTACAAATCCAAGGCCCTTTCCATAATTCCCAATCATTAGTTGTCTAAGGAAGGAACACATACAACTGTAGTCTTTCAAACTGTAGTGGAAAGAACTCTTTGGTTGCTGTTCAGCTGTGCCTGACTCTTCATGACCAGCGTTATAGTTTTCTTGGCAAAGATACTGGGGTGGTTTGCTATTTCTTTCTCTGACTCATTTCACAGAGGCTAAGGGACTTGTCCAAGATCACATTGCTAGTAAATGTCTGAGATCAGATTTGAAATCAGGAGGATGCAACTCTGACTCACACTGTGCCATCTAGCGACCCTTGAAAGAACTTTAGATCTGGAAAAGAAGCACTTGAAGTTGATTCTTAAGTCTGTTTTGTGTCAGCTTCCCTAGCCTATATGCGCCTCAGTTTCTTTGTAAAAACCAAACCTTTTCAGCTGACTAAACTCAGGATCCCTTCAAGCATTATATAATTGATATAGTTTATTTGAAATTAATTGAGTTAGTCTCAGATGACTGAGGCACTGTCATTGCCACCTTCCCTCTCTTCCCCCCCACCCCGACCTTGGTGAACAAATTTGTTTTGTGGAGTTTGGGGGGAAGGAGGAATCTAAAATGCCGCAAGGGGGCAGCAATTCCCACAGAGGAGCGTCCTGAAGCTGGGAAGGGAGTCCCTTATAAAATGTTATTGGGGCTGGAGTAGCTTTCAGCTGTCTGAACTCCCACCCAGAGAGAACAACAGGTTCTGCTGCATTGCTGCTATGTCCAGCTTCAGGTTGGGATGGCCCGCCTGCTCTTTGAGTCACCTGAGTCAGTAGTGGAACCAGCAATATGCTCCTGGACTTCAGGTGCTGGGGACTGGGTTCAGCGTCCTCAGCCCCTCAGGTGTGTTGTACCCTGCAGAAGCACCATCCTGCCTAGTTTTTTTGTTTGTTTGTTTAATTGAAGGAACTGGGCTCTTAGAAAATGCTCCTAGTTCCAGGAGCCAGAACTCGGCATCGCCTCACGGCCCAGGTGTGTCTGACCAATCTCATTCGCTCCCCTAGCCATCTCCAAATGTCTGAAGTACCTGAGTAAGACACAGCTCCTGCTCAGAGTTCCCCTAAGACTACTGGCGGCCACAGCTCAGCTGTCCAAGGGATGTCCATCATCCCCAAATGAGGATGCCGGTCTCGTCCTAGCTGGGGAGGAAGGAAAGGGAGTGTTCCTGGGCTTGATCTTTGGGGAGCAAAACCATAATTCCCTCTTGCGATTATTTAAAAGGGGAAAGTGGGAAGAGTGGGGGCGAGGGATGATGATGACCGACAGCCAAGTGAATCATCTGTGATCTCTTCTTTCTCTGGCTTTCTCGACTTTTTTCCTAACCACTTGATGCTCGACAAAACGAAAGCTGCTTTTCGCTGAGAACGAGTTGCTTTTGAAACTTGTCTGGCAGGGAGGAGGAAGGAGGAGGAAGGAGGAGGAGGAGGAGGAGGAGGAGGAAGGAGGAGGAAGGAGGAGGAAGGAGGAGGAAGGAGGAGGAAGGAGGAGGAAGGAGGAGGAAGGAGGAGGAGGAGGAGGAGGAGGAGAGGAGGAGGAGGAAGGAGGAGGAAGGAGGAGGAAGGAGGAGGAAGGAGGAGGAGGAGGAGGAGGAGGAAGGAGGAGGAAGGAGGAGGAAGGAGGAGGAAGGAGGAGGAAGGAGGAGGAAGGAGGAGAAGGAGGAGGAAGGAGGAGGAAGGAGGAGGAAGGAGGGGAAGGAGGAGGAAGGAGGAGGAAGGAGGAGGAAGGAGGAGGAAGGAGGAGGAAGAGGAGGAAGGAGGAGGAAGGAGGAGGAAGGAGGAGGAAGGAGGAGGAAGGAGGAGGAAGGAGGAGGAAGGAGGAGGAAGGAGGAGGAAGGAGGAGGAAGGAAGAAGCCGGGCAGCGAGGGGGTCCGCTGGAGGAGCGGAAAACCTGATCTGATACCTTGGCGTCTGGGGGCCAGCTGGTGCTTGAGGGGATTGGACGCTAACCAGAGTCTGGCCAACGGGGAGGGAGCCCTCCCGAGTCAGAGAGCCAGCTAGGGGGGGACTGCGATAACCAGAACATAGAGAATTCTTGCCAGACAACCATGTGCATGCTTAGCCTGACCGGATTTCTCTAAAACCTGTTCATTTCCTAACCAAGTAAGTACAACAGGTTATTCAATATCTAATTGCTTGGATTAAATTTTTGAAAGTGGAGAGGCACTGGTATCTAGAGAGCAACAAATAAAAACCGTTTTGGAAACTGATAGCGGCTGCTATCATGCTATTACTTAATCTTTGTATTTTTTGGTACTGAAAAGTTAATCTCTTCCATTGGTATGTGCCAGCTGTGAAGTGGGAGCACTTTTATGTTGACTTGTGCACAAGAAAACGCTTTTAAAAATTCCACTTTGGCTTTTCCTTCTCTAGACTATCGTCTTCAGAGATTCTTCACTTGATTCAACATTGCAAAAAAAAATCAAAATGAATGCTACTTACTTTTTTCCTTGGTGTTGGGCGGCTGATTAGATGGCATTTTGGCTAAATGGAATCAATTAGTGATATTTCCTATGCAAAATGTATTCTGAGAGGTTTCGGCAAAGCCTGGTTGGTTTTTCTTGTTGAGATAGAAGACAAGCTTTAGAAGAAATCAAGAATTTCTCAGTGGTCCATTTCTTACTGGTAGAGTGAAATGGATAGAGTGAGAATTTTATTCAGATGAATAAATATTTTATTTTGTGAGAAATGAAAGTGAAATTTCTTTTGGGCTCATTTTGGGGGAGAGGAAATCATAGTTAAGGGTAGCCAAATGGTATGTTTTTTTAAAAAAAAAGATTTACTTGATTTTATGTCTATAAACACCTGTCTATCTCTAGCTAAATCGATATATGGACATTAGAGTCTTATTATAACAACCTGATAAGATTTCTTTTGGAGGAATTATTATTCTTGTTAACTCTTTAAATCTCTATTTTTACACACTCTCTCTCTCTCTCACCATATATATATATATATATATATATATATATATGAGATGGGGATGGGAGTAGCACCTTTATTGAACCCATATCCTTTAATTAGAATTAGTTCTTGATTAGTAACAGATTTATTTTCTTATCAAGACAGTGTCAGGCACATAGTAAACATTTAAACATATTCTATCCTATAAACTTGCTATGGGTATAAAGAAACTAATAGGTGTAGTCATTAGCCTACCTTTTTCTGAAAAAAAATGTTTATGATGTCTTAGAATCTAGTTGATGGAAAGAAGAAAGGGGTAAGTTGTATACTGTTATCAACAAGTGTTGTAAAAAAAACAATAAGCGTTTGGATTTTGTCAGGCTCACAGGGGTTACTTTTTGTCAGAGGAAATGTCTCAGCTTCAGAGCTTTATTTTCTCTTATCCTGTACTCATATTTTCTGCTGCTGCTGCTGTCCATAAGAGAAAATGCTTAATTTTGTGTTGAATGTGGCAGAGGCTTTAATCTTATGAATTTTGGAAAATATTTAAGCTATTAATAACACAGGAAATGGCACCTATCATTAAGGGCACAGTTAGTTGAAAATTCTTGTTGGAACATTGATTTTTAATTACTCATTAAATTAAGTTGTTTTTGTTTTAAATTATTGTTTTTCCTGAGTTTAAATATATGCCTTTTGCTCTTCCCTGATTTCCATAATCTCACTACAATTCTGGTATTTTAAACTTAATTTCATATAGTTTGATATAAAGAAGGCTGCCTGAAGTATTTGAGTAGAGCAGAGTTGAAAAAAGACAATTTCAATGGAGAAATCAAGGTTAAAATAAATGATGTATGTGTTTTGAGTCTACATAGGTATAAAGTATATAAATATAATTTTATTCCTATTAGTACCATTTTTTTATTCTTCTTAGCTTCATTTTATTCACTGTTTTAATGATGGGACTTCTGAGTGGTGCTTTGAGAACTAGATATCATTATATAGAACCCAGATTTTGAGGATTTTGCATGCAGTTTAAAACAATGCTTTCTGTTTTTGTTTTGACTGATTTATTGATTTCTTGTAAAAGTGTTTGTGCAAATCCAAGTCATTCTGATGTACCAGTGAATGACAGGAGAAAGTATTTATCTAAAATACCAATGCTGCCTTATTTTTTTAACCACACAAAGGAAACATGAGAATATTCTTATATGAAGCTCTGGAGCAATCACAGAGACTCAGGAGGATGAAATTGGTTAGCCTCTGCCTATGAAATTCAATAGACTCTAGGGTAAGCATAAGGCTCAGGGTAGGAGCAGAGTTCCTAACCTTTTACTCTCTTTCTAGGGGCAAGACAAGTGATGGTGAAAGGGATAAGAATGTTTATAGCAGGAATTCTTCAATGTTTTTGTACCATGATTCCCTTTGGTAAGCTGGTGAAGGCCAAAGACTTCTCAGGATAATTTTTTTAAATGCATGGCAAAACATAGGATTATAAAAGAAACCAACTAATTGAAATATAGCTATTAATTTTTTAAAAAGTTCATAGTTAAGAACCCTTGATATAGTCTCTTTGAAGCCTATCCAAGAAAAGATATTAGAGCAGATCTAGACAGCCATTCAAACAAACATTGTTAAGAGTTCACTTGTATTCACTCCACACTTATACACTCACATATTTGCACACTCACATGTTTACACACTCACACACTTTCATTCAAGCAACTGATGACTTCCCAGGAAGAATACACAGTGTGAGTACAGAGAAGAAAGACCTCTAGGCTATTCAAATGTTTTCAAATATATTTAGGGATGTGTTTGTGTGTACATACAAATGCATGCACACACACACACACACACACACACACACACACATATATATACATATACATTCTACATATACTTTCATATATATATATATAAAATTCAAATTCACATTTCCTTTGTGAGGTGAAAAATAAGGTAGCATTGGTCTTTGAGATAAGTGCTAATCCTGTCATCACTCCAACTCACTGCATATGACAGCCAGTAACTTGCATTTGTCCAACAGGTTTATGTGAATCAATACAGTAGTCAGTAAGCATTACTACAGTGTCTTGGCTGTTAAGTGAAATTTAAGGGTTTATCTTTGAGACTGAAGTTATAATTACACTTGAGTACTTGTATGTTTTCTTATCATCATAGCAATATTACACCATGCTGGTAAACAGTATTTGTGTCTTGCGGTCAAAGATGGAGCTAGAATGAAATTTCAAAGAGGAATTGGATAAGGCGTAGACCCAGAGGGCAGGAAAGAAGATGCTTGGAGAAAGGGCCAGAGAATGTGCATTTTCTGTTTGTTTGAGGTAGGGAATACACAGTGTGTTATATTTGAAATAGATAGAGTATTAGCCCTGGACCCTAGAATCCTCCATATTTTGGTTAATTAAGGTTCTACTTCTCCTTGCCCACTTGTTGATAAAAAATTTTTTAACACAGTTGTCAGTCATTTTGCATTTATTAAGATCCTATTATATGCCAGACCACATACTAAGTATTGGGGAATGAAAAGAAAGGCAAAAAAACAGGGTCTCTGCACTCAAGGAGCTCATAATCTTACATATTCACATATGCAGAGGCAATAGGAAGTAATCTGAAAGGGAAGATAACAGTTAAGTTGTCCAGTGTGAGAAGCCCTGGTTGAGACTGAGAAGAGGAGCTGGAACAGACTTCTAAAAACTCCTAGGAATATTTGACAGCAGTATGGAAAAAAATTGACTTAGAGCTATGATTCACACTTGTTCACAAATGGATGTGACCTAAAAATAAATGATCAGGTCATTAACAAATCAGAGATATACGGAAAATATCATGTTTAAGATCTATTGGTAGAAGAAAAATCCATGACAAAACCAAAGTGATAGATAAAATGAGCAATTAGAATTGTTAGCTGCTTAGTCATGTTGGATTTTTTGTTTTGGTTTGGGGTTTCTTGGCAAAGATATTGAAGTGGATTTGCCATTTCCTTCTTCAGCTCATTTTGCAGAAGAGAAAAACAGGGTTAAATGACTTGACCATGATCACACAAGTTGTAACTGTCTAAGAACACATTAAACTGAGGTCCTCCTGACTCCAGGCCTATTTCACTTTCCACTAAGCCATCATCTCACCTAATTGGATTATAGGCATAAAATATTACAACATAATTACTCACTTCAGAACTTTCTTTTTGAATAAATAAATAGCAATAATAAAAACATGACAGGTAATACAAATTTAAAGTTCATGTAAGTATCTATGGTCAATATATAGCTTTATATAATATATAGTCTATATTTATAATAGGAATCATTATATAATACATAAAATAGCTCTATATAATGTATTATATATATATATATATATATATAATGGGAACAACAAACAATAAAAATAACATCTTACAATAATCCTACATAAGGAAAACTATTGCTCATTTCTCAGATTAAGAAAAATTAAAAATAATATGACTTGCTAAAATAAGACTCACCACCATATATATTTATTCATTTTATATATTATCATAGTAGAAATATTCTTGATGTATTTATTTCTTGGTATACCCAATTGAGTCTCCCACTATTAACTGTCCCATAAGATTTACATACCTCTGATACTACAACTACTTCACTACATATCATGCCAAAGTTCCCCTTATTTCTCTCCTCTCTCTCTCTCTCTCTCTCTCTCTCTCTCTCTCTCTCTCTCTCTCTCTCTCTCTCTCTCTCTCCCCTCTGACTCTATCTCTGTCTCTCATTTTTCATAAGAAATTGATGGTTTTTTTTCAAAAAATCCTTTTATATTTCTATTGATCAATTAGATGATTTCTATTGTTCTTTTAATTATTATTGCAAATTGTATTTATATTGCATTCCTGGCATACTGTTATTATATTTTTTGATCATTGCTTGATTTATGGTGATATTTAGGTTTTTGCTGAAGAAGGTAGGTGGTTGAGCTTCCTAAATTCAGGCAGCTTCCTCTTTCAGTCTGATTATTTAATTGGCAATGGTTCCCAAAATGGTGATTACTTGGGAGAAAAGAAACTTATAGATAATAATTTGCAGAGTTTGAAAGAAGCTAGAGGCCATTCCAAATAAGGAAATTGAGCACCTGTGGTCATATAGGTTTCAAGAAAGATAGTTAGGGACAGCTAGGTGATGCAGTGGATAGACCACTAGCCCTGAAGTCAGGAGATCTGAGTTCAAATTTGGCCTCAGACACTTGACACTTACAACTTGGGTGATCCTGGGCAAGTCACTGATTGCTTTGCCAAAAAAAAACCCAAGAAAAAAACTAAAATTTAAACTCAGTACTTTTCTCCAAATCCACCATCAACTTCATTTAACAGGTAACTATTTTTGTGGTTTAAAGATAATGATTCAGTATAAGTATCTGTTGGTTTCCCCCTTTTTCCTTGTCTTGCTTTTCTAGCATAAACCATTTGGATTTGATAGGTCATTCATTTAAGAAAGAATTTTCTTATAAAATCTGGACTAGTGATTTCATTGATAAGGAACATTAGTGTCAAGCATGTAGACTTTATAACACCATGGGACACTCTCAAGTATAGCCTACAACAGATTAAAATATAATTGAGAAATATTTAGCAATACAAATATAAATATGATAAAGCATAGATAATATTAACACTTGGCTTACTAAGTCAATATGTAGCACATAGACCTCCTTAAGAACAGTTTAGTGATCTCTGTTTCTATTTGAGTTTGATACCATGGGTGTTGAAAACTTCCACTGAGGAAATATCCTTTATACCAGTTGAGATTGACAGTTCATGGTTTGATATGTTTGGATAAAGGCATTAGTAATGACGAAAATTCCAAATGAAAATATGATGATATTTTAAAGGGGAAATTATCTGAGAACAAATATTTATATATAAAACACATAATATTATTGTGTATTATTTAGATGTATAATTATATTATGTATAATGTATATAAATGTATAAATTATAGAATATACATATATAGGAACTTTCTAGATAATGTTTCAAAACATAATTTTTAAATACTACTTTAGAGTAGAGAAAACTCTAGTTTAAAACTTAGTTTAAATAGAAACTTTCCTACAAACCAAAGAATGAGTTATGACTTTTATTCCCTGAGCTCTTTGTGCCTTATCCCAATACTATTTAAGTACTGCCTTCTTATTAAGAGAACCAATATACTTATCATGGTAGGAAAATTCTATCCTTTGCATTTTTGGCACAGTCAGAGATAAATTTGTTAATTAAATAATTCTGATTCTAGGCATCTTTGTTAAGAGAGAAACAAATTCTAAGGGTTAAAAATTTATATCTTTGAAAATGTCTCTAATCAAGTCATTTTCAAGCTATAATTTATAGGGATTCAGAGCAAAGACATTCCATAATTGAGATTAAATAAAACAAAAATATAGGCAATACTTTTTATACTTTAAGCGGCATTTCACTTTATTTTAACATGATTTCTTCATCCTGCAGAATCATTTCCTTAATCCAGTCAAGATACAGAGAAATGGAGGTGTATACCTCTTAAGTGAATTAACAAAGAGTCTATTGCTCTAATACTTAGTTACTTTAAGTTGGTTTTTTGGAGAACAGAGTTGCTCCCTGAATTTTGACTTAGATTCCTGTTAGAGTTAGGCCTATGAAAAGAATGGTAAATGTTAAAGAATGTTAAAATGTTAATGTTCAGATTAGAATTCTGAATCACTGACAGTTTTTTTTAATTGAGCTATGATCAAGGACTTCAAACTAAATATTGCCCTTGTATTATTTTAAAGCATGTAAATATTTTCCCAATATGATTTTGTAGCATGTAATCTTTAAAGGTAAGTTGTGAGGCAGGGGTTGGGTAGCGGGGACAAGGAAAGGGTAAGTATGGTAAAGTAAGTATTCTTCAGTTGTTGCATTTGTGCTGGTCTCTTTGTTACCCCTTTTGTGTTTCTCTTGGCAAAGATAGAAGAGTAGTTTGTCATTTCCTTCTTCAGCTCATTTTATAGATGAGAAAACTGAGGCAAACAGGTTTAAGTGACTTGCACAGGGTCCCACAACTATTCTCTGAGGCTAGGTTTGAACCTGGGTTTTCCAGACCCAGTTCTCAAAGGAAATACACAACTAGAAAAATGACAGAGGAAAGATACAGATCTCTCTGGGAACAACTGTGTACTTACTTTTCAACAAGAATTTCTATGTTGACTTACTGTTCAGGTACTAAGACTTTCATTTCTCACTGGAATACCAGCCAGCATTTTGGAACACCTTGTATAATCTCCTGTGTACAGAAAGCTTTCCCATTGAATGTCCCCATCATGTCCCATAGAAGGCAAACACAGGTGTGTGTATCTGGGGAGTCAAATAGAAATGTCTTCAGGCAGAAAGAAAGGGTTGTTGGCAAAAAAGAATGAGGGTCAAAGGATTTAGGCTACTGATTTGATAGAAGAATGGTACATGTGGAAAGCAATAATTAATCCTCAAAATGAGGATGTCCAGGTACATGTGCCATTGCTGGCCAGAGGAGATACCCTGCCTTCTAGAGTCAATAATTTAAGTTTTCAGTGGCTTAGCACAGTGGTTGCCATATAGTAAGTACTCAAAAAGGTTTTGTTGCCGTATTAAGTATTAAGTAAATCTGGAATACCTTATCCCAGAATCTGTGAATGATGCTGGATGCTATGGTTGGGTTCTGGTATTTCTATGAGTTTGCATAAAAAATCCTCAGATAAATTGGTATACATGGAAAAAATCAAGAATAGTTAACTATTCTTTTTTTTTCCTTTTGCATCCAAATGTTTGATTTTTTTATCAATGTAGGAAGTTTCCTCTGTATACAGAATGTCTACTATAAGAATCTATATTCTTTTTTTTAGGTTTTTGCAAGGCAAATGGGGTTAAGTGGCTTGCCCAAGGCCACACAGCTAGGTAATTATTAAGTGTCTGAGACCAGATTTGAACGCAGGTACTCCCGACTCCAGGGCTGGTGGTTTATCCACTGCACCACCTAGCAGCCCTGCAATCTATATTCTTAAAAAGCTGCTTCAGACCCCGAAAAATTAAATGATTTGCTTTAATACAATAGAACTTGTCAGAAACAGAAATCAAACCAAAGTCTTCCTGTCTCCAAAGCCAGGTCTTTCTCTAATACATAAGGCTTTCCCTCATCCTCACCTAGATTTAGTAAATATGTTCTAGCTCATTGTTTCAGAGCCAAGATAGTCACATCATCCTCTTAGGGCTCTAGGGGTTTGAGAGTATCTGTTCTTTAATGCTATTGATTTGAAGCCCCATTGGTTGTGTTTCCTCCTTTCCCCCCCTATTGCCAAGTGCATTTAACTACTTAATTTCAATTAGCTTTTACAAAGGTATATTTACTTTAAAGATAAATAACAAAAGTACAAATATTTTTCTCCAATACTTAGGGATCACATTCTTCACTGTATCACCTTGGTTTCTGGAGACTATGTTCATACTCATTCAAGTTTCAATATGGCATTGGTCCCACCAAGTCCACGTTCAAATGTGGCATGATTGCTAGATGAATCCTTGTTGCAACTACCTTAGAACCGGGTTCTGAAATTCTCTCCTTACTTCTTGGTTTCAAGACTGTAAAAGCTAGACTCTGGGCTTTGACTACACCAGATGGCCCAGAGGGTCGCTCTCAGGACTTCTCAAAATTGACAAGGGCAGAATTTCCAGTTCTTTCTCTTAAATGGAAATAAGCAAATGTCCATTTCTTAGGCCATTTGTCATTCTCAAAGGAGAGAATCCAGGACCATTCCTGTCCTACTATTGTCTTTCATTGTCTGTCAAATCAAGAGAGAGCAGGCAAGGACAAATGAGTGAGGTTTTGCTAGCTAACACCTTGTGAAGTTACTCCCATTTTTGGCTAGGGAGTCATTTGGGAAGGCTTCTCCTATCCACATGGTAAGATGGGGATAAGTAATAGAATGTCTATATATGCTTTGTGCTCAAGTTTTTCCAAGGTACTTTCATTATATATCATCATGGCTATTTCAATAGCAGGTTCCTAAGCCTCTTTTATATGATCAGTAGCATTAGAAATGCTCTGTGCATGGGCCAGGCCCTCATAAGTGCAAAAATTAACCCTCCTTTGTGTGCAGGGGGCAGGTATCTGTAAACTATTACTGATTTCATCTTAGTTATTCCAACGAAAAGAATAGGTTTTGCTTCTTTTGACAATATAAGGGAAAAAAACCCTGAAATTATCACAAAAGGAACACGCTTCCCACCCCTTGTCCCTTTGGAAAAAAATAAACTCAAGCAAAGCAAATCAACATATCAGTCATATCTGAAAATGTATACTCCATTCAGCACCTATATATTTTACCATCTTACCATAGGGAGATTGGAGGCCTGCTTCATCATTAGTCTTATATAATCTTGATTGGTCAATAAAATAATCCAAAAGTTGTAAAGAACTTGTGGGTTTTAGTAAATGACAGGAGTTCAACCCAAAAGTTCAACCCAAAGTATGAATCCATACATCATTACCAAATTCAGCTTTTATTTGAAGATTTCCATTGATAGGAAATCCTCATCATAAAAGAGAAAAATGGACAAATTTTATGATATCAAATTGAAAATTTTAACACAAACAAAATCAATGTAGAAATTAGAAAGAAAACAATTGGGGAAATCTTTTCTGAAAGTATCACTGTTGTCAAAGGATAACTAAGTAAAGGATAAAAATATTTAAAAGAAGACATTTCCCAACTGATGTGATTAATTGCTAAAAGTGGGTACTTTTCTGAAGTCAAAATACAAGCATCATCAACCAAAAATGTTCCAAGTCACTAATAAAGACATGAAGATGAAAATAACCCTTTGGTTTCACTTCTTATCCATCAGACTGACAAAAGCAAAAATGATCAGTATTTGGAGAGGTAAGTGCAAACAGAGTACTAATGTATCTTTGGTAGAGATGTGTTTGGGTCCTACTGTACTAGAAAACAATTAGAGGTTGTACTAAAAAGTCACTAGACTAAATTTAGTCCAGGAATATTCTTACTGGACATATACTAATGGATTTCAAAAACAGAGGGAAAGGTCCTATGTATACAAAGCACATAGCCATCATTTTTGTAGCAGCAAAGAACTGGAAGAAAAAAAATCAGATGCTAATTGGAAGATGGTCAGTATGAATATAATGGACTATTGAACTATAAAAAAGAAGAGTGTACAGAATTCATGGATATTTTATGGGATGTGTGTCACCTGATTCAAAGCAAAAAGATTAAAAGAAGAGAATAAATTACATGATGATCATTGTAAGTAACAGAAAAACAAAATTGAAAAAATTAAGAACTCTGATTATTATTTTATTGACCAATCAAGATTACATAAGACTAATGAAGAAGCATGCTCCCAGGCTCGCTTTGGAAAGACTGTGGGTGGTGAATGGAGTATGCATTTTCAGATATGGCTGATGTGTTGATTTGTTTTGCTTCAATTTATTTTTTCCAAAGGGATGAGAGGTGGGAAGGGTAGGAATCATCCTTTTGTGATAATTTGAGGTTTTTTTTTCCTTATAATGTGTCAAAATGTGCCTTCTAACTTTCCCCTGAATGATTCTGATTCTGTACTCTCTATTCACATAAACAAAAAGCCAGAAGATGTCTGGTTTTTTTTTTACAAGTTAACCTCATGGATTTTTGAAGATAGGAGTTATGTCTTTTCCATCACCTAAATCTGATCTTCAAACTAAAGTACGACTTCAGAAAATGATCCTTCTGGGTTATAGTTTCTACCCTACTCATCATGCTACTGGCTCTCTTCTCTATACTTTTAATTTGACAACAGTTCTAAAATGTGGCACCCAGTTTTGGATACATTATTCTGAATCATTGTAAATTGCGACACGGTACTTTCTTTAATTTCAAATAACACCTCTTTCTCTATTGTAACCCACTGCTGACTCTTACTGAACTTGCCATTTACTAAAACCCACAGTCCCTTTTTGTAAAGCAGAAAATGTTATCTAACTATATTTCATGTATCTTATAATTGGGTGGTTGAGTTTTTAAATCTTCAGTGCTGAACTTTATATTTGTTCCTATTCATTTTCATATCATTAGCTTCTATCCATCATTCTAGCTCATTGAGAATTTTTCAGAATCCTATTCTGACATTTAACATTTTAACATTTAATGAAATCCACATATAAGAAGTACAATCACATCCTTTGTGGCTCAGAAGCATAGGCAGGATAAGTTTATCTAGGATAGCACCTTAGTTCTCACTAAGAATAATTCTCAGTATGAACTCATGCTATTTCTTCCAATTTCAGAAATTTCATGGATAGAAATTCTCCCTTGGTATCTTATTCTGTTATTTTAGTATGCTCACTATCAAGAAGTTCTTGGTATCTTGCCTACATTTATCCTGTTGTTATCTTTCATTTTGTCCTTGAAAAAGGAAGCAAAGTCCATTTATGATTGCATTGCCTGGAAAGTTACTCACTTGCTAGTAACATCATGACATCTCTTGTATATTTTGGGTACTATAGAGTCCATCCCAAACTCTTCAAACCACTCACCAACAAAGTTTTTATGAATGATTAATAAGCAATCATCTTATGATGCTTTGGTGAATTGTAGTTCTGGGCAGTCAGTCAACAGACATTTATTCTCTGCTTACTATTGTACCAGACACCATACTAACATTTGGAATAAAAATACAAGTAGAAGGAAAGATAATCCCTACCCTTGAAGAGATTATATTTGAATGGAAGAAGACAACCCACAAAAGCTGCATGGGGAATGAAGGTCCCAGGCACATGAGCATAGTTGAGAAAATTGAGACTCTGGGTTGCAAGCTATAAAGGAATAAGGCATCAGTGGGTTAGGTGCCATCCTTCAGTGGAAGTTCTGAGAGGAAACAGGTAGAGGGAAATGATGGAACTTGCAAGAGAGAATAATACTTCTTTGTATGAATTTCAGCGACTGGGTGAGGCTTCAGAAGATCTGAGATGTGAGAGAGGAAGTCTTAAGTGCAATCTGGAGAGGAATAGGCATCAAGTGTGTGCCTGTATGGCAGTACTGGATAAGAGGCAGCATATGCCAGGGGAAAGCATGTCAAATTTGGTGTCATAGGACCAGAGATTAAATCCTGCTTATATGACTCTGGACAAGTTACTTTATCTCTTTGGGCCTCAGTTTCCTCATTTATAAAATGAAAAGGTTGGATGAGGTAAACTCTAACTCTAAATTGATACTTCTTTAACCATCTTCTCCAGCTCCTTCATTTTTAAATAAGGAAATTGAACCTCAGAGAAATGAAGTAACTTCTCCAAGATTGCACAAGTGGTGAGAAACAGAATAAAATTCAAATCCAAGTTTTCTGACTCCAAATCCTATACTAAAGTGTATGGATGTAAAAATCACTATTTCATCAAAGAAGTTGGTGTGGCAACTTTTGTTTATTAACTCTCTTAATCATGGCACTCTCCATTTGGAACTCTGTGTCTTCAAGTTGGATCATTTCTGTATTTCTGTGCTGAGAATGAAAACTTCACCTCTAGGTGAAAATGAGTGATATGATTGATTCTGTCCCCCAGAGAGATGAATATAACATCTTAAATTTTGTGTTCACTCTTCAACGAGGTAATGAGAAGTGTCATTTCCAGTTCATGAATTTACATGCTGCTTTTCACTATCTTCTGTATCATTCATTACCTGTACTTACCCCCTCAAAGGAAAGTTGTGTGGAAAAACCTCTTTAAAAGCTGAAAGTAATATATAAATTGTGAGTTCTCATCCTTAGCAGAAAACTTTATATTTAAAAAGATTTCTTGATAATATAAGGAAAGCTTTAATAATTTTGAATCTTTGTTATTATATAATTGTAGCTTGGTTAAAAATCTATATCATCTCCCCCCTTCATTTTAGTAGCTTGTTAAATTTCCTTTGGGGGCTACTAAACTGAAACATCAGCAAGTACATACCATAAAACTACAGTTAACCAAGCATGTCTAGAATTGTGAGCTCTGATAACTTTTCCATTTGTTGATAATTTTTTTTGAATTTTAATTTTTATGTCCAAAATTCACCAGGCCATCTTCCTGTCTTTAATTTTATAATCATTCAGTAATTTAATTTTCATTTGATTATTGATCTTGATATTCAAAGACAGATGGTCTAAAAAAAGGTCTTCTCTTTCTCCAACTTACCTTCTTGGTGCCTATCCATTAAACGATATTGTAAAGAACTCTGCTAAATTTTTTTTATCAGAATTTTGCTTCAGTCATAAAGATCCCAGGGGTTTAATTGGAGATATATTTAGATGAAATCTGATAGTCAAATTTTTACCTAAATGTTAAGAATTTTCCTAATTGGAGGCTTTCAGAAATTGATTATATACTTTTCTCTTTTAAGCTGCAAAAAGTATAAGAGATAATGAAATAAAATCAATATTTAATACAGATATGTAAGTACATACTTATGTATGAATAGCAGTTAGCTATTTAAAGTTAATAATTAAATGGAAATAGACAGCAAGTTTAAAATAGTTGGAGCCTCAGTGTATACTTTTCACAATGAGAAAAGATAAGCAAAGGTCTGAACAGAACATTATAAACATTAGGTATGCTGGATCTCTTAAGATTGTTGAATAAGAATAGAAAGGAATATACATATTGCTGAGTATTGTATAGCAGGATATTTCAGGTTTGTTAGATATTCCAAAATAGCTCAAGTCACTACACTTTGCCCTGCCAAATCTGACCCGTTTCCATATGGAAGTGGAGCAAGCTGCATCTACCTATGTCAAATGCCTTTGCTTTCTTGAATATTCTTTCTATGCCCTGGCTAAGTAAACCTTTTAAAACTGTTTAATAACCTATAAGTGTCTCAGTTTGTTTCAATATCAGACCAAAATAACTAGCACACTAACCTAAGGCAGTCCAGGCCCATGACATAAGAGATTCAATAAAGAAAAAAAAAATTTCTTGGAGTAGTTTTGTTTTAGTTCTAAATATAGCTTGACCATCATTCTGTTCCACTTCATTGCCACTGTCCTGTGCAATAAGAACTCAAATTAATGTAGCTTTTCTCTCCAACCTTCAAATCCACTGACAAGCTGGGTCCCCAGAACTACTAATCTTCTCAGGGATTCTAAGTGTAACCTTGAGGGGTAAGGTAGTGGGTTTTTTTTTATTTTTTTCTTTTTTAGTAGTATAGCTCATGAAGAACCCCACCATTGTTCTTCCACCATTGCTTTTCAATTAATATCAATTGGCTATCCAGATCTAATTCTTGGAATTATTTACTAAAGTGATACACAACTTTTTATATATATCTTTCAAAATGAGTAGTACACTCCAACAAGAGCATGCAAAATCCAGAGGAAAATTAACTCAAGCTTAAAGAGCCCATGTTTGCAAAGGGATGCCGGTACTAGGTGATCAAAATCATTTCCTCTCCTTTATGGAGTCTTCATTAAGTTGCTCTTAGGTAGCTTTCTTCTGAGATCTTACAGAATCCTGAAACTGCTTTTCCTCAACGGTCTAATTTTTCCTTGGCACCCAATGAAGATATTACAATCAGCCATGGCTGTTCTTGGGACCATACCAGCACATCTATACAGAATCTGCTGACTTTTTTTTTGAAATTCACAAAATCCCCCGGTGAAAAGGGTGAAAAAGACAAAGTCTTTCCTACCCCACAGGCAATTCCTTCTCAGGACTTGGTTAAAATAGTTCTATCACTGGTTCTATCAACTTTAGAATGCTTAAAATGCTTTGACATTTTATTCAAGTCTCAGAGGATGTGACTGTGTCTTCTCAACCAATATCAAAACACTTTCTATGGACCATCATTCCATTTTATTCAGTGATTCTCATTCTTTCCAATTTCTTAAGAGTTTTTATCTAGTTTAGCACTTTTGTTGATGATGGATTCAGTTGAGATATTCCTACCTAAAAGGTGAGATGGAGTTATTGATTCAATCAATTCCCACCTTTTTGTTCCTCACCTTCACCACTGCCACCACTACCACTAGTATAATAATTTGCTGCTTCAGAAAATCTATTTAAGTACATAACTAGCCATAACTCCAAATATTGAATATCTCTCTAGTAACTTGAAGAGGTCCAGTATTAGCCTTTCTAAATGCCTTCCTGAGTGTTTTATACTAAATAGCCTCAGAAAAAGTCCATGTCCGGGCAGCTCGGTGTCACAGTGAATAGAGCACCAGCCCAGGAGTAAAAGAGTTCAAATCCGACCTCATACAATTAATAATTACCTAGCCATGTGACTTGGGCAAGTCACAACCCCATTGCCTTACCAAAAAAAAACCTAAAAGAAAAAAGAAAAAGTCAGAAAAAGTCTATGTGGCACAGTACATAATCAAATTTTTTTCTTTTTTTCTTTAATATTTATTCTTATTTTGTACAAATAATGTTTTTTTACATTAATAAAATATTCTCGTTTAAGAGTAAATGAAATACCTCCTCCCCCCATAAATATAGACTTGCTTGAGCAATAAAGTAAAGGGGAGAGAAAAAATTAAAATAAAAAATAGTAATAATTGTAGGTATGGCCAGGTGACCAAATGGACGGAAAACCTCATAATCAAATTTAAAAAAAAAATTTCTCATACTCCTCCCAAAGTTTTAATACATTTTTTCTTTCCTTAGTCCTGCAAAATTTCCGACCTAAAAATCAATAAATAAAAGGAAGAAACAAAGGGAAGATATATTTCCCCTCTCAGAAGGGATATCCATTGAAGAAACAGGATCCTAGCCCCTGCTTCTATTCAAATTAGACCAGATTTTCCTCAAAAGACATTAAGATAACTATGCATATATTTGGTACAGGTTACTGAAAAATCCCTTTAATTCTCTATATGTTACAGAAATTACACTTTTAGGTCTTTTTCATTCTTGTTCATGTTTCTTGTGTTCAACTCTCCTGAAGAACTGCTATGAAGCTACTGAAGGGTTTTAAGAGAGCAAGTTTTATGCACACACACACACACGCACACACACACACACACACACACATTTATATCATATCTGTGGTCACTAGTAAGAATTCTCCAATAGTAATGTGAAAGAATGAAGTGAATACAAGCAGACCATTTAGATGACTACAATAGTCCAATTGAGAGAGTAGATTCAAGAACTATATTTTAAAGGTAGAATCAACAAGACTTGCAAATAATATGGTGTGGATTGAAGTTCAAGATGATTGTGAAATTCCTAGGTTTGGTGACTTGGAAAATGGTATTATGATCAGAATAAATATAGAAATTAGGAGTTATGTGGGCTTTTATTTGCTTTGTTTGCTTTTTTTAAAATGTGAAGCTAAGATATAGACATGTTGAACTTGTGGCATTGGCAAAATATTATGGTGGAAATGCCTAGCAAGTAGTTGAAAATTCAGAATTAGAGTTCTGGAGCATTATTGTGGATGGAGATAATAGAATTTGGATTTAGATAATAGATTTTCATCTGCATAAGAAGCAATACTTAGAATCATAAGAGTAGAAGAGATCACCAAGGAAGATAATGACTGGAAAGAATAGGAGAGAACTTTAAAGGAACCCCTGTACTTTAGAATGTGTTGAGAGAAGAATTAGGAAGGAGCAATGTCATGGACTCAGGGTAATAGGGTGAAACGGACCTTCAATAATGGATGCCACAGAAAATTCAAAGAGGATGAATACTGAGAAAAGGCCAGTGGCCTTACAGATAATGGGTGGTGTTGAAGAGAGTTATTTCAGGGTAGTTACAGTGAAGAGAGTCAGATTTGAGGAGTGAGTAGGTGTTGAAATAGAAGCAGAAAGAAGAGGCTATTCTTTCTAGGTATCTGGCAGTGTATGGAATGAGAGCTACATGACAATAGTTTGAGGGAGTATAGGAAAATAACTATTATATTCTGAAAGCCTCATTAATTATTATATTACTTTAATTTAACTTTGTGTGGCTAGAAAATTGTCCCACCCAAAAGCTTATTTTGGAGGTGAAGGTGAGTGACCCCAGAGTTGTTCCAGGAAAGTCTAGTGGCTGTAAGGGGATGCTTAGATCCCACTGTTTTGGATCATTCAGGTCTTGTTTTGGGTGCACTGAAAATGTGTTTTAGTTTCCACCTCAAACATGGGTTTTTGAGCTCCCCAAATTAGATTGAATATTTATACTTGGTAATGTGTTTTAGTTTCCACCTCAAACATGGGTTTTTGAGCTCCCCAAATTAGATTGAATATTTATACTTGGTAATCTAAATCTATCTCTTTTTGGTAAATGACTTGCCCAGGGTCACAGGGCTAGTGTCTGAGGCCACCTTTGAATTCAGGTCCTGACATCAAGGCCAGTGCTCTATCCAAATTCATTAGTTGTGCCTGCCCCCCCATAGATAGATAGATAGATAGATATAGACATCTATAGATCTATAAACATATATTTTTATCTATATACCTGACCTGATAAAAAAGCTTTCTAAAACTATTGCAGATTTTGGGATTTGTAACTAGCAGGAGTAAAACAGCAAAGAAAAAGAAAAGAGTAGAAATGGAATGGGGAGGGGGTCTTTCTCCTTCAGGTGGATTGTAAAATCTTAGTTTACAGAATATATTTTTTACTATTTTTATGTTCTAAAGAGCTAGTATATACAGTAGGCATTTATCTTTACTGGATGAAAGCCCTTATTTTCATTTGGAACCTATTTCCTCTAGTTCTATTTTAATACTTAAAATGGTAAGTGGTCAGGTTTGTCTTCTGATTAAATTCTAGTTATTTTAATATTTCATCAAAGGTCTCATTTCTCATCTCCTTAGCAATAATGCCGAAATTAGAAATATAGCTCTAATGTATCATGCTGTATTTGTTTTTCTAGCTGAAATACCTGCTGATAACTGTTTGAGTAAGAGACATTTGGCATCAGAATGTCTCTTTGTGCATCTTCTCACAAGGAGTTTTCCCAGCTGCTCCCCATTCAAGATATTGGATGTAGCAAAGCTGAGATCAAAAGCTCACCATCCGGCCTTAGTTCTTCTGCTCCCTACAACTGCAGCCAAGCTGTTCTGCCCCTGGAACATAGTCCCCTTTATATTCCTTCATCTTATGTCGAAGGCTGCCATGAGTATTCAGCCATGGCCTTCTATAGTCCCACTGTGATGAACTACAGCATTCCTGGCAACACTAATGACTCGGAAGGTGGTGCCAGCAGACAGACAACCAGCCCCAATATATTGTGGCCAACTCCTGGACACCTCTCACCTTTAACACTGCACTGCCAGTCATCACTCTTGTATGCAGAAGCCCAAAAAGGCCCCTGGTGTGAAGCTCGGTCGGTGGAACATGTATTGCCTGTGAACAGGTACATTTGCCCTTGCTTCTGACTTGCAGTCCTTGCTGTTATTTTCTAAGACTTTGTCTTAGTGAATATGACTAATTTTATATTTCTAAAATTTCAATAATGCATGGAATGTTCTGGGGTTTTTTCCTGTTTGCATCCTTTCAGAACTAGTTCTACTCTTTTGCTCATTAAATCTCATTGTTTTCCTTTTCCTTTAATCTACCAAGGATTTGCAGTTACTGCTATACCATTTAGCACTCAATTATGTGTTGTTTTGTGTATTAGTATTACTGTTTACTGTATTAGCTTTGTCCTTCCAATTGGACTATAAATGTTTAAGGGCAAGACCATAGTTTATTCATCTCATTCCATATCCCTAATAGAACACTAAACACAGAACAGGAAGCCAATAAATGCACTTTTGACTAATTTAAATTTTAACGTATTAATTTACTAGGAGTGAATTGTGACTAAAAAATGAACTCTCACCATATATGTGTGTGTATACACACACACACACACACACAAACACAGAGACACACACAGAGACATACACATGGACACATGTATTCCCAACAGTCTTACCGTCAAGGCTTTTGGGGCACCTCAAATATGTTATATAATAATTATTTTGTATGTAGAGTTTGTCTTGTTTTTGTTTTTGCAAGGCAATGGAGTTAAGTGATTTGCCCAAGATCATACATCTAGGTAATTATTAAGTGTCTGGTGTTGGATTTGAACTCAGGTCCTCCTGACTCCAGGGGTGGCACTCTATCCCCTATACCATATGGTTGCCCCTAGATATATAGTGTATATCTAACATATATATATATGTATGTATATATATATGTAATTCACATTTAACATATAATATATAGTACATATAGTATATATTTATGTAACAGACCAAAACACTATAAGAAAAAGCTATATGACCATGACCTAGTCTTTTTACACAATACAGTACAATTAACATTTTAATTTATATTGACTATTCAGGACTTTAATTTCTTCATTTGGAAAGTAAGAATAATTCCATCTTCCTGGTGATACAAGTTTTGAATGGCTTCAGTACTTTTCTTCCCAGTTCTCCCTATTTTTTTTCTTTGACTGTTATCTAAAAGACATGCACTTTGCAAAATTATGCCAGACTTCTTTTAATCTGAAATATGTTATTAACCATTGGAGTCCGCCATTAACTGAACAACCTCTAGCTATTCTTTTTCTTTCTTATTTAAGGCATTGGGGTTAAGTGACTGGCCCAGGGTCACACAGCTGGGTAATTATTAAGTGTCTGAGGCAGGATTTGAAGTCAGGTCCTCCTGACTCCAGGGCCGGTGCTCCATCCACTGCGCCACCTAGCTGCCCCTACCTCTCTCTATTCTTAAGGGCAGAAAGTTCTTGCTTCTTTAAGTCTTATTATCTAGGCTTTCATATTTAATTCAAAGTTTATCATTTATCAGAAGTATCAAGCTCTCCATGACAGGGCTGTTGTGGGGGTCTATAAAATGCTTAACAAAATGAATAAAAGGACAGTACTACATTTATTGTTGTTTAATTGTTTCAGTCATATCTGAGTCTTGGAGTTTTATTGGCAGAGATATTGGAGTAATTTGCCATTTCCTTTTCTAGGATATTTTATAGATACAGAAACTAAGGCAAACAGACCTGAGGGACTTGTCCAGGGTTACCTAGTTAGTAGGTATCTGAGGTCAGAATAGATCTCAGAAGGAGGAGTCTTCTTTACTCCTGACCCAGTATCCACTGTATCACCTACCTGCCATAATACAACACAGATAATGTTAATTTGTGGTTAAATTGTGAGCCCGAGGGGCAACTAGGTGGCACAGTGGATGGAGCACCGGCCCTGGAGTCAGGAGGACCTGAATTCAAATCCTGCCTCAGACATTTAATAATTACCCAGCTGTGTGACCTTGGGCAAGCCACTTAACCTCGTTTGTCTTGCAAAAACCTGAAAAAAATTGTGAGCCAAAGGGATCTGTTTCTATTATAGTTTGATACCACTAAATTTTAGACATCTGGTTGGCTGTCAGACCTTTGTGGAAAATTTATCTTATGAGACCTTCACCAGACCCAACTTGTAATTAGAATAATGTGGTTGGTTTTATGAATATCATTACTACCATTTCCAAAGAGTTTCTTGGAGATTTATAGCATTGTCATCCTTTTAGCTTTACATAAGAAGGTAAAGTCTGGATAAGGTAAATCCCGGACACTAATTCATTGTTGATAGAATTGTGAACTAATCCATTAATTTTGGAGAACAATTTAGAATTATGCCCAAAGAGTTATTAAACTGCCTATACCCTTTGACCCAGCAATACCACTAGGGCTATTAACAAGATTGTTCAAGGAAAAAGGGAAAGAACCTATAAGTTCAGAAATGTTTATAGTAGCTCTCTTTGTGGTGGTTAAGAACTGGAAAATGCAGAAAAGGCTATCAATTGGAGAATGACTGAACAAGCTGTTGTATATGATTGAGATGGAACACTATTTTGCTATGATAAGCTCAATTATCTTAGCAAAATAAATAAAAAATTTTAAAAAGCAGGTAAAGCCTAGAAATGAAAGCTAGGTAAAGATCTAGTGAGGGGAGGAGTGATTCGTATGATCTGTATGACAGTTACCACCATCAAAAACATATTTCAATTCCTGCAATTCTGGTTTCCCTGATCTTGAAATGCCCTTGAGATTTCTGACCTTCTGTCCTCAGTCTGAGAAACATTTGTTTAGAAGTAATTATGTCTATTTGATCATTTCTCCACTCCCCAAAACATTCATTTCTGTTGAAGCCTTGTTAAAAGAATGCTATGAGTAATGATTTTATCTCTTAAATTCTCTAATTGCAAGCTGTGTATCACTGGTATTCCTAGATGAATTGGTTTAGGCCAATTATCTTTTTAAGGCTTCAGCATTTTGGAATTTTATTTCCAGTGAAAATGATAATGATGTATGAATTCCATTCTTAATTCTAGTGGGAAATAGTAAAAAAAAAGAGTAAATTTGGAATAAAGAAGCTCTAGATTCAAGTCCTTTCTTCACACTTTACAATTGTGTGACATAGATACTTCTCTAAGACTTAAAATTATGGACAGATTATGGACAAACTGTCCTACATCAGAAATAAATATATTTTACTAAAGAACAAAGTAAAATAACAAAAATAATCCATTACCTGGAGGCATAGTGCAGTAGAATGAAATCTAGATTTTCAGTTAAAGGATCTAGATCAAATTCCAGGACTGTCACTTTGACTTTGATCAAGACACTTCTCTATGAGTCAGTTTGCTGTCTAATATAGGGATTAATATGGATGGTCAGGGAGGTTCCTTTCAGCTATAAGTCTATGTACTTGATCAATGCCAAATAGTTATTTCAGTTAATAATTCAGATTCTGGAATGATTTGAATCTCTTTTTTAGCCTAAATGATCTTATTTGGTTATACATTGGGTTGAAATTCTGCTTCATCATAGTTGTGTAGTTGTATACAGACAGAGCAAAATAAATGAAGTAAATGTCTATGAAAATTTCAATCAAAACTACTACTAAGAGATAAAATGATTTAAATAAAAATGATTCAGATGATAAAATGATTCAGATAGTTTAGTAAATTTGATTCACTTTCTGGGCCCACATATTCATCCTTAGAGATGTGTAGACATAACCTATATGTTGAATTGGCTTTCTTACATTTAAACCTTCAGATTTTGTTTGTTTTAGAAATCTTTTCAAGGAAAAGTTGTTAAATAAAACATTCTCACAATGATTTAATTAATTAATTAATTGAGATTAGCAATCTAGACCAAATCTGAGGTCTTTATTATGATTATCAGTTTTGGAGAGTAAGGATTAGACATGAGTCTTTTTCTCGTGAGGAAGATATTTAGGTTTGCAACAGAACTATTTTTCTCTCAGTTTGGGGTTCTTTGTTTTTTACTTGTAAAGAAATTGCAACTTGTTATTCACGAACCTTTATTTCCATGGCAACAATTATAGTAACATTATGACTTCAATGAAATATTTGGCTTGAAGACAGAGAAGGAAATG